>NC_083365.1:1835714-2141250 GCF_030254825.1 Meriones unguiculatus | reverse complement strand
TGCAAGCGGGTTTTTACGTGCTCTGGAGTCATTTTGTTGCAAGCGGGTTTTTACATACTTCTCAGACATTTCACTGGAAGCGGGTTTTTTAAGTGCTCTGAAGTCATTTCGTTGCAAGCGGGTTTTTAAGTGTTCTGGAGTCATTTCGTTGCAAGCGCATTTTTACATACTTCTCAGAAATTTCACTGGAAGCGGGTTTTTTAAGTACTCTGGAGTCATTATGTTGCAAGCGGGTTTTTAAGTACTCTGGAGTCATTTCGTTGCAAGCGGGTTTTTAAGTGCTCTGGAATTATTTCGTTGCAAGCGGGTTTTTACGTGCTCTGGGGTCATTTTGTTGCAAGCGCATTTTTACATACTTCTCAGAAATTTCACTGGAAGCGGGTTTTTACATACTTCTCAGACATTTCACTGGAAGCGGGTTTTTTAAGTGCTCTGGAGTCATTTCGATGCAAGCGGGTTTTTAAGTGTTCTGGAGTCATTTCGTTGCAAGCGGGTTTTTACGTGCTCTGGAGTCATTTCGTTGCAAGCGGGTTTTTACGTATTCTCAGACATTTCACTGGAAGCCGGTTTTTTAAGTGCTCTGGAGTCATTTCGTTGCAAGCGGGTTTTTCAGTACTCTAGAGTCATTTCATTGCAAGCGGGTTTTTAAGTGCTCTGGAGTCATTTCGTTGCAAGCGGGTTTTTAAGTGCTCTGTAGTCATTTCGTTGCAAGCGGGTTTTTAAATGCTATGGAGTCATTTCGTTGCAAGCGGGTTTTTAAGTACTCTGGAGTCCTTTCGTTGCAAGCGGGTTTTTAAGTGCTCTGGAGTCATTTCGTTGCAAGCGGGTTTTTAATTGCTCTGGAGTCATTTCGTTGCAAGCGGGTTTTTACTTGCTCTGGAGTCATTTCGTTGCAAGCGGGTTTTTAAGTGCTCTGGAGTCATTTCGTTGCAAGCGGGTTTTTAAGTGCTCTGGAGTCATTTCATTGCAAGCGTGTTTTTAAGTGCTCTGGAGTCTTTTCGTTGCAAGCGGGTTTTTAAGTGTTCTGGAGTAATTTCGTTGCAAGCGGGTTTTTAAGTGCTCTGAAGACATTTCCTTGTAAGCGGGTTTTTACGTGTTCTGGAGTAATTTCGTTGCAAGCGGGTTTCTACATACTTCTCAGACCTTTCACTGGAAGCGGGTTTTTTAAGTGCTCTGGAGTCATTTCGTTGCAAGCGGGTTTTTAAGTGTTCTGGAGTCATTTCGTTGCAAGCGGGTTTTTACGTGCTCTGGAGTCATTTCGTTGCAAGCGGGTTTTTACGTATTCTCAGACATTTCACTGGAAGCGGGTTTTTTAAGTGCTCTGGAGTCATTTCGTTGCAAGCGGGTTTTTAAGTGCTCTGGAGTCATTTTGTTGCAAGCGGGTTTTTAAGTACTCTGGAGTCATTTCGTTGCAAGCGGGTTTTTAAGTGCTCTGGAGTCATTTCGTTGCAAGCGGGTTTTTAAGTGCTCTGGAGTCATTTCGTTGCAAGCTGGTTTTTATGTGCTCTGGAGTCATTTCGTTGCAAGCGGGTTTTTAAGTGCTCTGGAGTCATTTCGTTGCAAGCGGGTTTTTAAGTGCTCTGGAGTCATTTCGTTGCAAGCGGGTTTTTAAGTGCTCTGGAGTCTTTTCGTTGCAAGCGGGTTTTTAAGTGTTCTGGACTCATTTCGTTGAGAGCGGGTTTTTAAGTGCTCTGAAGGCATTTCGTTGTTAGCGGGTTTTTAAGTACTCTGGCGTCATTTCGTTGCAAGCGGGTTTTTACGTGTTCTGGAGTCATTTCGTTGCAAGCGGGTTTTTACATACTTCTCAGACATTTCACTGGAAGCGGGTTTTTTAAGTGGTCTGGAGGCATTTCGGTGCAAGCGGCTTTTTAAGTACTCTGGAGTCATTTCGTTGCAAGCGGGTTTTTACGTGCTCTGGAGTCATTTCGTTGCAAGCGGGTTTTTACATACTTCTCAGACATTTCACTGGAAGTGGGTTTTTTAAGTGCTCTGGAGTCATTTAGTTGCAAGCGGGTTTTTAAGTGTTCTGGAGTCATTTCGATGCAAGCGGGTTTGTACATACTTCTCAGAAATTTCACTGGAAGCGGGTTTTTTAAGTGCTCTGGAGTCATTTCGTTGCAAGCGGGTTTTTCAGTACTCTAGAGTCATTTCGTTGCAAGCGGGTTTTTAGGTGCTCTGGAATCATTTCGTTGCAAGCGGGTTTTTAAGTGCTCTGGAGTCATTTCGTTGCAAGCGGGTTTTTGAGTGCTCTGGATTCATTTCGTTGCAAGCGGGTTTTTAAGTGCTCTGGAGTAATTTCGTTGCAAGCGGATTTTAAAGTATGCTGGAGTCATTTCGTTGCAAGCGGGTTTTTAAGTGCTCTGGAGTCATTTCGTTGCAAGCGGGTTTTTACCTGCTCTGGAGTCATTTCGTTGCAAGCGGGTTTTTACATACTTCTCAGACATTTCACTGGAAGCGGGTTTTTTAAGTGCTCTGAAGTCATTTCGTTGCAAGCGGGTTTTTAAGTGTTCTGGAGTCATTTCGTTGCAAGCGAGTTTTTACATACTTCTCAGAAATTTCACTGGAAGCGGGTTTTTTAAGTACTCTGGAGTCATTTCGTTGCAAGCGGGTTTTTACATACTTCTCAGACATTTCACTGGAAGTGGGTTTTTTAAGTGCCCTGGAGTCATTTCGTTGCAAGCGGGTTTTTAAGTGTTCTGGAGTCATTTCGATGCAAGCGGGTTTGTACATACTTCTCAGAAATTTCACTGGAAGCGGGTTTTTTAAGTGCTCTGGAGTCATTTCGTTGCAAGCGGGTTTTTAAGTGTTCTGGAGTCATTTCGTTGCAAGTGGGTTTTTAAGTGCTCTGAAGACATTTCGTTGTAAGCAGGTTTTTAAGTGCTCTGGAGTCATTTCGTTGCAAGCGGGTTTTTATGTGTTCTGGAGTCATTTCGTTGCAAGCGGGTTTTTACATACTTCTCAGACATTTCACTGGAAGCGGGTTTTTTAAGTGCTCTGAAGTCATTTCGTTGCAAGCGGGTTTTTAAGTGTTCTGGAGTCATTTCGTTGCAAGCGCATTTTTACATACTTCTCAGAAATTTCACTGGAAGCGGGTTTTTTAAGTACTCTGGAGTCATTATGTTGCAAGCGGGTTTTTAAGTACTCTGGAGTCATTTCGTTGCAAGCGGGTTTTTAAGTGCTCTGGAATTATTTCGTTGCAAGCGGGTTTTTACGTGCTCTGGAGTCATTTTGTTGCAAGCGGGTTTTTACATACTTCTCTGACATTTAACTGGAAGCGAGTTTTTTAAGTGCTCTGGAGTCATTTCGTTGCAAGCGGGTTTTTACGTGCTCTGGAGTCATTTCGTTGCAAGCGGGTTTTTACATACTTCTCAGACATTTCACTGGAAGCGGGTTTTTTAAGTGCTCTGGAGTCATTTCGATGCAAGCGGGTTTTTAAGTGTTCTGGAGTCATTTCGTTGCAAGCGGGTTTTTACGTGCTCTGGAGTCATTTCGTTGCAAGCGGGTTTTTACGTATTCTCAGACATTTCACTGGAAGCGGGTTTTTTAAGTGCTCTGGAGTCATTTCGTTGCAAGCGGGTTTTTCAGTACTCTAGAGTCATTTCATTGCAAGCGGGTTTTTAAGTGCTCTGGAGTCATTTCGTTGCAAGCGGGTTTTTAAGTGCTCTGTAGTCATTTCGTTGCAAGCGGGTTTTTAAATGCTATGGAGTCATTTCGTTGCAAGCGGGTTTTTAAGTACTCTGGAGTCCTTTCGTTGCAAGCGGGTTTTTAAGTGCTCTGGAGTCATTTCGTTGCAAGCGGGTTTTTAATTGCTCTGGAGTCATTTCGTTGCAAGCGGGTTTTTACTTGCTCTGGAGTCATTTCGTTGCAAGCGGGTTTTTAAGTGCTCTGGAGTCATTTCGTTGCAAGCGGGTTTTTAAGTGCTCTGGAGTCATTTCATTGCAAGCGTGTTTTTAAGTGCTCTGGAGTCTTTTCGTTGCAAGCGGGTTTTTAAGTGTTCTGGAGTAATTTCGTTGCAAGCGGGTTTTTAAGTGCTCTGAAGACATTTCCTTGTAAGCGGGTTTTTACGTGTTCTGGAGTAATTTCGTTGCAAGCGGGTTTCTACATACTTCTCAGACATTTCACTGGAAGCGGGTTTTTTAAGTGCTCTGGAGTCATTTCGTTGCAAGCGGGTTTTTAAGGGTTCTGGAGTCATTTCGTTGCAAGCGGGTTTTTACGTGCTCTGGAGTCATTTCGTTGCAAGCGGGTTTTTACGTATTCTCAGACATTTCACTGGAAGCGGGTTTTTTAAGTGCTCTGGAGTCATTTCGTTGCAAGCGGGTTTTTAAGTGCTCTGGAGTCATTTCGTTGCAAGCGGGTTTTTAAGTACTCTGGAGTCATTTCGTTGCAAGCGGGTTTTTAAGTGCTCTGGAGTCATTTCGTTGCAAGCGGGTTTTTAAGTGCTCTGGAGTCATTTCGTTGCAAGCTGGTTTTTATGTGCTCTGGAGTCATTTCGTTGCAAGCGGGTTTTTAAGTGCTCTGGAGTCATTTCGTTGCAAGCGGGTTTTTAAGTGCTCTGGAGTCATTTCGTTGCAAGCGGGTTTTTAAGTGCTCTGGAGTCTTTTCGTTGCAAGCGGGTTTTTAAGTGTTCTGGACTCATTTCGTTGAGAGCGGGTTTTTAAGTGCTCTGAAGGCATTTCGTTGTTAGAGGGTTTTTAAGTACTCTGGCGTCATTTCGTTGCAAGCGGGTTTTTACGTGTTCTGGAGTCATTTCGTTGCAAGCGGGTTTTTACATACTTCTCAGACATTTCACTGGAAGCGGGTTTTTTAAGTGCTCTGGAGGCATTTCGGTGCAAGCGGTTTTTTTAAGTACTCTGGAGTCATTTCGTTGCAAGCGGGTTTTTACGTGCTCTGGAGTCATTTCGTTGCAAGCGGGTTTTTACATACTTCTCAGACATTTCACTGGAAGTGGGTTTTTTAAGTGCTCTGGAGTCATTTCGTTGCAAGCGGGTTTTTAAGTGTTCTGGAGTCATTTCGATGCAAGCGGGTTTGTACATACTTCTCAGAAATTTCACTGGAAGCGGGTTTTTTAAGTGCTCTGGAGTCATTTCGTTGCAAGCGGGTTTTTCAGTACTCTAGAGTCATTTCGTTGCAAGCGGGTTTTTAGGTGCTCTGGAATCATTTCGTTGCAAGCGGGTTTTTAAGTGCTCTGGAGTCATTTCGTTGCAAGCGGGTTTTTGAGTGCTCTGGATTCATTTCGTTGCAAGCGGGTTTTTAAGTGCTCTGGAGTAATTTCGTTGCAAGCGGATTTTAAAGTACTCTGGAGTCATTTCGTTGCAAGCGGGTTTTTAAGTGCTCTGGAGTCATTTCGTTGCAAGTGGGTTTTTACCTGCTCTGGAGTCATTTCGTTGCAAACGGGTTTTTACATACTTCTCAGACATTTCACTGGAAGCGGGTTTTTGAGTGCTCTGGAGTCATTTCGTTGCAAGCGGGTTTTTAAGTGTTCTGGAGTCATTTCGTTGCAAGCGAGTTTTTACATACTTCTCAGAAATTTCACTGGGAGCGGGTTTTTTAAGTACTCTGGAGTCATTTCGTTGCAAGTGGGTTTTTAAGTACTCTGGAGTCATTTCGTTGCAAGCGGGTTTTTAAGTGCTCTGGAATCATTTCGTTGCAAGCGGGTTTTTAAGTGCTCTGGAGTCATTTCGTTGCAAGCGGGTTTTTAAGTGCTCTGGAGTCATTTCGTTGCAAGCGGGTTTTTAAGTGCTCTGGAGTCATTTCGTTGCAAGCGGGTTTTTAAGTGCTCTGGAGTCATTTCGTTGCAAGCGGGTTTTTAAGTGCTCTGGAGTCATTTCGTTGCAAGCGGGTTTTTAATTTCTCTGGAGTCATTTCGTTGCAAGCGGGTTTTTACTTGCTCTGGAGTCATTTCGTTGCAAGCGGGTTTTTAAGTGCTCTGGAGTCATTTCGTTGCAAGCGGGTTTTTAAGTGTTCTGGAGTCATTTCGTTGCAAGTGTGTTTTTAAGTGCTCTGAAGACATTTCGTTGTAAGCGGGTTTTTAAGTGCTCTGGAGTCATTTCGTTGCAAGCGGGTTTTTATGTGTTCTGGAGTCATTTCGTTGCAAGCGGGTTTTTACATACTTCTCAGACATTTCACTGGAAGCGGGTTTTTTAAGTGCTCTGGAGTCATTTCGTTGCAAGCGGGTTTTTACGTGTTCTGGAGTCATTTCGTTGCAAGCGGGTTTTTAAGTGCTCTGGAGTCATTTCGTTGCAAGCGGGTTTTTAAGTGCTCTGGAGTCATTTCGTTGCAAGCGGGTTTTTAAGTGCTCTGGAGTCATTTCGTTGCAAGCGGGTTTTTAATTTCTCTGGAGTCATTTCGTTGCAAGCGGGTTTTTACTTGCTCTGGAGTCATTTCGTTGCAAGCGGGTTTTTAAGTGCTCTGGAGTCATTTCGTTGCAAGCGGATTTTTAAGTGTTCTGGAGTCATTTCGTTGCAAGTGTGTTTTTAAGTGCTCTGAAGACATTTCGTTGTAAGCGGGTTTTTAAGTGCTCTGGAGTCATTTCGTTGCAAGCGGGTTTTTACGTGTTCTGGAGTCATTTCGTTGCAAGCGGGTTTTTACATACTTCTCAGACATTTCACTGGAAGCGGGTTTTTTAAGTGCTCTGGAGGCATTTCGGTGCAAGCGGCTTTTTTAAGTACTCTGGAGTCATTTCGTTGCAAGCGGGTTTTTACGTGCTCTGGAGTCATTTCGTTGCAAGCGGGTTTTTACATACTTCTCAGACATTTCACTGGAAGTGGGTTTTTTAAGTGCTCTGGAGTCATTTCGTTGCAAGCGGGTTTTTAAGTGTTCTGGAGTCATTTCGATGCAAGCGGGTTTGTACATACTTCTCAGAAATTTCACTGGAAGCGGGTTTTTTAAGTGCTCTGGAGTCATTTCGTTGCAAGCGGGTTTTTCAGTACTCTAGAGTCATTTCGTTGCAAGCGGGTTTTTAGGTGCTCTGGAATCATTTCGTTGCAAGCGGGTTTTTAAGTGCTCTGGAGTCATTTCGTTGCAAGCGGGTTTTTGAGTGCTCTGGATTCATTTCGTTGCAAGCGGGTTTTTAAGTGCTCTGGAGTAATTTCGTTGCAAGCGGATTTTAAAGTACTCTGGAGTCATTTCGTTGCAAGCGGGTTTTTAAGTGCTCTGGAGTCATTTCGTTGCAAGTGGGTTTTTACCTGCTCTGGAGTCATTTCGTTGCAAACGGGTTTTTACATACTTCTCAGACATTTCACTGGAAGCGGGTTTTTGAGTGCTCTGGAGTCATTTCGTTGCAAGCGGGTTTTTAAGTGTTCTGGAGTCATTTCGTTGCAAGCGAGTTTTTACATACTTCTCAGAAATTTCACTGGGAGCGGGTTTTTTAAGTACTCTGGAGTCATTTCGTTGCAAGTGGGTTTTTAAGTACTCTGGAGTCATTTCGTTGCAAGCGGGTTTTTAAGTGCTCTGGAATCATTTCGTTGCAAGCGGGTTTTTAAGTGCTCTGGAGTCATTTCGTTGCAAGCGGGTTTTTAAGTGCTCTGGAGTCATTTCGTTGCAAGCGGGTTTTTAAGTGCTCTGGAGTCATTTCGTTGCAAGCGGGTTTTTAAGTGCTCTGGAGTCATTTCGTTGCAAGCGGGTTTTTAAGTGCTCTGGAGTCATTTCGTTGCAAGCGGGTTTTTAATTTCTCTGGAGTCATTTCGTTGCAAGCGTGTTTTTACTTGCTCTGGAGTCATTTCGTTGCAAGCGGGTTTTTAAGTGCTCTGGAGTCATTTCGTTGCAAGCGGGTTTTTAAGTGTTCTGGAGTCATTTCGTTGCAAGTGTGTTTTTAAGTGCTCTGAAGACATTTCGTTGTAAGCGGGTTTTTAAGTGCTCTGGAGTCATTTCGTTGCAAGCGGGTTTTTATGTGTTCTGGAGTCATTTCGTTGCAAGCGGGTTTTTACATACTTCTCAGACATTTCACTGGAAGCGGGTTTTTTAAGTGCTCTGGAGTCATTTCGTTGCAAGCGGGTTTTTACGTGTTCTGGAGTCATTTCGTTGCAAGCGGGTTTTTAAGTGCTCTGGAGTCATTTCGTTGCAAGCGGGTTTTTAAGTGCTCTGGAGTCATTTCGTTGCAAGCGGGTTTTTAAGTGCTCTGGAGTCATTTCGTTGCAAGCGGGTTTTTAATTTCTCTGGAGTCATTTCGTTGCAAGCGGGTTTTTACTTGCTCTGGAGTCATTTCGTTGCAAGCGGGTTTTTAAGTGCTCTGGAGTCATTTCGTTGCAAGCGGATTTTTAAGTGTTCTGGAGTCATTTCGTTGCAAGTGTGTTTTTAAGTGCTCTGAAGACATTTCGTTGTAAGCGGGTTTTTAAGTGCTCTGGAGTCATTTCGTTGCAAGCGGGTTTTTATGTGTTCTGGAGTCATTTCGTTGCAAGCGGGTTTTTACATACTTCTCAGACATTTCACTGGAAGCGGGTTTTTTAAGTGCTCTGGAGTCATTTCGTTGCAAGCGGGTTTTTACGTGTTCTGGAGTCATTTCGTTGCAAGCGGGTTTTTAAGTGCTCTGGAGTCATTTCGTTGCAAGCGGGTTTTTACGTGCTCTGGAGTCATTTCGTTGCAAGCGGGTTTTTACATACTTCTCAGACATTTCACTGGAAGCGGGTTTTTTAAGTGCTCTGGAGTCATTTCGATGCAAGCGGGTTTTTAAGTGTTCTGGAGTCATTTCGTTGCAAGCGGGTTTTTAGGTGCTCTGGAGTCATTTCGTTGCAAGCGGGTTTTTACGTATTCTCAGACATTTCACTGGAAGCGGGTTTTTTAAGTGCTCTGGAGTTATTTCGTTGCAAGCGGGTTTTTAAGTGCTCTGGAGTCATTTCGTTGCAAGCGGGTTTTTAAGTACTCTGGAGTCATTTCGTTGCAAGCGGGTTTTTAAGTGCTCTGGAGTCATTTCGTTGCAAGCGGGTTTTTAAGTGCTCTGGCGTCATTTCGTTGCAAGCGGGTTTTTAAGTGTTCTGGAGTCATTTCGATGCAAGCGGGTTTGTACATACTTCTCAGAAATTTCACTGGAAGCGGGTTTTTTAAGTGCTCTTGAGTCATTTCGTTGCAAGCGGGTTTTTCAGTACTCTAGAGTCATTTCGTTGCAAGCGGGTTTTTAGGTGCTCTGGAATCATTTCGTTGCAAGCGGGTTTTTAAGTGCTCTGGAGTCATTTCGTTGCAAGCGGGTTTTTGTGTGCTCTGGATTCATTTCGTTGCAAGCGGGTTTTTAAGTGCTCTGGAGTCATTTCGTTTCAAGCGGGTTTTTAAGTGCTCTGGAGTAATTTCGTTGCAAGCGGGTTTTAAAGTACTCTGGAGTCATTTCGTTGCAAGCGGGTTTTTAAGTGCTCTGGAGTCATTTCGTTGCAAGCGGGTTTTTACCTGCTCTGGAGTCATTTCGTTGCAAGCGGGTTTTTATATACTTCTCAGACATTTCACTGGAAGCGGGTTTTTTAAGTGCTCTGGAGTCATTTCGATGCAAGCTGGTTTTTAAGTGTTCTGGAGTCTTTTCTTTACAAGCGGGTTTTTAAGTGCTCTGGAGTCATTTCGTTGCAAGCGGGTTTTTACGTGCTCTGGAGTCATTTCGTTGCAAGCGGGTTTTTACATACTTCTCAGACATTTCACTGGAAGCGGGTTTTTTAAGTGCTCTGGAGTCATTTCGTTGCAGGCGGGTTTTTACGTGCTCTGGAGTCATTTCGTTGCAAGCGGGTTTTTACATACTTCTCAGACATTTCACTGGAAGCGGGTTTTTGAGTGCTCTGGAGTCATTTCGTTGCAAGCGGGTTTTTAAGTGCTCTGGAGTCATTTCGTTGCAAGCGGGTTTTTAAGTGCTCTGGAGTCATTTCGTTGCAAGCGGGTTTTTAATTTCTCTGGAGTCATTTCGTTGCAAGCGGGTTTTTACTTGCTCTGGAGTCATTTCGTTGCAAGCGGGTTTTTAAGTGCTCTGGAGTCATTTCGTTGCAAGCGGGTTTTTAAGTGCTCTGGAGTCATTTCGTTGCAAGCGGGTTTTTAAGTGCTCTGGAGTCTTTTCGTTGCAAGCGGTTTTTTAAGTGTTCTGGAGTCATTTCGTTGCAAGCGGGTTTTTAAGTGCTCTGGAGTCATTTCGTTGCAAGCGGGTTTTTACGTGTTCTGGAGTCATTTCGTTGCAAGCGGGTTTTTACATACTTCTCAGACATTTCACTGGAAGCGGGTTTTTTAAGTGCTCTGAAGTCATTTCGTTGCAAGCGGGTTTTTAAGTGTTCTGGAGTCATTTCGTTGCAAGCGGGTTTTTACATACTTCTCAGAAATTTCACTGGAAGCGGGTTTTTTAAGTACTCTGGAGTCATTATGTTGCAAGCGGGTTTTTAAGTACTCTGGAGTCATTTCGTTGCAAGCGGGTTTTTAAGTGCTCTGGAATCATTTCTTTGCAAGCGGGTTTTTACGTGCTCTGGAGTCATTTTGTTGCAAGCGGGTTTTTACATACTTCTCTGACATTTAACTGGAAGCGAGTTTTTTAAGTGCTCTGGAGTCATTTCGTTGCAAGCGGGTTTTTACGTGCTCTGGAGTCATTTCGTTGCAAGCGGGTTTTTACATACTTCTCAGACATTTCACTGGAAGCGGGTTTTTTAAGTGCTCTGGAGTCATTTCGATGCAAGCGGGTTTTTAAGTGCTCTGGAGTCATTTCGTTGCAAGCGGGTTTTTACGTGCTCTGGAGTCATTTCGTTGCAAGCGGGTTTTTACATACTTCTCAGACATTTCACTGGAAGTGGGTTTTTTAAGTACTCTGGAGTCATTTCGTTGCAAGCGGGTTTTTAAGTGCTATGGAGTCATTTCGTTGCAAGCGGGTTTTTAAGTACTCTGGAGTGATTTCGTTGCAAGCGGGTTTTTAAGTGCTCTGGATTCTTTTCGTTGCAAGCGGGTTTTTAAGTGTTCTGGCGTCATTTCGTTGCAAGCGGGTTTTTAAGTGCTCTGAAGACATTTCGTTGTAAGCGGGTTTTTAAGTGCTCTGGAGTCATTTTGTTGCAAGCGGGTTTTTACGTGTTCTGGAGTCATTTCGTTGCAAGCGGGTTTTTACATACTTCTCAGACATTTCACTGGAAGCGGGTTTTTTAAGTGCTCTGAAGTCATTTCGTTGCAAGCGGGTTTTTAAGTGTTCTGGAGTCATTTCGTTGCAAGCGGGTTTTTACATACTTCTCAGAAATTTCACTGGAAGCGGGTTTTTTAAGTGCTCTGGAGTCATTTCGTTGCAAGCGGGTTTTTAAGTGCTCTGGAGTCATTTCGTTGCAAGCGGGTTTTTAAGTGCTCTGGAGTCTTTTCGTTGCAAGCGGGTTTTTAAGTGTTCTGGACTCATTTCGTTGAGAGCGGGTTTTTAAGTGCTCTGAAGGCATTTCGTTGTTAGCGGGTTTTTAAGTACTCTGGCGTCATTTCGTTGCAAGCGGGTTTTTACGTGTTCTGGAGTCATTTCGTTGCAAGCGGGTTTTTACATACTTCTCAGACATTTCACTGGAAGCGGGTTTTTTAAGTGCTCTGGTGGCATTTCGGTGCAAGCGGCTTTTTAAGTACTCTGGAGTCATTTCGTTGCAAGCGGGTTTTTACGTGCTCTGGAGTCATTTCGTTGCAAGCGGGTTTTTACGTGCTCTGGAGTCATTTCGTTGCAAGCGGGTTTTTACATACTTCTCAGACATTTCACTGGAAGTGGGTTTTTTAAGTGCTCTGGAGTCATTTCGTTGCAAGCGGGTTTTTAAGTGTTCTGGAGTCATTTCGATGCAAGCGGGTTTGTACATACTTCTCAGAAATTTCACTGGAAGCGGGTTTTTTAAGTGCTCTGGAGTCATTTCGTTGCAAGCGGGTTTTTCAGTACTCTAGAGTCATTTCGTTGCAAGCGGGTTTTTAGGTGCTCTGGAATCATTTCGTTGCAAGCGGGTTTTTAAGTGCTCTGGAGTCATTTCGTTGCAAGCTGGTTTTTGAGTGCTCTGGATTCATTTCGTTGCAAGCGGGTTTTTAAGTGCTCTGGAGTAATTTCGTTGCAAGCGGATTTTAAAGTACTCTGGAGTCATTTCGTTGCAAGCGGGTTTTTAAGTACTCTGGAGTCATTTCGTTGCAAGCGGGTTTTTACCTGCTCTGGAGTCATT
Source organism: Meriones unguiculatus (assembly GCF_030254825.1). Taxonomy (NCBI): domain Eukaryota; kingdom Metazoa; phylum Chordata; class Mammalia; order Rodentia; family Muridae; genus Meriones; species Meriones unguiculatus. The sequence goes on along the minus strand of NC_083365.1, from coordinate 2,129,149 downwards.
TCGTTGCAAACGGGTTTTTACATACTTCTCAGACATTTCACTGGAAGCGGGTTTTTGAGTGCTCTGGAGTCATTTCGTTGCAAGCGGGTTTTTAAGTGCTCTGTAGTCATTTCGTTGCAAGCGGGTTTTTAAGTGCTCTGGATTCTTTTCGTTGCAAGCGGGTTTTTAAGTGTTCTGGCGTCATTTCGTTGCAAGGGGGTTTTTAAGTGCTCTGAAGACATTTCGTTGTAAGCGGGTTTTTAAGTGCTCTGGAGTCATTTTGTTGCAAGCGGGTTTTTACGTGTTCTGGAGTCATTTCGTTCCAAGCGGGTTTTTACATACTTCTCAGACATTTCACTGGAAGCGGGTTTTTTAAGTGCTCTGGAGTCATTTTGTTGCAAGCGGGTTTTTACGTGTTCTGGAGTCATTTCGTTGCAAGCGGGTTTTTACATACTTCTCAGACATTTCACTGGAAGCGGGTTTTTTAAGTGCTCTGAGGTCATTTCGTTGCAAGCGGGTTTTTAAGTGTTCTGGAGTCATTTCGTTGCAAGTGGGTTTTTAAGTACTCTGGAGTCATTTCGTTGCAAGCGGGTTTTTAGGTGCTCTGGAATCATTTCGTTGCAAGCGGGTTTTTAAGTGCTCTGGAGTCATTTCGTTGCAAGCGGGTTTTTAAGTGCTCTGGAGTCATTTCGTTGCAAGCGGGTTTTTAAGTGCTGTGGAGTCATTTCGTTGCAAGCGGGTTGTTAAGTGCTCTGGAGTCATTTCGTTGCAAGCGGGTTTTTAAGTGCTCTGGAGTCATTTCGTTGCAAGCGGGTTTTTAATTTCTCTGGAGTCATTTCGTTGCAAGCGGGTTTTTACTTGCTCTGGAGTCATTTCGTTGCAAGCGGGTTTTTAAGTTCTCTGGAGTCATTTCGTTGCAAGCGGGTTTTTAAGTGTTCTGGAGTCATTTCGTTGCAAGTGTGTTTTTAAGTGCTCTGAAGACATTTCGTTGTAAGCGGGTTTTTAAGTGCTCTGGAGTCATTTCGTTGCAAGCGGGTTTTTATGTGTTCTGGAGTCATTTCGTTGCAAGCGGGTTTTTACATACTTCTCAGACATTTCACTGGAAGCGGGTTTTTTAAGTGCTCTGGAGTCATTTCGTTGCAAGCGGGTTTTTACGTGTTCTGGAGTCATTTCGTTGCAAGCGGGTTTTTAAGTGCTCTGGAGTCATTTCGTTGCAAGCGGGTTTTTACGTGCTCTGGAGTCATTTCGTTGCAAGCGGGTTTTTACATACTTCTCAGACATTTCACTGGAAGCGGGTTTTTTAAGTGCTCTGGAGTCATTTCGATGCAAGCGGGTTTTTAAGTGTTCTGGAGTCATTTCGTTGCAAGCGGGTTTTTAGGTGCTCTGGAGTCATTTCGTTGCAAGCGGGTTTTTACGTATTCTCAGACATTTCACTGGAAGCGGGTTTTTTAAGTGCTCTGGAGTTATTTCGTTGCAAGCGGGTTTTTAAGTGCTCTGGAGTCATTTCGTTGCAAGCGGGTTTTTAAGTACTCTGGAGTCATTTCGTTGCAAGCGGGTTTTTAAGTGCTCTGGAGTCATTTCGTTGCAAGCGGGTTTTTAAGTGCTCTGGCGTCATTTCGTTGCAAGCGGGTTTTTAAGTGTTCTGGAGTCATTTCGATGCAAGCGGGTTTGTACATACTTCTCAGAAATTTCACTGGAAGCGGGTTTTTTAAGTGCTCTTGAGTCATTTCGTTGCAAGCGGGTTTTTCAGTACTCTAGAGTCATTTCGTTGCAAGCGGGTTTTTAGGTGCTCTGGAATCATTTCGTTGCAAGCGGGTTTTTAAGTGCTCTGGAGTCATTTCGTTGCAAGCGGGTTTTTGAGTGCTCTGGATTCATTTCGTTGCAAGCGGGTTTTTAAGTGCTCTGGAGTCATTTCGTTTCAAGCGGGTTTTTAAGTGCTCTGGAGTAATTTCGTTGCAAGCGGGTTTTAAAGTACTCTGGAGTCATTTCGTTGCAAGCGGGTTTTTAAGTGCTCTGGAGTCATTTCGTTGCAAGCGGGTTTTTACCTGCTCTGGAGTCATTTCGTTGCAAGCGGGTTTTTATATACTTCTCAGACATTTCACTGGAAGCGGGTTTTTTAAGTGCTCTGGAGTCATTTCGATGCAAGCTGGTTTTTAAGTGTTCTGGAGTCTTTTCTTTACAAGCGGGTTTTTAAGTGCTCTGGAGTCATTTCGTTGCAAGCGGGTTTTTACGTGCTCTGGAGTCATTTCGTTGCAAGCGGGTTTTTACATACTTCTCAGACATTTCACTGGAAGCGGGTTTTTTAAGTGCTCTGGAGTCATTTCGTTGCAGGCGGGTTTTTACGTGCTCTGGAGTCATTTCGTTGCAAGCGGGTTTTTACATACTTCTCAGACATTTCACTGGAAGCGGGTTTTTGAGTGCTCTGGAGTCATTTCGTTGCAAGCGGGTTTTTAAGTGCTCTGGAGTCATTTCGTTGCAAGCGGGTTTTTAAGTGCTCTGGAGTCATTTCGTTGCAAGCGGGTTTTTAAGTGCTCTGGAGTCATTTCGTTGCAAGCGGGTTTTTACCTGCTCTGGAGTCATTTCGTTGCAAGCGGGTTTTTATATACTTCTCAGACATTTCACTGGAAGCGGGTTTTTTAAGTGCTCTGGAGTCATTTCGATGCAAGCTGGTTTTTAAGTGTTCTGGAGTCTTTTCTTTACAAGCGGGTTTTTAAGTGCTCTGGAGTCATTTCGTTGCAAGCGGGTTTTTACGTGCTCTGGAGTCATTTCGTTGCAAGCGGGTTTTTACATACTTCTCAGACATTTCACTGGAAGCGGGTTTTTTAAGTGCTCTGGAGTCATTTCGTTGCAGGCGGGTTTTTACGTGCTCTGGAGTCATTTCGTTGCAAGCGGGTTTTTACATACTTCTCAGACATTTCACTGGAAGCGGGTTTTTGAGTGCTCTGGAGTCATTTCGTTGCAAGCGGGTTTTTAAGTGCTCTGGAGTCATTTCGTTGCAAGCGGGTTTTTAAGTGCTCTGGAGTCATTTCGTTGCAAGCGGGTTTTTAATTTCTCTGGAGTCATTTCGTTGCAAGCGGGTTTTTACTTGCTCTGGAGTCATTTCGTTGCAAGCGGGTTTTTAAGTGCTCTGGAGTCATTTCGTTGCAAGCGGGTTTTTAAGTGCTCTGGAGTTATTTCGTTGCAAGCGGGTTTTTAAGTGCTCTGGAGTCTTTTCGTTGCAAGCGGTTTTTTAAGTGTTCTGGAGTCATTTCGTTGCAAGCGGGTTTTTAAGTGCTCTGGAGTCATTTCGTTGCAAGCGGGTTTTTACGTGTTCTGGAGTCATTTCGTTGCAAGCGGGTTTTTACATACTTCTCAGACATTTCACTGGAAGCGGGTTTTTTAAGTGCTCTGAAGTCATTTCGTTGCAAGCGGGTTTTTAAGTGTTCTGGAGTCATTTCGTTGCAAGCGGGTTTTTACATACTTCTCAGAAATTTCACTGGAAGCGGGTTTTTTAAGTACTCTGGAGTCATTATGTTGCAAGCGGGTTTTTAAGTACTCTGGAGTCATTTCGTTGCAAGCGGGTTTTTAAGTGCTCTGGAATCATTTCGTTGCAAGCGGGTTTTTACGTGCTCTGGAGTCATTTTGTTGCAAGCGGGTTTTTACATACTTCTCTGACATTTAACTGGAAGCGAGTTTTTTAAGTGCTCTGGAGTCATTTCGTTGCAAGCGGGTTTTTACGTGCTCTGGAGTCATTTCGTTGCAAGCGGGTTTTTACATACTTCTCAGACATTTCACTGGAAGCGGGTTTTTTAAGTGCTCTGGAGTCATTTCGATGCAAGCGGGTTTTTAAGTGCTCTGGAGTCATTTCGTTGCAAGCGGGTTTTTACGTGCTCTGGAGTCATTTCGTTGCAAGCGGGTTTTTACATACTTCTCAGACATTTCACTGGAAGTGGGTTTTTTAAGTACTCTGGAGTCATTTCGTTGCAAGCGGGTTTTTAAGTGCTATGGAGTCATTTCGTTGCAAGCGGGTTTTTAAGTACTCTGGAGTGATTTCGTTGCAAGCGGGTTTTTAAGTGCTCTGGATTCTTTTCGTTGCAAGCGGGTTTTTAAGTGTTCTGGCGTCATTTCGTTGCAAGCGGGTTTTTAAGTGCTCTGAAGACATTTCGTTGTAAGCGGGTTTTTAAGTGCTCTGGAGTCATTTTGTTGCAAGCGGGTTTTTACGTGTTCTGGAGTCATTTCGTTGCAAGCGGGTTTTTACATACTTCTCAGACATTTCACTGGAAGCGGGTTTTTTAAGTGCTCTGAAGTCATTTCGTTGCAAGCGGGTTTTTAAGTGTTCTGGAGTCATTTCGTTGCAAGCGGGTTTTTACATACTTCTCAGAAATTTCACTGGAAGCGGGTTTTTTAAGTGCTCTGGAGTCATTTCGTTGCAAGCGGGTTTTTAAGTGCTCTGGAATCATTTCGTTGCAAGCGGGTTTTTAAGTGCTCTGGAGTCATTTCGTTGCAAGCGGGTTTTTAAGTGCTCTGGAGTCATTTCGTTGCAAGCCGGTTTTTACTTGCTCTGGAGTCATTTCGTTGCAAGCGGGTTTTTAAGTGCTCTGGAGTCATTTCGTTGCAAGCGGGTTTTTAAGTGCTCTGGAGTCATTTCGTTGCAAGCGGGTTTTTAAGTGCTCTGGAGTCTTTTCGTTGCAAGCGGTTTTTTAAGTGTTCTGGAGTCATTTCGTTGCAAGCGGGTTTTTAAGTGCTCTGGAGTCATTTCGTTGCAAGCGGGTTTTTACGTGTTCTGGAGTCATTTCGTTGCAAGCGGGTTTTTACATACTTCTCAGACATTTCACTGGAAGCGGGTTTTTTAAGTGCTCTGAAGTCATTTCGTTGCAAGCGGGTTTTTAAGTGTTCTGGAGTCATTTCGTTGCAAGCGGGTTTTTACATACTTCTCAGAAATTTCACTGGAAGCGGGTTTTTTAAGTACTCTGGAGTCATTATGTTGCAAGCGGGTTTTTAAGTACTCTGGAGTCATTTCGTTGCAAGCGGGTTTTTAAGTGCTCTGGAATCATTTCGTTGCAAGCGGGTTTTTACGTGCTCTGGAGTCATTTTGTTGCAAGCGGGTTTTTACATACTTCTCTGACATTTAACTGGAAGCGAGTTTTTTAAGTGCTCTGGAGTCATTTCGTTGCAAGCGGGTTTTTACGTGCTCTGGAGTCATTTCGTTGCAAGCGGGATTTTACATACTTCTCAGACATTTCACTGGAAGCGGGTTTTTTAAGTGCTCTGGAGTCATTTCGATGCAAGCGGGTTTTTAAGTGTTCTGGAGTCATTTCGTTGCAAGCGGGTTTTTAAGTGCTCTGGAGTCATTTCGTTGCAAGCGGGTTTTTACGTGCTCTGGAGTCATTTCGTTGCAAGCGGGTTTTTACATACTTCTCAGACATTTCACTGGAAGTGGGTTTTTTAAGTACTCTGGAGTCATTTCGTTGCAAGCGGATTTTTAAGTGCTATGGAGTCATTTCGTTGCAAGCGGGTTTTTAAGTACTCTGGAGTGATTTCGTTGCAAGCGGGTTTTTAAGTGCTCTGGATTCTTTTCGTTGCAAGCGGGTTTTTAAGTGTTCTGGCGTCATTTCGTTGCAAGCGGGTTTTTAAGTGCTCTGAAGACATTTCGTTGTAAGCGGGTTTTTAAGTGCTCTGGAGTCATTTTGTTGCAAGCGGGTTTTTACGTGTTCTGGAGTCATTTCGTTGCAAGCGGGTTTTTACATACTTCTCAGACATTTCACTGGAAGCTGGTTTTTTAAGTACTCTGGAGTCATTTCGTTGCAAGTGGGTTTTTAAGTACTCTGGAGTCATTTCGTTGCAAGCGGGTTTTTAAGTGCTCTGGAATCATTTCGTTGCAAGCGGGTTTTTAAGTGCTCTGGAGTCATTTCGTTGCAAGCGGGTTTTTAAGTGCTCTGGAGTCATTTCTTTGCAAGCGGATTTTTACATATTCTCAGACATTTCACTGGAAGCGGGTTTTTTAAGTACTCTGGAGTCATTATGTTGCAAGCGGGTTTTTAAGTACTCTGGAGTCATTTCGTTGCAAGCGGGTTTTTAAGTGCTCTGGAATTATTTCGTTGCAAGCGGGTTTTTACGTGCTCTGGAGTCATTTTGTTGCAAGCGGGTTTTTACATACTTCTCTGACATTTAACTGGAAGCGAGTTTTTTAAGTGCTCTGGAGTCATTTCGTTGCAAGCGGGTTTTTACGTGCTCTGGATTCATTTCGTTCCAAGCGGGTTTTTACATACTTCTCAGACATTTCACTGGAAGCGGGTTTTTGAGTGCTCTGGAGTCATTTCGTTGCAAGCGGGTTTTTAAGTACTCTGGAGTCATTTCGTTGCAAGCGGGTTTTTAAGTGCTCTGGAGTCATTTCGTTGCAAGCGGGTTTTTAAGTGCTCTGGAGTCATTTCGTTGCAAGCGGGTTTTTATGTGCTCTGGAGTCATTTCGTTGCAAGCGGGTTTTTAAGTGCTCTGGAGTCATTTCGTTGCAGGCGGGTTTTTACGTGCTCTGGAGTCATTTCGTTGCAAGCGGGTTTTTACATACTTCTCAGACATTTCACTGGAAGCGGGTTTTTGAGTGCTCTGGAGTCATTTCGTTGCAAGCGGGTTTTTAAGTGCTCTGGAGTCATTTCGTTGCAAGCGGGTTTTTAAGTGCTCTGGAGTCATTTCGTTGCAAGCGGGTTTTTAATTTCTCTGGAGTCATTTCGTTGCAAGCGGGTTTTCACTTGCTCTGGAGTCATTTCGTTGCAAGCGGGTTTTTAAGTGCTCTGGAGTCATTTCGTTGCAAGCGGGTTTTTAAGTGCTCTGGAGTCATTTCGTTGCAAGCGGGTTTTTAAGTGCTCTGGAGTCTTTTCGTTGCAAGCGGTTTTTTAAGTGTTCTGGAGTCATTTCGTTGCAAGCGGGTTTTTAAGTGCTCTGGAGTCATTTCGTTGCAAGCGGGTTTTTACGTGTTCTGGAGTCATTTCGTTGCAAGCGGGTTTTTACATACTTCTCAGACATTTCACTGGAAGCGGGTTTTTTAAGTGCTCTGAAGTCATTTCGTTGCAAGCGGGTTTTTAAGTGCTCTGGAGTCATTTCGTTGAAAGCGGGTTTTTAAGTGCTCTGGAGTCATTTCGTTGCAAGCGGGTTTTTAAGTGCTCTGGATTCTTTTCGTTGCAAGCGGGTTTTTAAGTGTTCTGGCGTCATTTCGTTGCAAGCGGGTTTTTAAGTGCTCTGAAGACATTTCGTTGTAAGCGGGTTTTTAAGTGCTCTGGAGTCATTTTGTTGCAAGCGGGTTTTTACGTGTTCTGGAGTCATTTCGTTGCAAGCGGGTTTTTACATACTTCTCAGACATTTCACTGGAAGCGGGTTTTTTAAGTGCTCTGAAGTCATTTCGTTGCAAGCGGGTTTTTAACTGTTCTGGAATCATTTCGTTGCAAGCGGGTTTTTACAAACTTCTCAGAAATTTCACTGGAAGCGGGTTTTTTAAGTACTCTGGAGTCATTTCGTTGCAAGTGGGTTTTTAAGTACTCTGGAGTCATTTCGTTGCAAGCGGGTTTTTAAGTGCTCTGGAGTCATTTCGTTGAAAGCGGGTTTTTAAGTGCTCTGGAGTCATTTCGTTGCAAGCGGGTTTTTAAGTGCTCTGGATTCTTTTCGTTGCAAGTGGGTTTTTAAGTGTTCTGGCGTCATTTCGTTGCAAGCGGGTTTTTAAGTGCTCTGAAGACATTTCATTGTAAGCGGGTTTTTAAGTGCTCTGGAGTCATTTTGTTGCAAGCGGGTTTTTACGTGTTCTGGAGTCATTTCGTTGCAAGCGGGTTTTTACATACTTCTCAGACATTTCACTGGAAGCGGGTTTTTTAAGTGCTCTGAAGTCATTTCGTTGCAAGCGGGTTTTTAACTGTTCTGGAGTCATTTCGTTGCAAGCGGGTTTTTACATACTTCTCAGAAATTTTACTGGAAGCGGGTTTTTTAAGTACTCTGGAGTCATTTCGTTGCAAGTGGGTTTTTAAGTACTCTGGAGTCATTTCGTTGCAAGCGGGTTTTTAAGTGCTCTGGAATCATTTCGTTGCAAGCGGGTTTTTAAGTGCTCTGGAGTCATTTCGTTGCAAGCGGGTTTTTAAGTGCTCTGGAGTCATTTCGTTGCAAGCGGGTTTTTAAGTGCTCTGGAGTCATTTCGTTGCAAGCGGGTTTTTAAGTGCTCTGGAATCATTTCGTTGCAAGCGGGTTTTTAAGTGCTCTGGAGTCATTTCGTTGCAAGCGGGTTTTTAAGTGCTCTGGAGTCATTTCGATGCAAGCGGGTTTTTAAGTGCTCTGGGGTCATTTCGTTGCAAGCGGGTTTTTAAGTGTTCTGGAGTCATTTCGTTGCAAGTGGGTTTTTAAGTGCTCTGAAGACATTTCGTTGTAAGCGGGTTTTTAAGTGCTCTGGAGTCATTTCGTTGCAAGCGGGTTTTTATGTGTTCTGGAGTCATTTCGTTGCAAGCGGGTTTTTACATACTTCTCAGACATTTCACTGGAAGCGGGTTTTTTAAGTGCTCTGAAGTCATTTCATTGCAAGCGGGTTTTTAAGTGTTCTGGAGTCATTTCGTTGCAAGCGCGTTTTTACATACTTCTCAGAAATTTCACTGGAAGCGGGTTTTTTAAGTACTCTGGAGTCATTATGTTGCAAGCGGGTTTTTAAGTACTCTGGAGTCATTTCGTTGCAAGCGGGTTTTTAAGTGCTCTGGAATTATTTCGTTGCAAGCGGGTTTTTACGTGCTCTGGAGTCATTTTGTTGCAAGCGGGTTTTTACATACTTCTCTGACATTTAACTGGAAGCGAGTTTTTTAAGTGCTCTGGAGTCATTTCGTTGCAAGCGGGTTTTTACGTGCTCTGGAGTCATTTCGTTGCAAGCGGGTTTTTACGTATTCTCAGACATTTCACTGGAAGCGGGTTTTTTAAGTGCTCTGGAGTCATTTCGTTGCAAGCGGGTTTTTAAGTGCTCTGGAGTCATTTCGTTGCAAGCGGGTTTTTAAGTACTCTGGAGTCATTTCGTTGCAAGCGGGTTTTTAAGTGCTCTGGAGTCATTTCGTTGCAAGCGGGTTTTTAAGTGCTCTGGAGTCATTTCGTTGCAAGCGGGTTTTTATGTGCTCTGGAGTCATTTCGTTGCAAGCGGGTTTTTAAGTGCTCTGGAGTCATTTCGTTGCAAGCGGGTTTTTAAGTGCTCTGGAGTCATTTCGTTGCAAGCGGGTTTTTAAGTGCTCTGGAGTCTTTTCGTTGCAAGCGGGTTTTTAAGTGTTCTGGACTCATTTCGTTGAGAGCGGGTTTTTAAGTGTTCTGGAGTCATTTCGTTGCAATCGGGTTTTGAAGTACTTCTCAGACATTTCACTGGAAGCGGGTTTTTTAAGTGCTCTGGAGGCATTTCGGTGCAAGCGGATTTTTAAGTACTCTGGAGTCATTTCGTTGCAAGCGGGTTTTTACGTGCTCTGGAGTCATTTTGTTGCAAGCGGGTTTTTACATACTTCTCTGACATTTAACTGGACGCGGGTTTTTTAAGTGCTCTGGAGTCATTTCGTTGAAAGCGGGTTTTTACATACTTCTCAGACATTTCACTGGAAGTGGGTTTTTTAAGTGCTCTGGAGTCATTTCGTTGCAAGCGGGTTTTTAAGTGTTCTGGAGTCATTTCGATGCAAGCGGGTTTGTACATACTTCTCAGAAATTTCACTGGAAGCGGGTTTTTTAAGTGCTCTTGAGTCATTTCGTTGCAAGCGGGTTTTTCAGTACTCTAGAGTCATTTCGTTGCAAGCGGGTTTTTAGATGCTCTGGAATCATTTCGTTGCAAGCGGGTTTTTAAGTGCTCTGGAGTCATTTCGTTGCAAGCGGGTTTTTGAGTGCTCTGGATTCATTTCGTTGCAAGCGGGTTTTTAAGTGCTCTGGAGTCATTTCGTTTCAAGCGGGTTTTTAAGTGCTCTGGAGTAATTTCGTTGCAAGCGGGTTTTAAAGTACTCTGGAGTCATTTCGTTGCAAGCTGGTTTTTAAGTGCTCTGGAGTCATTTCGTTGCAAGCGGGTTTTTACGTGCTCTGGAGTCATTTCGTTGCAAGCGGGTTTTTACCTGCTCTGGAGTCATTTCGTTGCAAGCGGGTTTTTATATACTTCTCAGACATTTCACTGGAAGCGGGTTTTTTAAGTGCTCTGGAGTCATTTCGTTGCAAGCGGGTTTTTACGTATTCTCAGACATTTCACTGGAAGCGGGTTTTTTAAGTGCTCTGGAGTCATTTCGTTACAAGCGGTTTTTAAGTGCTCTGGAGTCATTTCGTTGCAAGCGGGTTTTTAAGTACTCTGGAGTCATTTCGTTGCAAGTGGGTTTTTAAGTGCTCTGGAGTCATTTCGTTGCAAGCGGGTTTTTAAGTGCTCTGGAGTCATTTCGTTGCAAGCGGGTTTTTATGTGCTCTGGAGTCATTTCGTTGCAAGCGGGTTTTTAAGTGCTCTGGAGTCATTTCGTTGCAAGCGGGTTTTTAAGTGCTCTGGAGTCATTTCGTTGCAAGCGGGTTTTTAAGTGCTCTGGATTCTTTTCGTTGCAAGCGGGTTTTTAAGTGTTCTGGACTCATTTCGTTGAGAGCGGGTTTTTAAGTGTTCTGGACTCATTTCGTTGAGAGCGGGTTTTTAAGTGCTCTGGCGTCATTTCGTTGCAAGCGGGTTTTTACGTGTTCTGGAGTCATTTCGTTGCAATCGGGTTTTGAAGTACTTCTCAGACATTTCACTGGAAGCGGGTTTTTAAAGCTCTGGAGTCATTTGGTTGCAAGCGGGTTTTTACATACTTCTCTGACATTTAACTGGAAGCGGGTTTTTTAAGTGCTCTGGAGTCATTTCGTTGCAAGCGGGTTTTTACATACTTCTCAGACATTTCACTGGAAGTGGGTTTTTTAAGTGCTCTGGAGTCATTTCGTTGCAAGCGGGTTTTTAAGTGTTCTGGAGTCATTTGGATGCAAGCGGGTTTGTACATACTTCTCAGAAATTTCACTGGAAGCGGGTTTTTTAAGTGCTCTTGAGTCATTTCGTTGCAAGCGGCTTTTTCAGTACTCTAGAGTCATTTCGTTGCAAGCGGGTTTTTAGGTGCTCTGGAATCATTTCGTTGCAAGCGGGTTTTTAAGTGCTCTGGAGTCATTTCGTTGCAAGCGGGTTTTTGAGTGCTCTGGATTCATTTCATTGCAAGCGGGTTTTTAAGTGCTCTGGAGTCATTTCGTTGCAAGCGGGTTTTTATATACTTCTCAGACATTTCACTGGAAGCGGGTTTTTTAAGTGCTCTGGAGTCATTTCGATGCAAGCTGGTTTTTAAGTGTTCTGGAGTCTTTTCTTTACAAGCGGGTTTTTAAGTGCTCTGGAGTCATTTCGTTGCAAGCGGGTTTTTACGTGCTCTGGAGTCATTTCGTTGCAAGCGGGTTTTTACATACTTCTCAGACATTTCACTGGAAGCGGGTTTTTTAAGTGCTCTGGAGTCATTTCGTTGCAGGCGGGTTTTTACGTGCTCTGGAGTCATTTCGTTGCAAGCGGGTTTTTACATACTTCTCAGACATTTCACTGGAAGCGGGTTTTTGAGTGCTCTGGAGTCATTTCGTTGCAAGCGGGTTTTTACTTGCTCTGGAGTCATTTCGTTGCAAGCGGGTTTTTAAGTGCTCTGGAGTCATTTCGTTGCAAGCGGATTTTTAAGTGCTCTGGAGTCATTTCGTTGCAAGCGGGTTTTTAAGTGCTCTGGAGTCTTTTCGTTGCAAGCGGTTTTTTAAGTGTTCTGGAGTCATTTCGTTGCAAGCGGGTTTTTAAGTGCTCTGGAGTCATTTCGTTGCAAGCGGGTTTTTACGTGTTCTGGAGTCATTTCGTTGCAAGCGGGTTTTTACATACTTCTCAGACATTTCACTGGAAGCGGGTTTTTTAAGTGCTCTGAAGTCATTTCGTTGCAAGCGGGTTTTTAAGTGTTCTGGAGTCATTTCGTTGCAAGCGGGTTTTTACATACTTCTCAGAAATTTCACTGGAAGCGGGTTTTTTAAGTACTCTGGAGTCATTATGTTGCAAGCGGGTTTTTAAGTACTCTGGAGTCATTTCGTTGCAAGCGGGTTTTTAAGTGCTCTGGAATCATTTCGTTGCAAGCGGGTTTTTACGTGCTCTGGAGTCATTTTGTTGCAAGCGGGTTTTTACATACTTCTCTGACATTTAACTGGAAGCGAGTTTTTTAAGTGCTCTGGAGTCATTTCGTTGCAAGCGGGTTTTTACGTGCTCTGGAGTCATTTCGTTGCAAGCGGGTTTTTACATACTTCTCAGACATTTCACTGGAAGCGGGTTTTTTAAGTGCTCTGGAGTCATTTCGATGCAAGCGGGTTTTTAAGTGTTCTGGAGTCATTTCGTTGCAAGCGGGTTTTTAAGTGCTCTGGAGTCATTTCGTTGCAAGCGGGTTTTTACGTGCTCTGGAGTCATTTCGTTGCAAGCGGGTTTTTACATACTTCTCAGACATTTCACTGGAAGTGGGTTTTTTAAGTACTCTGGAGTCATTTCGTTGCAAGCGGGTTTTTAAGTGCTATGGAGTCATTTCGTTGCAAGCGGGTTTTTAAGTACTCTGGAGTGATTTCGTTGAAAGCGGGTTTTTAAGTGCTCTGGATTCTTTTCGTTGCAAGCGGGTTTTTAAGTGTTCTGGCGTCATTTCGTTGCAAGCGGGTTTTTAAGTGCTCTGAAGACATTTCGTTGTAAGCGGGTTTTTAAGTGCTCTGGAGTCATTTTGTTGCAAGCGGGTTTTTACGTGTTCTGGAGTCATTTCGTTGCAAGCGGGTTTTTACATACTTCTCAGACATTTCACTGGAAGCGGGTTTTTTAAGTACTCTGGAGTCATTTCGTTGCAAGTGGGTTTTTAAGTACTCTGGAGTCATTTCGTTGCAAGCGGGTTTTTAAGTGCTCTGGAATCATTTCGTTGCAAGCGGGTTTTTAAGTGCTCTGGAGTCATTTCGTTGCAAGCGGGTTTTTAAGTGCTCTGGAGTCATTTCGTTGCAAGCGGGTTTTTAAGTGCTCTGGAGTCATTTCGTTGCAAGCGGGTTTTTAAGTGCTCTGGAATCATTTCGTTGCAAGCGGGTTTTTAAGTGCTCTGGAGTCATTTCGTTGCAAGCGGGTTTTTAAGTGCTCTGGAGTCATTTCGTTGCAAGCGGGTTTTTAAGTGTTCTGGAGTCATTTCGTTGCAAGTGGGTTTTTAAGTGCTCTGAAGACATTTCGTTGTAAGCGGGTTTTTAAGTGCTCTGGAGTCATTTCGTTGCAAGCGGGTTTTTATGTGTTCTGGAGTCATTTCGTTGCAAGCGGGTTTTTACATACTTCTCAGACATTTCACTGGAAGCGGGTTTTTTAAGTGCTCTGAAGTCATTTCATTGCAAGCGGGTTTTTAAGTGTTCTGGAGTCATTTCGTTGCAAGCGCGTTTTTACATACTTCTCAGAAATTTCACTGGAAGCGGGTTTTTTAAGTACTCTGGAGTCATTATGTTGCAAGCGGGTTTTTAAGTACTCTGGAGTCATTTCGTTGCAAGCGGGTTTTTAAGTGCTCTGTAATTATTTCGTTGCAAGCGGGTTTTTACGTGCTCTGGAGTCATTTTGTTGCAAGCGGGTTTTTACATACTTCTCTGACATTTAACTGGAAGCGAGTTTTTTAAGTGCTCTGGAGTCATTTCGTTGCAAGCGGGTTTTTACGTGCTCTGGATTCATTTCGTTCCAAGCGGGTTTTTACATACTTCTCAGACATTTCACTGGAAGCGGGTTTTTGAGTGCTCTGGAGTCATTTCGTTGCAAGCGGGTTTTTAAGTACTCTGGAGTCATTTCGTTGCAAGCGGGTTTTTAAGTGCTCTGGAGTCATTTCGTTGCAAGCGGGTTTTTAAGTGCTCTGGAGTCATTTCGTTGCAAGCGGGTTTTTATGTGCTCTGGAGTCATTTCGTTGCAAGCGGGTTTTTAAGTGCTCTGGAGTCATTTCGTTGCAGGCGGGTTTTTACGTGCTCTGGAGTCATTTAGTTGCAAGCGGGTTTTTACATACTTCTCAGACATTTCACTGGAAGCGGGTTTTTGAGTGCTCTGGAGTCATTTCGTTGCAAGCGGGTTTTTAAGTGCTCTGGAGTCATTTCGTTGCAAGCGGGTTTTTAAGTGCTCTGGAGTCATTTCGTTGCAAGCGGGTTTTTAATTTCTCTGGAGTCATTTCGTTGCAAGCGGGTTTTTAAGTGCTCTGGAGTCATTTCGTTGCAAGCGGGTTTTTAAGTGCTCTGGAGTCATTTCGTTGCAAGCGGGTTTTTAATTTCTCTGGAGTCATTTCGTTGCAAGCGGGTTTTCACTTGCTCTGGAGTCATTTCGTTGCAAGCGGGTTTTTAAGTGCTCTGGAGTCATTTCGTTGCAAGCGGGTTTTTAAGTGCTCTGGAGTCATTTCGTTGCAAGCGGGTTTTTAAGTGCTCTGGAGTCTTTTCGTTGCAAGCGGTTTTTTAAGTGTTCTGGAGTCATTTCGTTGCAAGCGGGTTTTTAAGTGCTCTGGAGTCATTTCGTTGCAAGCGGGTTTTTACGTGTTCTGGAGTCATTTCGTTGCAAGCGGGTTTTTACATACTTCTCAGACATTTCACTGGAAGCGGGTTTTTTAAGTGCTCTGAAGTCATTTCGTTGCAAGCGGGTTTTTAAGTGCTCTGGAGTCATTTCGTTGAAAGCGGGTTTTTAAGTGCTCTGGAGTCATTTCGTTGCAAGCGGGTTTTTAAGTGCTCTGGATTCTTTTCGTTGCAAGCGGGTTTTTAAGTGTTCTGGCGTCATTTCGTTGCAAGCGGGTTTTTAAGTGCTCTGAAGACATTTCGTTGTAAGCGGGTTTTTAAGTGCTCTGGAGTCATTTTGTTGCAAGCGGGTTTTTACGTGTTCTGGAGTCATTTCGTTGCAAGCGGGTTTTTACATACTTCTCAGACATTTCACTGGAAGCGGGTTTTTTAAGTGCTCTGAAGTCATTTCGTTGCAAGCGGGTTTTTAACTGTTCTGGAGTCATTTCGTTGCAAGCGGGTTTTTACATACTTCTCAGAAATTTCACTGGAAGCGGGTTTTTTAAGTACTCTGGAGTCATTTCGTTGCAAGTGGGTTTTTAAGTACTCTGGAGTCATTTCGTTGCAAGCGGGTTTTTAAGTGCTCTGGAGTCATTTCGTTGAAAGCGGGTTTTTAAGTGCTCTGGAGTCATTTCGTTGCAAGCGGGTTTTTAAGTGCTCTGGATTCTTTTCGTTGCAAGCGGGTTTTTAAGTGTTCTGGCGTCATTTCGTTGCAAGCGGGTTTTTAAGTGCTCTGAAGACATTTCATTGTAAGCGGGTTTTTAAGTGCTCTGGAGTCATTTTGTTGCAAGCGGGTTTTTACGTGTTCTGGAGTCATTTCGTTGCAAGCGGGTTTTTACATACTTTTCAGACATTTCACTGGAAGCGGGTTTTTTAAGTGCTCTGAAGTCATTTCGTTGCAAGCGGGTTTTTAACTGTTCTGGAGTCATTTCGTTGCAAGCGGGTTTTTACATACTTCTCAGAAATTTTACTGGAAGCGGGTTTTTTAAGTACTCTGGAGTCATTTCGTTGCAAGTGGGTTTTTAAGTATTCTGGAGTCATTTCGTTGCAAGCGGGTTTTTAAGTGCTCTGGAATCATTTCGTTGCAAGCGGGTTTTTAAGTGCTCTGGAGTCATTTCGTTGCAAGCGGGTTTTTAAGTGCTCTGGAGTCATTTCGTTGCAAGCGGGTTTTTAAGTGCTCTGGAGTCATTTCGTTGCAAGCGGGTTTTTAAGTGCTCTGGAATCATTTCGTTGCAAGCGGGTTTTTAAGTGCTCTGGAGTCATTTCGTTGCAAGCGGGTTTTTAAGTGCTCTGGAGTCATTTCGATGCAAGCGGGTTTTTAAGTGCTCTGGGGTCATTTCGTTGCAAGCGGGTTTTTAAGTGTTCTGGAGTCATTTCGTTGCAAGTGGGTTTTTAAGTGCTCTGAAGACATTTCGTTGTAAGCGGGTTTTTAAGTGCTCTGGAGTCATTTCGTTGCAAGCGGGTTTTTATGTGTTCTGGAGTCATTTCCTTGCAAGCGGGTTTTTACATACTTCTCAGACATTTCACTGGAAGCGGGTTTTTTAAGTGCTCTGAAGTCATTTCATTGCAAGCGGGTTTTTAAGTGTTCTGGAGTCATTTCGTTGCAAGCGCGTTTTTACATACTTCTCAGAAATTTCACTGGAAGCGGGTTTTTTAAGTACTCTGGAGTCATTATGTTGCAAGCGGGTTTTTAAGTACTCTGGAGTCATTTCGTTGCAAGCGGGTTTTTAAGTGCTCTGGAATTATTTCGTTGCAAGCGGGTTTTTACGTGCTCTGGAGTCATTTTGTTGCAAGCGGGTTTTTACATACTTCTCTGACATTTAACTGGAAGCGAGTTTTTTAAGTGCTCTGGAGTCATTTCGTTGCAAGCGGGTTTTTACGTGCTCTGGAGTCATTTCGTTGCAAGCGGGTTTTTACGTATTCTCAGACATTTCACTGGAAGCGGGTTTTTTAAGTGCTCTGGAGTCATTTCGTTGCAAGCGGGTTTTTAAGTGCTCTGGAGTCATTTCGTTGCCAGCGGGTTTTTAAGTACTCTGGAGTCATTTCGTTGCAAGCGGGTTTTTAAGTGCTCTGGAGTCATTTCGTTGCAAGCGGGTTTTTAAGTGCTCTGGAGTCATTTCGTTGCAAGCGGGTTTTTATGTGCTCTGGAGTCATTTCGTTGCAAGCGGGTTTTTAAGTGCTCTGGAGTCATTTCGTTGCAAGCGGGTTTTTAAGTGCTCTGGAGTCATTTCGTTGCAAGCGGGTTTTTAAGTGCTCTGGAGTCTTTTCGTTGCAAGCGGGTTTTTAAGTGTTCTGGACTCATTTCGTTGAGAGCGGGTTTTTAAGTGTTCTGGACTCATTTCGTTGAGAGCGGGTTTTTAAGTGCTCTGGCGTCATTTCGTTGCAATCGGGTTTTTACGTGTTCTGGAGTCATTTCGTTGCAATCGGGTTTTGAAGTACTTCTCAGACATTTCACTGGAAGCGGGTTTTTTAAGTGCTCTGGAGGCATTTCGGTGCAAGCGGATTTTTAAGTACTCTGGAGTCATTTCGTTGCAAGCGGGTTTTTACGTGCTCTGGAGTCATTTTGTTGCAAGCGGGTTTTTACATACTTCTCTGACATTTAACTGGACGCGGGTTTTTTAAGTGCTCTGGAGTCATTTCGTTGCAAGCGGGTTTTTACATACTTCTCAGACATTTCACTGGAAGTGGGTTTTTTAAGTGCTCTGGAGTCATTTCGTTGCAAGCGGGTTTTTAAGTGTTCTGGAGTCATTTCGATGCAAGCGGGTTTGTACATACTTCTCAGAAATTTCACTGGAAGCGGGTTTTTTAAGTGCTCTTGAGTCATTTCGTTGCAAGCGGGTTTTTCAGTACTCTAGAGTCATTTCGTTGCAAGCGGGTTTTTAGGTGCTCTGGAATCATTTCGTTGCAAGCGGGTTTTTAAGTGCTCTGGAGTCATTTCGTTGCAAGCGGGTTTTTGAGTGCTCTGGATTCATTTCGTTGCAAGCGGGTTTTTAAGTGCTCTGGAGTCATTTCGTTTCAAGCGGGTTTTTAAGTGCTCTGGAGTAATTTCGTTGCAAGCGGGTTTTAAAGTACTCTGGAGTCATTTCGTTGCAAGCTGGTTTTTAAGTGCTCTGGAGTCATTTCGTTGCAAGCGGGTTTTTACGTGCTCTGGAGTCATTTCGTTGCAAGCGGGTTTTTACCTGCTCTGGAGTCATTTCGTTGCAAGCGGGTTTTTACGTATTCTCAGACATTTCACTGGAAGCGGGTTTTTTAAGTGCTCTGGAGTCATTTCGTTGCAAGCGGGTTTTTAAGTGCTCTGGAGTCATTTCGTTGCAAGCGGGTTTTTAAGTACTCTGGAGTCATTTCGTTGCAAGCGGGTTTTTAAGTGCTCTGGAGTCATTTCGTTGCAAGCGGGTTTTTAAGTGCTCTGGAGTCATTTCGTTGCAAGCGGGTTTTTATGTGCTCTGGAGTCATTTCGTTGCAAGCGGGTTTTTAAGTGCTCTGGAGTCATTTCGTTGCAAGCGGGTTTTTAAGTGCTCTGGAGTCATTTCGTTGCAAGCGGGTTTTTAAGTGCTCTGGAGTCTTTTCGTTGCAAGCGGGTTTTTAAGTGTTCTGGACTCATTTCGTTGAGAGCGGGTTTTTAAGTGTTCTGGACTCATTTCGTTGAGAGCGGGTTTTTAAGTGCTCTGGCGTCATTTCGTTGCAAGCGGGTTTTTACGTGTTCTGGAGTCATTTCGTTGCAATCGGGTTTTGAAGTACTTCTCAGACATTTCACTGGAAGCGGGTTTTTTAAGTGCTCTGGAGGCATTTCGGTGCAAGCGGATTTTTAAGTACTCTGGAGTCATTTCGTTGCAAGCGGGTTTTTACGTGCTCTGGAGTCATTTTGTTGCAAGCGGGTTTTTACATACTTCTCTGACATTTAACTGGACGCGGGTTTTTTAAGTGCTCTGGAGTCATTTCGTTGCAAGCGGGTTTTTACATACTTCTCAGACATTTCACTGGAAGTGGGTTTTTTAAGTGCTCTGGAGTCATTTCGTTGCAAGCGGGTTTTTAAGTGTTCTGGAGTCATTTCGATGCAAGCGGGTTTGTACATACTTCTCAGAAATTTCACTGGAAGCGGGTTTTTTAAGTGCTCTTGAGTCATTTCGTTGCAAGCGGGTTTTTCAGTACTCTAGAGTCATTTCGTTGCAAGCGGGTTTTTAGGTGCTCTGGAATCATTTCGTTGCAAGCGGGTTTTTAAGTGCTCTGGAGTCATTTCGTTGCAAGCGGGTTTTTGAGTGCTCTGGATTCATTTCGTTGCAAGCGGGTTTTTAAGTGCTCTGGAGTCATTTCGTTTCAAGCGGGTTTTTAAGTGCTCTGGAGTAATTTCGTTGCAAGCGGGTTTTAAAGTACTCTGGAGTCATTTCGTTGCAAGCTGGTTTTTAAGTGCTCTGGAGTCATTTCGTTGCAAGCGGGTTTTTACGTGCTCTGGAGTCATTTCGTTGCAAGCGGGTTTTTACCTGCTCTGGAGTCATTTCGTTGCAAGCGGGTTTTTATATACTTCTCAGACATTTCACTGGAAGCGGGTTTTTTAAGTGCTCTGGAGGCATTTCGGTGCAAGCGGATTTTTAAGTACTCTGGAGTCATTTCGTTGCAAGCGGGTTTTTACGTGCTCTGGAGTCATTTTGTTGCAAGCGGGTTTTTACATACTTCTCTGACATTTAACTGGACGCGGGTTTTTTAAGTGCTCTGGAATCATTTCGTTGCAAGAGGGTTTTTACATACTTCTCAGACATTTCACTGGAAGTGGGTTTTTTAAGTGCTCTGGAGTCATTTCGTTGCAAGCCGGTTTTTAAGTGTTCTGGAGTCATTTCGATGCAAGCGGGTTTGTACATACTTCTCAGAAATTTCACTGGAAGCGGGTTTTTTAAGTGCTCTTGAGTCATTTCGTTGCAAGCGGGTTTTTCAGTACTCTAGAGTCATTTCGTTGCAAGCGGGTTTTTAGGTGCTCTGGAATCATTTCGTTGCAAGCGGGTTTTTAAGTGCTCTGGAGTCATTTCGTTGCAAGCGGGTTTTTGAGTGCTCTGGATTCATTTCGTTGCAAGCGGGTTTTTAAGTGCTCTGGAGTCATTTCGTTTCAAGCGGGTTTTTAAGTGCTCTGGAGTAATTTCGTTGCAAGCGGGTTTTAAAGTACTCTGGAGTCATTTCGTTGCAAGCTGGTTTTTAAGTGCTCTGGAGTCATTTCGTTGCAAGCGGGTTTTTACGTGCTCTGGAGTCATTTCGTTGCAAGCGGGTTTTTACCTGCTCTGGAGTCATTTCGTTGCAAGCGGGTCTTTATATACTTCTCAGACATTTCACTGGAAGCGGGTTTTTTAAGTGCTCTGGAGTCATTTCGTTGCAAGCGGGTTTTTACGTGCTCTGGAGTCATTTCGTTGCAAGCGGGTTTTTACGTATTCTCAGACATTTCACTGGAAGCGGGTTTTTTAAGTGCTCTGGAGTCATTTCGTTGCAAGCGGGTTTTTAAGTGCTCTGGAGTCATTTCGTTGCAAGCGGGTTTTTAAGTACTCTGGAGTCATTTCGTTGCAAGCGGGTTTTTAAGTGCTCTGGAGTCATTTCGTTGCAAGCGGGTTTTTAAGTGCTCTGGAGTCATTTCGTTGCAAGCGGGTTTTTATGTGCTCTGGAGTCATTTCGTTGCAAGCGGGTTTTTTAGTGCTCTGGAGTCATTTCGTTGCAAGCGGGTTTTTAAGTGCTCTGGAGTCATTTCGTTGCAAGCGGGTTTTTAAGTGCTCTGGAGTCTTTTCGTTGCAAGCGGGTTTTTAAGTGTTCTGGACTCATTTCGTTGAGAGCGGGTTTTTAAGTGTTCTGGACTCATTTCGTTGAGAGCGGGTTTTTAAGTGCTCTGGCGTCATTTCGTTGCAAGCGGGTTTTTACGTGTTCTGGAGTCATTTCGTTGCAATCGGGTTTTGAAGTACTTCTCAGACATTTCACTGGAAGCGGGTTTTTAAAGCTCTGGAGTCATTTTGTTGCAAGCGGGTTTTTACATACTTCTCTGACATTTAACTGGAAGCGGGTTTTTTAAGTGCTCTGGAGTCATTTCGTTGCAAGCGGGTTTTTACATACTTCTCAGACATTTCACTGGAAGTGGGTTTTTTAAGTGCTCTGGAGTCATTTCGTTGCAAGCGGGTTTTTAAGTGTTCTGGAGTCATTTCGATGCAAGCGGGTTTGTACATACTTCTCAGAAATTTCACTGGAAGCGGGTTTTTTAAGTGCTCTTGAGTTATTTCGTTGCAAGCGGGTTTTTCAGTACTCTAGAGTCATTTCGTTGCAAGCGGGTTTTTAGGTGCTCTGGAATCATTTCGTTGCAAGCGGGTTTTTAAGTGCTCTGGAGTCATTTCGTTGCAAGCGGGTTTTTGAGTGCTCTGGATTCATTTCATTGCAAGCGGGTTTTTAAGTGCTCTGGAGTCATTTCGTTGCAAGCGGGTTTTTATATACTTCTCAGACATTTCACTGGAAGCGGGTTTTTTAAGTGCTCTGGAGTCATTTCGTTGCAGGCGGGTTTTTACGTGCTCTGGAGTCATTTCGTTGCAAGCGGGTTTTTACATACTTCTCAGACATTTCACTGGAAGCGGGTTTTTGAGTGCTCTGGAGTCATTTCGTTGCAAGCGGGTTTTTACTTGCTCTGGAGTCATTTCGTTGCAAGCGGGTTTTTAAGTGCTCTGGAGTCATTTCGTTGCAAGCGGATTTTTAAGTGCTCTGGAGTCATTTCGTTGCAAGCGGGTTTTTAAGTGCTCTGGAGTCTTTTCGTTGCAAGCGGTTTTTTAAGTGTTCTGGAGTCATTTCGTTGCAAGCGGGTTTTTAAGTGCTCTGGAGTCATTTCGTTGCAAGCGGGTTTTTACGTGTTCTGGAGTCATTTCGTTGCAAGCGGGTTTTTACATACTTCTCAGACATTTCACTGGAAGCGGGTTTTTTAAGTGCTCTGAAGTCATTTCGTTGCAAGCGGGTTTTTAAGTGTTCTGGAGTCATTTCGTTGCAAGCGGGTTTTTACATACTTCTCAGAAATTTCACTGGAAGCGGGTTTTTTAAGTACTCTGGAGTCATTATGTTGCAAGCGGGTTTTTAAGTACTCTGGAGTCATTTCGTTGCAAGCGGGTTTTTAAGTGCTCTGGAATCATTTCGTTGCAAGCGGGTTTTTACGTGCTCTGGAGTCATTTTGTTGCAAGCGGGTTTTTACATACTTCTCTGACATTTAACTGGAAGCGAGTTTTTTAAGTGCTCTGGAGTCATTTCGTTGCAAGCGGGTTTTTACGTGCTCTGGAGTCATTTCGTTGCAAGCGGGTTTTTACATACTTCTCAGACATTTCACTGGAAGCGGGTTTTTTAAGTGCTCTGGAGTCATTTCGATGCAAGCGGGTTTTTAAGTGTTCTGGAGTCATTTCGTTGCAAGCGGGTTTTTAAGTGCTCTGGAGTCATTTCGTTGCAAGCGGGTTTTTACGTGCTCTGGAGTCATTTCGTTGCAAGCGGGTTTTTACATACTTCTCAGACATTTCACTGGAAGTGGGTTTTTTAAGTACTCTGGAGTCATTTCGTTGCAAGCGGGTTTTTAAGTGCTATGGAGTCATTTCGTTGCAAGCGGGTTTTTAAGTACTCTGGAGTGATTTCGTTGCAAGCGGGTTTTTAAGTGCTCTGGATTCTTTTCGTTGCAAGCGGGTTTTTAAGTGTTCTGGCGTCATTTCGTTGCAAGCGGGTTTTTAAGTGCTCTGAAGACATTTCGTTGTAAGCGGGTTTTTAAGTGCTCTGGAGTCATTTTGTTGCAAGCGGGTTTTTACGTGTTCTGGAGTCATTTCGTTGCAAGCGGGTTTTTACATACTTCTCAGACATTTCACTGGAAGCGGGTTTTTTAAGTACTCTGGAGTCATTTCGTTGCAAGTGGGTTTTTAAGTACTCTGGAGTCATTTCGTTGCAAGCGGGTTTTTAAGTGCTCTGGAATCATTTCGTTGCAAGCGGGTTTTTAAGTGCTCTGGAGTCATTTCGTTGCAAGCGGGTTTTTAAGTGCTCTGGAGTCATTTCGTTGCAAGCGGGTTTTTAAGTGCTCTGGAGTCATTTCGTTGCAAGCGGGTTTTTAAGTGCTCTGGAATCATTTCGTTGCAAGCGGGTTTTTAAGTGCTCTGGAGTCATTTCGTTGCAAGCGGGTTTTTAAGTGCTCTGGAGTCATTTCGTTGCAAGCGGGTTTTTAAGTGTTCTGGAGTCATTTCGTTGCAAGTGGGTTTTTAAGTGCTCTGAAGACATTTCGTTGTAAGCGGGTTTTTAAGTGCTCTGGAGTCATTTCGTTGCAAGCGGGTTTTTATGTGTTCTGGAGTCATTTCGTTGCAAGCGGGTTTTTACATACTTCTCAGACATTTCACTGGAAGCGGGTTTTTTAAGTGCTCTGAAGTCATTTCATTGCAAGCGGGTTTTTAAGTGTTCTGGAGTCATTTCGTTGCAAGCGCGTTTTTACATACTTCTCAGAAATTTCACTGGAAGCGGGTTTTTTAAGTACTCTGGAGTCATTATGTTGCAAGCGGGTTTTTAAGTACTCTGGAGTCATTTCGTTGCAAGCGGGTTTTTAAGTGCTCTGGAATTATTTCGTTGCAAGCGGGTTTTTACGTGCTCTGGAGTCATTTTGTTGCAAGCGGGTTTTTACATACTTCTCTGACATTTAACTGGAAGCGAGTTTTTTAAGTGCTCTGGAGTCATTTCGTTGCAAGCGGGTTTTTACGTGCTCTGGATTCATTTCGTTCCAAGCGGGTTTTTACATACTTCTCAGACATTTCACTGGAAGCGGGTTTTTGAGTGCTCTGGAGTCATTTCGTTGCAAGCGGGTTTTTAAGTACTCTGGAGTCATTTCGTTGCAAGCGGGTTTTTAAGTGCTCTGGAGTCATTTCGTTGCAAGCGGGTTTTTAAGTGCTCTGGAGTCATTTCGTTGCAAGCGGGTTTTTATGTGCTCTGGAGTCATTTCGTTGCAAGCGGGTTTTTAAGTGCTCTGGAGTCATTTCGTTGCAGGCGGGTTTTTACGTGCTCTGGAGTCATTTAGTTGCAAGCGGGTTTTTACATACTTCTCAGACATTTCACTGGAAGCGGGTTTTTGAGTGCTCTGGAGTCATTTCGTTGCAAGCGGGTTTTTAAGTGCTCTGGAGTCATTTCGTTGCAAGCGGGTTTTTAAGTGCTCTGGAGTCATTTCGTTGCAAGCGGGTTTTTAATTTCTCTGGAGTCATTTCGTTGCAAGCGGGTTTTTAAGTGCTCTGGAGTCATTTCGTTGCAAGCGGGTTTTTAAGTGCTCTGGAGTCATTTCGTTGCAAGCGGGTTTTTAATTTCTCTGGAGTCATTTCGTTGCAAGCGGGTTTTCACTTGCTCTGGAGTCATTTCGTTGCAAGCGGGTTTTTAAGTGCTCTGGAGTCATTTCGTTGCAAGCGGGTTTTTAAGTGCTCTGGAGTCATTTCGTTGCAAGCGGGTTTTTAAGTGCTCTGGAGTCTTTTCGTTGCAAGCGGTTTTTTAAGTGTTCTGGAGTCATTTCGTTGCAAGCGGGTTTTTAAGTGCTCTGGAGTCATTTCGTTGCAAGCGGGTTTTTACGTGTTCTGGAGTCATTTCGTTGCAAGCGGGTTTTTACATACTTCTCAGATATTTCACTGGAAGCGGGTTTTTTAAGTGCTCTGAAGTCATTTCGTTGCAAGCGGGTTTTTAAGTGCTCTGGAGTCATTTCGTTGAAAGCGGGTTTTTAAGTGCTCTGGAGTCATTTCGTTGCAAGCGGGTTTTTAAGTGCTCTGGATTCTTTTCGTTGCAAGCGGGTTTTTAAGTGTTCTGGCGTCATTTCGTTGCAAGCGGGTTTTTAAGTGCTCTGGAGTCATTTCGTTGCAAGCGGGTTTTTAAGTGCTCTGGAGTCTTTTCGTTGCAAGCGGTTTTTTAAGTGTTCTGGAGTCATTTCGTTGCAAGCGGGTTTTTAAGTGCTCTGGAGTCATTTCGTTGCAAGCGGGTTTTTACGTGTTCTGGAGTCATTTCGTTGCAAGCGGGTTTTTACATACTTCTCAGACATTTCACTGGAAGCGGGTTTTTTAAGTGCTCTGAAGTCATTTCGTTGCAAGCGGGTTTTTAACTGTTCTGGAGTCATTTCGTTGCAAGCGGGTTTTTACATACTTCTCAGAAATTTCACTGGAAGCGGGTTTTTTAAGTACTCTGGAGTCATTTCGTTGCAAGTGGGTTTTTAAGTACTCTGGAGTCATTTCGTTGCAAGCGGGTTTTTAAGTGCTCTGGAGTCATTTCGTTGAAAGCGGGTTTTTAAGTGCTCTGGAGTCATTTCGTTGCAAGCGGGTTTTTAAGTGCTCTGGATTCTTTTCGTTGCAAGCGGGTTTTTAAGTGTTCTGGCGTCATTTCGTTGCAAGCGGGTTTTTAAGTGCTCTGAAGACATTTCATTGTAAGCGGGTTTTTAAGTGCTCTGGAGTCATTTTGTTGCAAGCGGGTTTTTACGTGTTCTGGAGTCATTTCGTTGCAAGCGGGTTTTTACATACTTTTCAGACATTTCACTGGAAGCGGGTTTTTTAAGTACTCTGGAGTCATTTCGTTGCAAGTGGGTTTTTAAGTACTCTGGAGTCATTTCGTTGCAAGCGGGTTTTTAAGTGCTCTGGAATCATTTCGTTGCAAGCGGGTTTTTAAGTGCTCTGGAGTCATTTCGTTGCAAGCGGGTTTTTAAGTGCTCTGGAGTCATTTCGTTGCAAGCGGGTTTTTAAGTGCTCTGGAGTCATTTCGTTGCAAGCGGGTTTTTAAGTGCTCTGGAGTCATTTCGTTGCAAGCGGGTTTTTAAGTGCTCTGGAGTCATTTCGTTGCAAGCGGGTTTTTAATTTCTCTGGAGTCATTTCGTTGCAAGCGGGTTTTTACTTGCTCTGGAGTCATTTCGTTGCAAGCGGGTTTTTAAGTGCTCTGGAGTCATTTCGTTGCAAGCGGGTTTTTAAGTGTTCTGGAGTCATTTCGTTGCAAGTGGGTTTTTAAGTGCTCTGAAGACATTTCGTTGTAAGCGGGTTTTTAAGTGCTCTGGAGTCATTTCGTTGCAAGCGGGTTTTTATGTGTTCTGGAGTCATTTCGTTGCAAGCGGGTTTTTACATACTTCTCAGACATTTCACTGGAAGCGGGTTTTTTAAGTGCTCTGAAGTCATTTCGTTGCAAGCGGGTTTTTAAGTGTTCTGGAGTCATTTCGTTGCAAGCGCGTTTTTACATACTTCTCAGAAATTTCACTGGAAGCGGGTTTTTTAAGTACTCTGGAGTCATTATGTTGCAAGCGGGTTTTTAAGTACTCTGGAGTCATTTCGTTGCAAGCGGGTTTTTAAGTGCTCTGGAATTATTTCGTTACAAGCGGGTTTTTACGTGCTCTGGAGTCATTTTGTTGCAAGCGGGTTTTTACATACTTCTCTGACATTTAACTGGAAGCGAGTTTTTTAAGTGCTCTGGAGTCATTTCGTTGCAAGCGGGTTTTTACGTGCTCTGGAGTCATTTCGTTGCAAGCGGGTTTTTACATACTTCTCAGACATTTCACTGGAAGCGGGTTTTTTAAGTGCTCTGGAGTCATTTCGATGCAAGCGGGTTTTTAAGTGTTCTGGAGTCATTTCGTTGCAAGCGGGTTTTTACGTGCTCTGGAGTCATTTCGTTGCAAGCGGGTTTTTACGTAATCTCAGACATTTCACTGGAAGCGGGTTTTTTAAGTGCTCTGGAGTCATTTCGTTGCAAGCGGGTTTTTAAGTGCACTGGAGTCATTTCGTTGCAAGCGGGTTTTTAAGTGTTCTGGACTCATTTCGTTGAGAGCGGGTTTTTAAGTGTTCTGGACTCATTTCGTTGAGAGCGGGTTTTTAAGTGCTCTGGCGTCATTTCGTTGCAAGCGGGTTTTTACGTGTTCTGGAGTCATTTCGTTGCAAGCGGGTTTTGAAGTACTTCTCAGACATTTCACTGGAAGCGGGTTTTTTAAGTGCTCTGGAGGCATTTCGGTGCAAGCGTATTTTTAAGTACTCTGGAGTCATTTCGTTGCAAGCGGGTTTTTACGTGCTCTGGAGTCATTTCGTTGCAAGCGGGTTTTTACATACTTCTCTGACATTTAACTGGACGCGGGTTTTTTAAGTGCTCTGGAGTCATTTCGTTGCAAGCGGGTTTTTAAGTGTTCTGGAGTCATTTCGATGCAAGCGGGTTTGTACATACTTCTCAGAAATTTCACTGGAAGCGGGTTTTTTAAGTGCTCTTGAGTCATTTCGTTGCAAGCGGGTTTTTCAGTACTCTAGAGTCATTTCGTTGCAAGCGGGTTTTTAGGTGCTCTGGAATCATTTCGTTGCAAGCGGGTTTTTAAGTGCTCTGGAGTCATTTCGTTGCAAGCGGGTTTTTGAGTGCTCTGGATTCATTTCGTTGCAAGCGGGTTTTTAAGTGCTCTGGAGTCATTTCGTTTCAAGCGGGTTTTTAAGTGCTCTGGAGTCATTTCGTTGCAAGCGGGTTTTTAATTTCTCTGGAGTCATTTCGTTGCAAGCGGGTTTTTAAGTGTTCTGGCGTCATTTCGTTGCAAGCGGGTTTTTAAGTGCTCTGAAGACATTTCGTTGTAAGCGGGTTTTTAAGTGCTCTGGAGTCATTTCGTTGCAAGCGGGTTTTTAAGTGTTCTGGAATCATTTCGTTGCAAGCGGGTTTTTACATACTTCTCAGAAATTTCACTGGAAGCGGGTTTTTTAAGTACTCTGGAGTCATTTCGTTGCAAGTGGGTTTTTAAGTACTCTGGAGTCATTTCGTTGCAAGCGGGTTTTTAAGTGCTCTGGAATCATTTCGTTGCAAGCGGGTTTTTAAGTGCTCTGGAGTCATTTCGTTGCAAGCGGGTTTTTAAGTGCTCTGGAGTCATTTCGTTGCAAGCGGGTTTTTAAGTGCTCTGGAGTCATTTCGTTGCAAGCGGGTTTTTAAGTGCTCTGGAGTCATTTCGTTGCAAGCGGGTTTTTAAGTGCTCTGGAGTCATTTCGTTGCAAGCGGGTTTTTAATTTCTCTGGAGTCATTTCGTTGCAAGCGGGTTTTTACTTGCTCTGGAGTCATTTCGTTGCAAGCGGGTTTTTAAGTGCTCTGGAGTCATTTCGTTGCAAGCCGGTTTTTAAGTGTTCTGGAGTCATTTCGTTGCAAGTGGGTTTTTAAGTGCTCTGAAGACATTTCGTTGTAAGCGGGTTTTTAAGTGCTCTGGAGTCATTTCGTTGCAAGCGGGTTTTTATGTGTTCTGGAGTCATTTCGTTGCAAGCGGGTTTTTACATACTTCTCAGACATTTCACTGGAAGCGGGTTTTTTAAGTGCTCTGAAGTCATTTCGTTGCAAGCGGGTTTTTAAGTGTTCTGGAGTCATTTCGTTGCAAGCGCGTTTTTACATACTTCTCAGAAATTTCACTGGAAGCGGGTTTTTTAAGTACTCTGGAGTCATTATGTTGCAAGCGGGTTTTTAAGTACTCTGGAGTCATTTCGTTGCAAGCGCGTTTTTACATACTTCTCAGAAATTTCACTGGAAGCGGGTTTTTTAAGTACTCTGGAGTCATTATGTTGCAAGCGGGTTTTTAAGTACTCTGGAGTCATTTCGTTGCAAGCGGGTTTTTAAGTGCTCTGGAATTATTTCGTTACAAGCGGGTTTTTACGTGCTCTGGAGTCATTTTGTTGCAAGCGGGTTTTTACATACTTCTCTGACATTTAACTGGAAGCGAGTTTTTTAAGTGCTCTGGAGTCATTTCGTTGCAAGCGGGTTTTTACGTGCTCTGGAGTCATTTCGTTGCAAGCGGGTTTTTACATACTTCTCAGACATTTCACTGGAAGCGGGTTTTTTAAGTGCTCTGGAGTCATTTCGATGCAAGCGGGTTTTTAAGTGTTCTGGAGTCATTTCGTTGCAAGCGGGTTTTTACGTGCTCTGGAGTCATTTCGTTGCAAGCGGGTTTTTACGTATTCTCAGACATTTCACTGGAAGCGGGTTTTTTAAGTGCTCTGGAGTCATTTCGTTGCAAGCGGGTTTTTAAGTGCACTGGAGTCATTTCGTTGCAAGCGGGTTTTTAAGTGTTCTGGACTCATTTCGTTGAGAGCGGGTTTTTAAGTGTTCTGGACTCATTTCGTTGAGAGCGGGTTTTTAAGTGCTCTGGCGTCATTTCGTTGCAAGCGGGTTTTTACGTGTTCTGGAGTCATTTCGTTGCAAGCGGGTTTTGAAGTACTTCTCAGACATTTCACTGGAAGCGGGTTTTTTAAGTGCTCTGGAGGCATTTCGGTGCAAGCGTATTTTTAAGTACTCTGGAGTCATTTCGTTGCAAGCGGGTTTTTACGTGCTCTGGAGTCATTTCGTTGCAAGCGGGTTTTTACATACTTCTCTGACATTTAACTGGACGCGGGTTTTTTAAGTGCTCTGGAGTCATTTCGTTGCAAGCGGGTTTTTAAGTGTTCTGGAGTCATTTCGATGCAAGCGGGTTTGTACATACTTCTCAGAAATTTCACTGGAAGCGGGTTTTTTAAGTGCTCTTGAGTCATTTCGTTGCAAGCGGGTTTTTCAGTACTCTAGAGTCATTTCGTTGCAAGCGGGTTTTTAGGTGCTCTGGAATCATTTCGTTGCAAGCGGGTTTTTAAGTGCTCTGGAGTCATTTCGTTGCAAGCGGGTTTTTGAGTGCTCTGGATTCATTTCGTTGCAAGCGGGTTTTTAAGTGCTCTGGAGTCATTTCGTTTCAAGCGGGTTTTTAAGTGCTCTGGAGTAATTTCGTTGCAAGCGGGTTTTAAAGTACTCTGGAGTCATTTCGTTGCAAGCGGGTTTTTAAGTGCTCTGGAGTCATTTCGTTGCAAGCGGGTTTTTACCTGCTCTGGAGTCATTTCGTTGCAAGCGGGTTTTTATATACTTCTCAGACATTTCACTGGAAGCGGGTTTTTTAAGTGCTCTGGAGTCATTTCGATGCAAGCTGGTTTTTAAGTGTTCTGGAGTCTTTTCTTTACAAGCGGGTTTTTAAGTGCTCTGGAGTCATTTCGTTGCAAGCGGGTTTTTACGTGCTCTGGAGTCATTTCGTTGCAAGCGGGTTTTTACATACTTCTCAGACATTTCACTGGAAGCGGGTTTTTTAAGTGCTCTGGAGTCATTTCGTTGCAGGCGGGTTTTTACGTGCTCTGGAGTCATTTCGTTGCAAGCGGGTTTTTACATACTTCTCAGACATTTCACTGGAAGCGGGTTTTTGAGTGCTCTGGAGTCATTTTGTTGCAAGCGGGTTTTTAAGTGCTCTGGAGTCATTTCGTTGCAAGCGGGTTTTTAAGTGCTCTGGAGTCATTTCGTTGCAAGCTGGTTTTCAATTTCTCTGGAGTCATTTCGTTGCAAGCGGGTTTTTACTTGCTCTGGAGTCATTTCGTTGCAAGCGGGTTTTTAAGTGCCCTGGAGTCATTTCGTTGCAAGCGGGTTTTTAAGTGATCTGGAGTCATTTCGTTGCAAGCGGGTTTTTAAGTGCTCTGGAGTCTTTTCGTTGCAAGCGGTTTTTTAAGTGTTCTGGAGTCATTTCGTTGCAAGCGGGTTTTTAAGTGCTCTGGAGTCATTTCGTTGCAAGCGGGTTTTTACGTGTTCTGGAGTCATTTCGTTGCAAGCGGGTTTTTACATACTTCTCAGACATTTCACTGGAAGCGGGTTTTTTAAGTGCTCTGAAGTCATTTCGTTGCAAGCGGGTTTTTAAGTGTTCTGGAGTCATTTCGTTGCAAGCGGGTTTTTACATACTTCTCAGAAATTTCACTGGAAGCGGGTTTTTTAAGTACTCTGGAGTCATTATGTTGCAAGCGGGTTTTTAAGTACTCTGGAGTCATTTCGTTGCAAGCGGGTTTTTAAGTGCTCTGGAATCATTTCGTTGCAAGCGGGTTTTTACGTGCTCTGGAGTCATTTTGTTGCAAGCGGGTTTTTACATACTTCTCTGACATTTAACTGGAAGCGAGTTTTTTAAGTGCTCTGGAGTCATTTCGTTGCAAGCGGGTTTTTACGTGCTCTGGAGTCATTTCGTTGCAAGCGGGTTTTTACATACTTCTCAGACATTTCACTTGAAGCGGGTTTTTTAAGTGCTCTGGAGTCATTTCGATGCAAGCGGGTTTTTAAGTGTTCTGGAGTCATTTCGTTGCAAGCGGGTTTTTAAGTGCTCTGGAGTCATTTCGTTGCAAGCGGGTTTTTACGTGCTCTGGAGTCATTTCCTTGCAAGCGGGTTTTTACATACTTCTCAGACATTTCACTGGAAGCGGGTTTTTTAAGTACTCTGGAGTCATTTCGTTGCAAGCGGGTTTTTAAGTGCTATGGAGTCATTTCGTTGCAAGCGGGTTTTTAAGTACTCTGGAGTGATTTCGTTGCAAGAGGGTTTTTAAGTGCTATGGAGTCATTTCGTTGCAAGCAGGTTTTTAAGTGCTCTGGAGTCATTTCGTTGAAAGCGGGTTTTTAAGTGCTCTGGAGTCATTTCGTTGCAAGCGGGTTTTTAGTGCTCTGGAGTCATTTCGTTGCAAGCGGGTTTTTAAGTGCTCTGGAGTCATTTCGTTGCAAGCGGGTTTTTAAGTGCTCTGGAGTCATTTCGTTTCAAGCGGGTTTTTAAGTGCTCTGGAGTAATTTCGTTGCAAGCGGGTTTTAAAGTACTCTGGAGTCATTTCGTTGCAAGCGGGTTTTTAAGTGCTCTGGAGTCATTTCGTTGCAAGCGGGTTTTTACCTGCTCTGGAGTCATTTCGTTGCAAGCGGGTTTTTATATACTTCTCAGACATTTCACTGGAAGCGGGTTTTTTAAGTGCTCTGGAGTCATTTCGATGCAAGCTGGTTTTTAAGTGTTCTGGAGTCTTTTCTTTACAAGCGGGTTTTTAAGTGCTCTGGAGTCATTTCGTTGCAAGCGGGTTTTTACGTGCTCTGGAGTCATTTCGTTGCAAGCGGGTTTTTACATACTTCTCAGACATTTCACTGGAAGCGGGTTTTTTAAGTGCTCTGGAGTCATTTCGTTGCAGGCGGGTTTTTACGTGCTCTGGAGTCATTTCTTTGCAAGCGGGTTTTTACATACTTCTCAGACATTTCACTGGAAGCGGGTTTTTGAGTGCTCTGGAGTCATTTCGTTGCAAGCGGGTTTTTAAGTGCTCTGGAGTCATTTCGTTGCAAGCGGGTTTTTAAGTGCTCTGGAGTCATTTCGTTGCAAGCGGGTTTTTAATTTCTATGGAGTCATTTCGTTGCAAGCGGGTTTTTACTTGCTCTGGAGTCATTTCGTTGCAAGCGGGTTTTTAAGTGCTCTGGAGTCATTTCGTTGCAAGCGGGTTTTTAAGTGCTCTGGAGTCATTTCGTTGCAAGCGGGTTATTAAGTGCTCTGGAGTCTTTTCGTTGCAAGCGGTTTTTTAAGTGTTCTGGAGTCATTTCGTTGCAAGCGGGTTTTTAAGTGCTCTGGAGTCATTTCGTTGCAAGCGGGTTTTTAAGTGCTCTGGAGTCTTTTCGTTGCAAGCGGGTTTTTAAGTGCTATGGAGTCATTTCGTTGCAAGCAGGTTTTTAAGTGCTCTGGAGTCATTTCGTTGAAAGCGGGTTTTTAAGTGCTCTGGAGTCATTTCGTTGCAAGCGGGTTTTTAAGTGCTCTGGATTCTTTTCGTTGCAAGCGGGTTTTTAAGTGTTCTGGCGTCATTTCGTTGCAAGCGGGTTTTTAAGTGCTCTGAAGACATTTCGTTGTAAGCGGGTTTTTAAGTGCTCTGGAGTCATTTCGTTGCAAGCGGGTTTTTAAGTGTTCTGGAGTCATTTCGTTGCAAGCGGGTTTTTACATACTTCTCAGAAATTTCACTGGAAGCGGGTTTTTTAAGTACTCTGGAGTCATTTCGTTGCAAGTGGGTTTTTAAGTACTCTGGAGTCATTTCGTTGCAAGCGGGTTTTTAAGTGCTCTGGAATCATTTCGTTGCAAGCGGGTTTTTAAGTGCTCTGGAGTCATTTCGTTGCAAGCGGGTTTTTAAGTGCTCTGGAGTCATTTCGTTGCAAGCGGGTTTTTAAGTGCTCTGGAGTCATTTCGTTGCAAGCGGGTTTTTAAGTGCTCTGGAGTCATTTCGTTGCAAGCGGGTTTTTAAGTGCTCTGGAGTCATTTCGTTGCAAGCGGGTTTTTAATTTCTCTGGAGTCATTTCGTTGCAAGCGGGTTTTTACTTGCTCTGGAGTCATTTCGTTGCAAGCGGGTTTTTAAGTGCTCTGGAGTCATTTCGTTGCAAGCGGGTTTTTAAGTGTTCTGGAGTCATTTCGTTGCAAGTGGGTTTTTAAGTGCTCTGAAGACATTTCGTTGTAAGCGGGTTTTTAAGTGCTCTGGAGTCATTTCGTTGCAAGCGGGTTTTTATGTGTTCTGGAGTCATTTCGTTGCAAGCGGGTTTTTACATACTTCTCAGACATTTCACTGGAAGCGGGTTTTTTAAGTGCTCTGAAGTCATTTCGTTGCAAGCGGGTTTTTAAGTGTTCTGGAGTCATTTCGTTGCAAGCGCGTTTTTACATACTTCTCAGAAATTTCACTGGAAGCGGGTTTTTTAAGTACTCTGGAGTCATTATGTTGCAAGCGGGTTTTTAAGTACTCTGGAGTCATTTCGTTGCAAGCGGGTTTTTAAGTGCTCTGGAATTATTTCGTTACAAGCGGGTTTTTACGTGCTCTGGAGTCATTTTGTTGCAAGCGGGTTTTTACATACTTCTCTGACATTTAACTGGAAGCGAGTTTTTTAAGTGCTCTGGAGTCATTTCGTTGCAAGCGGGTTTTTACGTGCTCTGGAGTCATTTCGTTGCAAGCGGGTTTTTACATACTTCTCAGACATTTCACTGGAAGCGGGTTTTTTAAGTGCTCTGGAGTCATTTCGATGCAAGCGGGTTTTTAAGTGTTCTGGAGTCATTTCGTTGCAAGCGGGTTTTTACGTGCTCTGGAGTCATTTCGTTGCAAGCGGGTTTTTACGTATTCTCAGACATTTCACTGGAAGCGGGTTTTTTAAGTGCTCTGGAGTCATTTCGTTTCAAGCGGGTTTTTAAGTGCTCTGGAGTAATTTCGTTGCAAGCGGGTTTTAAAGTACTCTGGAGTCATTTCGTTGCAAGCGGGTTTTTAAGTGCTCTGGAGTCATTTCGTTGCAAGCGGGTTTTTACCTGCTCTGGAGTCATTTCGTTGCAAGCGGGTTTTTATATACTTCTCAGACATTTCACTGGAAGCGGGTTTTTTAAGTGCTCTGGAGTCATTTCGATGCAAGCTGGTTTTTAAGTGTTCTGGAGTCTTTTCTTTACAAGCGGGTTTTTAAGTGCTCTGGAGTCATTTCGTTGCAAGCGGGTTTTTACGTGCTCTGGAGTCATTTCGTTGCAAGCGGGTTTTTACATACTTCTCAGACATTTCACTGGAAGCGGGTTTTTGAGTGCTCTGGAGTCATTTTGTTGCAAGCGGGTTTTTAAGTGCTCTGGAGTCATTTCGTTGCAAGCGGGTTTTTAATTTCTCTGGAGTCATTTCGTTGCAAGCGGGTTTTTACTTGCTCTGGAGTCATTTCGTTGCAAGCGTCTTTTTAAGTGCCCTGGAGTCATTTCGTTGCAAGCGGGTTTTTAAGTGCTCTGGAGTCATTTCGTTGCAAGCGGGTTTTTAAGTGCTCTGGAGTCTTTTCGTTGCAAGCGGTTTTTTAAGTGTTCTGGAGTCATTTCGTTGCAAGCGGGTTTTTAAGTGCTCTGGAGTCATTTCGTTGCAAGCGGGTTTTTACGTGTTCTGGAGTCATTTCTTTGCAAGCGGGTTTTTACATACTTCTCAGAAATTTCACTGGAAGCGGGTTTTTTAAGTACTCTGGAGTCATTATGTTGCAAGCGGGTTTTTAAGTACTCTGGAGTCATTTCGTTGCAAGCGGGTTTTTAAGTGCTCTGGAATCATTTCGTTGCAAGCGGGTTTTTACGTGCTCTGGAGTCATTTTGTTGCAAGCGGGTTTTTACATACTTCTCTGACATTTAACTGGAAGCGAGTTTTTTAAGTGCTCTGGAGTCATTTCGTTGCAAGCGGGTTTTTACGTGCTCTGGAGTCATTTCGTTGCAAGCGGGTTTTTACATACTTCTCAGACATTTCACTTGAAGCGGGTTTTTTAAGTGCTCTGGAGTCATTTCGATGCAAGCGGGTTTTTAAGTGTTCTGGAGTCATTTCGTTGCAAGCGGGTTTTTAAGTGCTCTGGAGTCATTTCGTTGCAAGCGGGTTTTTACGTGCTCTGGAGTCATTTCGTTGCAAGCGGGTTTTTACATACTTCTCAGACATTTCACTGGAAGCGGGTTTTTTAAGTACTCTGGAGTCATTTCGTTGCAAGCGGGTTTTTAAGTGCTATGGAGTCATTTCGTTGCAAGCGGGTTTTTAAGTACTCTGGAGTGATTTCGTTGCAAGAGGGTTTTTAAGTGCTATGGAGTCATTTCGTTGCAAGCAGGTTTTTAAGTGCTCTGGAGTCATTTCGTTGAAAGCGGGTTTTTAAGTTCTCTGGAGTCATTTCGTTGCAAGCGGGTTTTTAGTGCTCTGGAGTCATTTCGTTGCAAGCGGGTTTTTAAGTGCTCTGGAGTCATTTCGTTGCAAGCGGGTTTTTAAGTGCTCTGGAGTCATTTCGTTTCAAGCGGGTTTTTAAGTGCTCTGGAGTAATTTCGTTGCAAGCGGGTTTTAAAGTACTCTGGAGTCATTTCGTTGCAAGCGGGTTTTTAAGTGCTCTGGAGTCATTTCGTTGCAAGCGGGTTTTTACCTGCTCTGGAGTCATTTCGTTGCAAGCGGGTTTTTATATACTTCTCAGACATTTCACTGGAAGCGGGTTTTTAAGTGCTCTGGATTCTTTTCGTTGCAAGCGGGTTTTTAAGTGTTCTGGCGTCATTTCGTTGCAAGCGGGTTTTTAAGTGCTCTGAAGACATTTCGTTGTAAGCGGGTTTTTAAGTGCTCTGGAGTCATTTCGTTGCAAGCGGGTTTTTAAGTGTTCTGGAGTCATTTCGTTGCAAGCGGGTTTTTACATACTTCTCAGAAATTTCACTGGAAGCGGGTTTTTTAAGTACTCTGGAGTCATTTCGTTGCAAGTGGGTTTTTAAGTACTCTGGAGTCATTTCGTTGCAAGCGGGTTTTTAAGTGCTCTGGAATCATTTCGTTGCAAGCGGGTTTTTAAGTGCTCTGGAGTCATTTCGTTGCAAGCGGGTTTTTAAGTGCTCTGGAGTCATTTCGTTGCAAGCGGGTTTTTAAGTGCTCTGGAGTCATTTCGTTGCAAGCGGGTTTTTAAGTGCTCTGGAGTCATTTCGTTGCAAGCGGGTTTTTAAGTGCTCTGGAGTCATTTCGTTGCAAGCGGGTTTTTAATTTCTCTGGAGTCATTTCGTTGCAAGCGGGTTTTTACTTGCTCTGGAGTCATTTCGTTGCAAGCGGGTTTTTAAGTGCTCTGGAGTCATTTCGTTGCAAGCGGGTTTTCAAGTGTTCTGGAGTCATTTCGTTGCAAGTGGGTTTTTAAGTGCTCTGAAGACATTTCGTTGTAAGCGGGTTTTTAAGTGCTCTGGAGTCATTTCGTTGCAAGCGGGTTTTTATGTGTTCTGGAGTCATTTCGTTGCAAGCGGGTTTTTACATACTTCTCAGACATTTCACTGGAAGCGGGTTTTTTAAGTGCTCTGAAGTCATTTCGTTGCAAGCGGGTTTTTAAGTGTTCTGGAGTCATTTCGTTGCAAGCGCGTTTTTACATACTTCTCAGAAATTTCACTGGAAGCGGGTTTTTTAAGTACTCTGGAGTCATTATGTTGCAAGCGGGTTTTTAAGTACTCTGGAGTCATTTCGTTGCAAGCGGGTTTTTAAGTGCTCTGGAATTATTTCGTTACAAGCGGGTTTTTACGTGCTCTGGAGTCATTTTGTTGCAAGCGGGTTTTTACATACTTCTCTGACATTTAACTGGAAGCGAGTTTTTTAAGTGCTCTGGAGTCATTTCGTTGCAAGCGGGTTTTTACGTGCTCTGGAGTCATTTCGTTGCAAGCGGGTTTTTACATACTTCTCAGACATTTCACTGGAAGCGGGTTTTTTAAGTGCTCTGGAGTCATTTCGATGCAAGCGGGTTTTTAAGTGTTCTGGAGTCATTTCGTTGCAAGCGGGTTTTTACGTGCTCTGGAGTCATTTCGTTGCAAGCGGGTTTTTACGTATTCTCAGACATTTCACTGGAAGCGGGTTTTTTAAGTGCTCTGGAGTCATTTCGTTTCAAGCGGGTTTTTAAGTGCTCTGGAGTAATTTCGTTGCAAGCGGGTTTTAAAGTACTCTGGAGTCATTTCGTTGCAAGCGGGTTTTTAAGTGCTCTGGAGTCATTTCGTTGCAAGCGGGTTTTTACCTGCTCTGGAGTCATTTCGTTGCAAGCGGGTTTTTATATACTTCTCAGACATTTCACTGGAAGCGGGTTTTTTAAGTGCTCTGGAGTCATTTCGATGCAAGCTGGTTTTTAAGTGTTCTGGAGTCTTTTCTTTACAAGCGGGTTTTTAAGTGCTCTGGAGTCATTTCGTTGCAAGCGGGTTTTTACGTGCTCTGGAGTCATTTCGTTGCAAGCGGGTTTTTACATACTTCTCAGACATTTCACTGGAAGCGGGTTTTTTAAGTACTCTGGAGTCATTTCGTTGCAAGCGGGTTTTTAAGTGCTATGGAGTCATTTCGTTGCAAGCGGGTTTTTAAGTACTCTGGAGTGATTTCGTTGCAAGAGGGTTTTTAAGTGCTATGGAGTCATTTCGTTGCAAGCAGGTTTTTAAGTGCTCTGGAGTCATTTCGTTGAAAGCGGGTTTTTAAGTTCTCTGGAGTCATTTCGTTGCAAGCGGGTTTTTAGTGCTCTGGAGTCATTTCGTTGCAAGCGGGTTTTTAAGTGCTCTGGAGTCATTTCGTTGCAAGCGGGTTTTTAAGTGCTCTGGAGTCATTTCGTTTCAAGCGGGTTTTTAAGTGCTCTGGAGTAATTTCGTTGCAAGCGGGTTTTAAAGTACTCTGGAGTCATTTCGTTGCAAGCGGGTTTTTAAGTGCTCTGGAGTCATTTCGTTGCAAGCGGGTTTTTACCTGCTCTGGAGTCATTTCGTTGCAAGCGGGTTTTTATATACTTCTCAGACATTTCACTGGAAGCGGGTTTTTAAGTGCTCTGGATTCTTTTCGTTGCAAGCGGGTTTTTAAGTGTTCTGGCGTCATTTCGTTGCAAGCGGGTTTTTAAGTGCTCTGAAGACATTTCGTTGTAAGCGGGTTTTTAAGTGCTCTGGAGTCATTTCGTTGCAAGCGGGTTTTTAAGTGTTCTGGAGTCATTTCGTTGCAAGCGGGTTTTTACATACTTCTCAGAAATTTCACTGGAAGCGGGTTTTTTAAGTACTCTGGAGTCATTTCGTTGCAAGTGGGTTTTTAAGTACTCTGGAGTCATTTCGTTGCAAGCGGGTTTTTAAGTGCTCTGGAATCATTTCGTTGCAAGCGGGTTTTTAAGTGCTCTGGGGTCATTTCGTTGCAAGCGGGTTTTTAAGTGCTCTGGAGTCATTTCGTTGCAAGCGGGTTTTTAAGTGCTCTGGAGTCATTTCGTTGCAAGCGGGTTTTTAAGTGCTCTGGAGTCATTTCGTTGCAAGCGGGTTTTTAAGTGCTCTGGAGTCATTTCGTTGCAAGCGGGTTTTTAATTTCTCTGGAGTCATTTCGTTGCAAGCGGGTTTTTACTTGCTCTGGAGTCATTTCGTTGCAAGCGGGTTTTTAAGTGCTCTGGAGTCATTTCGTTGCAAGCGGGTTTTTAAGTGTTCTGGAGTCATTTCGTTGCAAGTGGGTTTTTAAGTGCTCTGAAGACATTTCGTTGTAAGCGGGTTTTTAAGTGCTCTGGAGTCATTTCGTTGCAAGCGGGTTTTTATGTGTTCTGGAGTCATTTCGTTGCAAGCGGGTTTTTACATACTTCTCAGACATTTCACTGGAAGCGGGTTTTTTAAGTGCTCTGAAGTCATTTCGTTGCAAGCGGGTTTTTAAGTGTTCTGGAGTCATTTCGTTGCAAGCGCGTTTTTACATACTTCTCAGAAATTTCACTGGAAGCGGGTTTTTTAAGTACTCTGGAGTCATTATGTTGCAAGCGGGTTTTTAAGTACTCTGGAGTCATTTCGTTGCAAGCGGGTTTTTAAGTGCTCTGGAATTATTTCGTTACAAGCGGGTTTTTACGTGCTCTGGAGTCATTTTGTTGCAAGCGGGTTTTTACATACTTCTCTGACATTTAACTGGAAGCGAGTTTTTTAAGTGCTCTGGAGTCATTTCGTTGCAAGCGGGTTTTTACGTGCTCTGGAGTCATTTCGTTGCAAGCGGGTTTTTACATACTTCTCAGACATTTCACTGGAAGCGGGTTTTTTAAGTGCTCTGGAGTCATTTCGATGCAAGCGGGTTTTTAAGTGTTCTGGAGTCATTTCGTTGCAAGCGGGTTTTTACGTGCTCTGGAGTCATTTCGTTGCAAGCGGGTTTTTACGTATTCTCAGACATTTCACTGGAAGCGGGTTTTTTAAGTGCTCTGGAGTCATTTCGTTTCAAGCGGGTTTTTAAGTGCTCTGGAGTAATTTCGTTGCAAGCGGGTTTTAAAGTACTCTGGAGTCATTTCGTTGCAAGCGGGTTTTTAAGTGCTCTGGAGTCATTTCGTTGCAAGCGGGTTTTTACCTGCTCTGGAGTCATTTCGTTGCAAGCGGGTTTTTATATACTTCTCAGACATTTCACTGGAAGCGGGTTTTTTAAGTGCTCTGGAGTCATTTCGATGCAAGCTGGTTTTTAAGTGTTCTGGAGTCTTTTCTTTACAAGCGGGTTTTTAAGTGCTCTGGAGTCATTTCGTTGCAAGCGGGTTTTTACGTGCTCTGGAGTCATTTCGTTGCAAGCGGGTTTTTACATACTTCTCAGACATTTCACTGGAAGCGGGTTTTTGAGTGCTCTGGAGTCATTTTGTTGCAAGCGGGTTTTTAAGTGCTCTGGAGTCATTTCGTTGCAAGCGGGTTTTTACTTGCTCTGGAGTCATTTCGTTGCAAGCGGGTTTTTAAGTGCCCTGGAGTCATTTCGTTGCAAGCGGGTTTTTAAGTGCTCTGGAGTCATTTCGTTGCAAGCGGGTTTTTAAGTGCTCTGGAGTCTTTTCGTTGCAAGCGGTTTTTTAAGTGTTCTGGAGTCATTTCGTTGCAAGCGGGTTTTTAAGTGCTCTGGAGTCATTTCGTTGCAAGCGGGTTTTTACGTGTTCTGGAGTCATTTCGTTGCAAGCGGGTTTTTACATACTTCTCAGAAATTTCACTGGAAGCGGGTTTTTTAAGTACTCTGGAGTCATTATGTTGCAAGCGGGTTTTTAAGTACTCTGGAGTCATTTCGTTGCAAGCGGGTTTTTAAGTGCTCTGGAATCATTTCGTTGCAAGCGGGTTTTTACGTGCTCTGGAGTCATTTTGTTGCAAGCGGGTTTTTACATACTTCTCTGACATTTAACTGGAAGCGAGTTTTTTAAGTGCTCTGGAGTCATTTCGTTGCAAGCGGGTTTTTACGTGCTCTGGAGTCATTTCGTTGCAAGCGGGTTTTTACATACTTCTCAGACATTTCACTTGAAGCGGGTTTTTTAAGTGCTCTGGAGTCATTTCGATGCAAGCGGGTTTTTAAGTGTTCTGGAGTCATTTCGTTGCAAGCGGGTTTTTAAGTGCTCTGGAGTCATTTCGTTGCAAGCGGGTTTTTACGTGCTCTGGAGTCATTTCGTTGCAAGCGGGTTTTTACATACTTCTCAGACATTTCACTGGAAGCGGGTTTTTTAAGTACTCTGGAGTCATTTCGTTGGAAGCGGGTTTTTAAGTGCTATGGAGTCATTTCGTTGCAAGCGGGTTTTTAAGTACTCTGGAGTGATTTCGTTGCAAGAGGGTTTTTAAGTGCTATGGAGTCATTTCGTTGCAAGCTGGTTTTTAAGTGCTCTGGAGTCATTTCGTTGAAAGCGGGTTTTTAAGTTCTCTGGAGTCATTTCGTTGCAAGCGGGTTTTTAGTGCTCTGGAGTCATTTCGTTGCAAGCGGGTTTTTAAGTGCTCTGGAGTCATTTCGTTGCAAGCGGGTTTTTAAGTGCTCTGGAGTCATTTCGTTTCAAGCGGGTTTTTAAGTACTCTGGAGTAATTTCGTTGCAAGCGGGTTTTAAAGTACTCTGGAGTCATTTCGTTGCAAGCGGGTTTTTAAGTGCTCTGGAGTCATTTCGTTGCAAGCGGGTTTTTACCTGCTCTGGAGTCATTTCGTTGCAAGCGGGTTTTTATATACTTCTCAGACATTTCACTGGAAGCGGGTTTTTTAAGTGCTCTGGAGTCATTTCGATGCAAGCTGGTTTTTAAGTGTTCTGGAGTCTTTTCTTTACAAGCGGGTTTTTAAGTGCTCTGGAGTCATTTCGTTGCAAGCGGGTTTTTACGTGCTCTGGAGTCATTTCGTTGCAAGCGGGTTTTTACATACTTCTCAGACATTTCACTGGAAGCGGGTTTTTTAAGTGCTCTGGAGTCATTTCGTTGCAGGCGGGTTTTTACGTGCTCTGGAGTCATTTCGTTGCAAGCGGGTTTTTACATACTTCTCAGACATTTCACTGGAAGCGGGTTTTTGAGTGCTCTGGAGTCATTTCGTTGCAAGCGGGTTTTTAAGTGCTCTGGAGTCATTTCGTTGCAAGCGGGTTTTTAAGTGCTCTGGAGTCATTTCGTTGCAAGCGGGTTTTTAAATTCTATGGAGTCATTTCGTTGCAAGCGGGTTTTTACTTGCTCTGGAGTCATTTCGTTGCAAGCGGGTTTTTAAGTGCTCTGGAGTCATTTCGTTGCAAGCGGGTTTTTAAGTGCTCTGGAGTCATTTCGTTGCAAGCGGGTTTTTAAGTGCTCTGGAGTCTTTTCGTTGCAAGCGGGTTTTTAAGTGCTCTGGAATCATTTCGTTGCAAGCGGGTTTTTACGTGCTCTGGAGTCATTTTGTTGCAAGCGGGTTTTTACATACTTCTCTGACATTTAACTGGAAGCGAGTTTTTTAAGTGCTCTGGAGTCATTTCGTTGCAAGCGGGTTTTTACGTGCTCTGGAGTCATTTCGTTGCAAGCGGGTTTTTACATACTTCTCAGACATTTCACTTGAAGCGGGTTTTTTAAGTGCTCTGGAGTCATTTCGATGCAATCGGGTTTTTAAGTGTTCTGGAGTCATTTCGTTGCAAGCGGGTTTTTAAGTGCTCTGGAGTCATTTCGTTGCAAGCGGGTTTTTACGTGCTCTGGAGTCATTTCGTTGCAAGCGGGTTTTTACATACTTCTCAGACATTTCACTGGAAGCGGGTTTTTTAAGTACTCTGGAGTCATTATGTTGCAAGCGGGTTTTTAAGTACTCTGGAGTCATTTCGTTGCAAGCGGGTTTTTAAGTGCTCTGGAATCATTTCGTTGCAAGCGGGTTTTTACGTGCTCTGGAGTCATTTTGTTGCAAGCGGGTTTTTACATACTTCTCTGACATTTAACTGGAAGCGAGTTTTTTAAGTGCTCTGGAGTCATTTCGTTGCAAGCGGGTTTTTACGTGCTCTGGAGTCATTTCGTTGCAAGCGGGTTTTTACATACTTCTCAGACATTTCACTTGAAGCGGGTTTTTTAAGTGCTCTGGAGTCATTTCGATGCAAGCGGGTTTTTAAGTGTTCTGGAGTCATTTCGTTGCAAGCGGGTTTTTAAGTGCTCTGGAGTCATTTCGTTGCAAGCGGGTTTTTACGTGCTCTGGAGTCATTTCGTTGCAAGCGGGTTTTTACATACTTCTCAGACATTTCACTGGAAGCGGGTTTTTTAAGTACTCTGGAGTCATTTCGTTGCAAGGGGGTTTTTAAGTGCTATGGAGTCATTTCGTTGCAAGCGGGTTTTTAAGTACTCTGGAGTGATTTCGTTGCAAGAGGGTTTTTAAGTGCTATGGAGTCATTTCGTTGTAAGCAGGTTTTTAAGTGCTCTGGAGTCATTTCGTTGAAAGCGGGTTTTTAAGTTCTCTGGAGTCATTTCGTTGCAAGCGGGTTTTTAGTGCTCTGGAGTCATTTCGTTGCAAGCGGGTTTTTAAGTGCTCTGGAGTCATTTCGTTGCAAGCGGGTTTTTAAGTGCTCTGGAGTCATTTCGTTTCAAGCGGGTTTTTAAGTGCTCTGGAGTAATTTCGTTGCAAGCGGGTTTTAAAGTACTCTGGAGTCATTTCGTTGCAAGCGGGTTTTTAAGTGCTCTGGAGTCATTTCGTTGCAAGCGGGTTTTTACCTGCTCTGGAGTCATTTCGTTGCAAGCGGGTTTTTATATACTTCTCAGACATTTCACTGGAAGCGGGTTTTTTAAGTGCTCTGGAGTCATTTCGATGCAAGCTGGTTTTTAAGTGTTCTGGAGTCTTTTCTTTACAAGCGGGTTTTTAAGTGCTCTGGAGTCATTTCGTTGCAAGCGGGTTTTTACGTGCTCTGGAGTCATTTCGTTGCAAGCGGGTTTTTACATACTTCTCAGACATTTCACTGGAAGCGGGTTTTTTAAGTGCTCTGGAGTCATTTCGTTGCAAGCGGGTTTTTAAGTGCTCTGGAGTCATTTCGTTGCAAGCGGGTTTTTATGTGCTCTGGAGTCATTTCGTTGCAAGCGGGTTTTTAAGTGCTCTGGAGTCATTTCGTTGCAAGCGGGTTTTTAAGTGCTCTGGAGTCATTTCGTTGCAAGCGGGTTTTTAATTTCTCTGGAGTCATTTCGTTGCAAGCGGGTTTTTACTTGCTCTGGAGTCATTTCGTTGCAAGCGGGTTTTTAAGTGCTCTGGAGTCATTTCGTTGCAAGCGGGTTTTTAAGTGTTCTGGAGTCATTTCGTTGCAAGTGGGTTTTTAAGTGCTCTGAAGACATTTCGTTGTAAGCGGGTTTTTAAGTGCTCTGGAGTCATTTCGTTGCAAGCGGGTTTTTATGTGTTCTGGAGTCATTTCGTTGCAAGCGGGTTTTTACATACTTCTCAGACATTTCACTGGAAGCGGGTTTTTTAAGTGCTCTGAAGTCATTTCGTTGCAAGCGGGTTTTTAAGTGTTCTGGAGTCATTTCGTTGCAAGCGCGTTTTTACATACTTCTCAGAAATTTCACTGGAAGCGGGTTTTTTAAGTACTCTGGAGTCATTATGTTGCAAGCGGGTTTTTAAGTACTCTGGAGTCATTTCGTTGCAAGCGGGTTTTTAAGTGCTCTGGAATTATTTCGTTACAAGCGGGTTTTTACGTGCTCTGGAGTCATTTTGTTGCAAGCGGGTTTTTACATACTTCTCTGACATTTAACTGGAAGCGAGTTTTTTAAGTGCTCTGGAGTCATTTCGTTGCAAGCGGGTTTTTACGTGCTCTGGAGTCATTTCGTTGCAAGCGGGTTTTTACATACTTCTCAGACATTT
Organism: Meriones unguiculatus; assembly: GCF_030254825.1. Taxonomy (NCBI): domain Eukaryota; kingdom Metazoa; phylum Chordata; class Mammalia; order Rodentia; family Muridae; genus Meriones; species Meriones unguiculatus. The sequence continues at coordinate 2,085,380 of NC_083365.1, read as the reverse complement.
CACTGGAAGCGGGTTTTTTAAGTGCTCTGGAGTCATTTCGATGCAAGCGGGTTTTTAAGTGTTCTGGAGTCATTTCGTTGCAAGCGGGTTTTTACGTGCTCTGGAGTCATTTCGTTGCAAGCGGGTTTTTACGTATTCTCAGACATTTCACTGGAAGCGGGTTTTTTAAGTGCTCTGGAGTCATTTCGTTTCAAGCGGGTTTTTAAGTGCTCTGGAGTAATTTCGTTGCAAGCGGGTTTTAAAGTACTCTGGAGTCATTTCGTTGCAAGCGGGTTTTTAAGTGCTCTGGAGTCATTTCGTTGCAAGCGGGTTTTTACCTGCTCTGGAGTCATTTCGTTGCAAGCGGGTTTTTATATACTTCTCAGACATTTCACTGGAAGCGGGTTTTTTAAGTGCTCTGGAGTCATTTCGATGCAAGCTGGTTTTTAAGTGTTCTGGAGTCTTTTCTTTACAAGCGGGTTTTTAAGTGCTCTGGAGTCATTTCGTTGCAAGCGGGTTTTTACGTGCTCTGGAGTCATTTCGTTGCAAGCGGGTTTTTACATACTTCTCAGACATTTCACTGGAAGCGGGTTTTTGAGTGCTCTGGAGTCATTTTGTTGCAAGCGGGTTTTTAAGTGCTCTGGAGTCATTTCGTTGCAAGCGGGTTTTTAATTTCTCTGGAGTCATTTCGTTGCAAGCGGGTTTTTACTTGCTCTGGAGTCATTTCGTTGCAAGCGGGTTTTTAAGTGCCCTGGAGTCATTTCGTTGCAAGCGGGTTTTTAAGTGCTCTGGAGTCATTTCGTTGCAAGCGGGTTTTTAAGTGCTCTGGAGTCTTTTCGTTGCAAGCGGTTTTTTAAGTGTTCTGGAGTCATTTCGTTGCAAGCGGGTTTTTAAGTGCTCTGGAGTCATTTCGTTGCAAGCGGGTTTTTACGTGTTCTGGAGTCATTTCGTTGCAAGCGGGTTTTTACATACTTCTCAGAAATTTCACTGGAAGCGGGTTTTTTAAGTACTCTGGAGTCATTATGTTGCAAGCGGGTTTTTAAGTACTCTGGAGTCATTTCGTTGCAAGCGGGTTTTTAAGTGCTCTGGAATCATTTCGTTGCAAGCGGGTTTTTACGTGCTCTGGAGTCATTTTGTTGCAAGCGGGTTTTTACATACTTCTCTGACATTTAACTGGAAGCGAGTTTTTTAAGTGCTCTGGAGTCATTTCGTTGCAAGCGGGTTTTTACGTGCTCTGGAGTCATTTCGTTGCAAGCGGGTTTTTACATACTTCTCAGACATTTCACTTGAAGCGGGTTTTTTAAGTGCTCTGGAGTCATTTCGATGCAAGCGGGTTTTTAAGTGTTCTGGAGTCATTTCGTTGCAAGCGGGTTTTTAAGTGCTCTGGAGTCATTTCGTTGCAAGCGGGTTTTTACGTGCTCTGGAGTCATTTCGTTGCAAGCGGGTTTTTACATACTTCTCAGACATTTCACTGGAAGCGGGTTTTTTAAGTACTCTGGAGTCATTTCGTTGCAAGCGGGTTTTTAAGTGCTATGGAGTCATTTCGTTGCAAGCGGGTTTTTAAGTACTCTGGAGTGATTTCGTTGCAAGAGGGTTTTTAAGTGCTATGGAGTCATTTCGTTGCAAGCAGGTTTTTAAGTGCTCTGGAGTCATTTCGTTGAAAGCGGGTTTTTAAGTTCTCTGGAGTCATTTCGTTGCAAGCGGGTTTTTAGTGCTCTGGAGTCATTTCGTTGCAAGCGGGTTTTTAAGTGCTCTGGAGTCATTTCGTTGCAAGCGGGTTTTTAAGTGCTCTGGAGTCATTTCGTTTCAAGCGGGTTTTTAATTGCTCTGGAGTAATTTCGTTGCAAGCGGGTTTTAAAGTACTCTGGAGTCATTTCGTTGCAAGCGGGTTTTTAAGTGCTCTGGAGTCATTTCGTTGCAAGCGGGTTTTTACCTGCTCTGGAGTCATTTCGTTGCAAGCGGGTTTTTATATACTTCTCAGACATTTCACTGGAAGCGGGTTTTTTAAGTGCTCTGGAGTCATTTCGATGCAAGCTGGTTTTTAAGTGTTCTGGAGTCTTTTCTTTACAAGCGGGTTTTTAAGTGCTCTGGAGTCATTTCGTTGCAAGCGGGTTTTTACGTGCTCTGGAGTCATTTCGTTGCAAGCGGGTTTTTACATACTTCTCAGACATTTCACTGGAAGCGGGTTTTTTAAGTGCTCTGGAGTCATTTCGTTGCAGGCGGGTTTTTTCGTGCTCTGGAGTCATTTCGTTGCAAGCGGGTTTTTACATACTTCTCAGACATTTCACTGGAAGCGGGTTTTTGAGTGCTCTGGAGTCATTTCGTTGCAAGCGGGTTTTTAAGTGCTCTGGAGTCATTTCGTTGCAAGCGGGTTTTTAAGTGCTCTGGAGTCATTTCGTTGCAAGCGGGTTTTTAAATTCTATGGAGTCATTTCGTTGCAAGCGGGTTTTTACTTGCTCTGGAGTCATTTCGTTGCAAGCGGGTTTTTAAGTGCTCTGGAGTCATTTCGTTGCAAGCGGGTTTTTAAGTGCTCTGGAGTCATTTCGTTGCAAGCGGGTTTTTAAGTGCTCTGGAGTCTTTTCGTTGCAAGCGGGTTTTTAAGTGCTCTGGAATCATTTCGTTGCAAGCGGGTTTTTACGTGCTCTGGAGTCATTTTGTTGCAAGCGGGTTTTTACATACTTCTCTGACATTTAACTGGAAGCGAGTTTTTTAAGTGCTCTGGAGTCATTTCGTTGCAAGCGGGTTTTTACGTGCTCTGGAGTCATTTCGTTGCAAGCGGGTTTTTACATACTTCTCAGACATTTCACTTGAAGCGGGTTTTTTAAGTGCTCTGGAGTCATTTCGATGCAAGCGGGTTTTTAAGTGTTCTGGAGTCATTTCGTTGCAAGCGGGTTTTTAAGTGCTCTGGAGTCATTTCGTTGCAAGCGGGTTTTTACGTGCTCTGGAGTCATTTCGTTGCAAGCGGGTTTTTACATACTTCTCAGACATTTCACTGGAAGCGGGTTTTTTAAGTACTCTGGAGTCATTTCGTTGCAAGGGGGTTTTTAAGTGCTATGGAGTCATTTCGTTGCAAGCGGGTTTTTAAGTACTCTGGAGTGATTTCGTTGCAAGAGGGTTTTTAAGTGCTATGGAGTCATTTCGTTGCAAGCAGGTTTTTAAGTGCTCTGGAGTCATTTCGTTGAAAGCGGGTTTTTAAGTTCTCTGGAGTCATTTCGTTGCAAGCGGGTTTTTAGTGCTCTGGAGTCATTTCGTTGCAAGCGGGTTTTTAAGTGCTCTGGAGTCATTTCGTTGCAAGCGGGTTTTTAAGTGCTCTGGAGTCATTTCGTTTCAAGCGGGTTTTTAAGTGCTCTGGAGTAATTTCGTTGCAAGCGGGTTTTAAAGTACTCTGGAGTCATTTCGTTGCAAGCGGGTTTTTAAGTGCTCTGGAGTCATTTCGTTGCAAGCGGGTTTTTACCTGCTCTGGAGTCATTTCGTTGCAAGCGGGTTTTTATATACTTCTCAGACATTTCACTGGAAGCGGGTTTTTTAAGTGCTCTGGAGTCATTTCGATGCAAGCTGGTTTTTAAGTGTTCTGGAGTCTTTTCTTTACAAGCGGGTTTTTAAGTGCTCTGGAGTCATTTCGTTGCAAGCGGGTTTTTACGTGCTCTGGAGTCATTTCGTTGCAAGCGGGTTTTTACATACTTCTCAGACATTTCACTGGAAGCGGGTTTTTTAAGTGCTCTGGAGTCATTTCGTTGCAAGCGGGTTTTTAAGTGCTCTGGAGTCATTTCGTTGCAAGCGGGTTTTTAAGTGCTCTGGAGTCATTTCGTTGCAAGCGGGTTTTTAAGTGCTCTGGAGTCATTTCGTTGCAAGCGGGTTTTTAAGTGCTCTGGAGTCATTTCGTTGCAAGCGGGTTTTTAATTTCTCTGGAGTCATTTCGTTGCAAGCGGGTTTTTACTTGCTCTGGAGTCATTTCGTTGCAAGCGGGTTTTTAAGTGCTCTGGAGTCATTTCGTTGCAAGCGGGTTTTTAAGTGTTCTGGAGTCATTTCGTTGCAAGTGGGTTTTTAAGTGCTCTGAAGACATTTCGTTGTAAGCGGGTTTTTAAGTGCTCTGGAGTCATTTCGTTGCAAGCGGGTTTTTATGTGTTCTGGAGTCATTTCGTTGCAAGCGGGTTTTTACATACTTCTCAGACATTTCACTGGAAGCGGGTTTTTTAAGTGCTCTGAAGTCATTTCGTTGCAAGCGGGTTTTTAAGTGTTCTGGAGTCATTTCGTTGCAAGCGCGTTTTTACATACTTCTCAGAAATTTCACTGGAAGCGGGTTTTTTAAGTACTCTGGAGTCATTATGTTGCAAGCGGGTTTTTAAGTACTCTGGAGTCATTTCGTTGCAAGCGGGTTTTTAAGTGCTCTGGAATTATTTCGTTACAAGCGGGTTTTTACGTGCTCTGGAGTCATTTTGTTGCAAGCGGGTTTTTACATACTTCTCTGACATTTAACTGGAAGCGAGTTTTTTAAGTGCTCTGGAGTCATTTCGTTGCAAGCGGGTTTTTACGTGCTCTGGAGTCATTTCGTTGCAAGCGGGTTTTTACATACTTCTCAGACATTTCACTGGAAGCGGGTTTTTTAAGTGCTCTGGAGTCATTTCGATGCAAGCGGGTTTTTAAGTGTTCTGGAGTCATTTCGTTGCAAGCGGGTTTTTACGTGCTCTGGAGTCATTTTGTTGCAAGCGGGTTTTTACGTATTCTCAGACATTTCACTGGAAGCGGGTTTTTTAAGTGCTCTGGAGTCATTTCGATGCAAGCGGGTTTTTAAGTGTTCTGGAGTCATTTCGTTGCAAGCGGGTTTTTACGTGCTCTGGAGTCATTTTGTTGCAAGCGGGTTTTTACGTATTCTCAGACATTTCACTGGAAGCGGGTTTTTTAAGTACTCTGGAGTCATTATGTTGCAAGCGGGTTTTTAAGTACTCTGGAGTCATTTCGTTGCAAGCGGGTTTTTAAGTGCTCTGGAATCATTTCGTTGCAAGCGGGTTTTTACGTGCTCTGGAGTCATTTTGTTGCAAGCGGGTTTTTACATACTTCTCTGACATTTAACTGGAAGCGAGTTTTTTAAGTGCTCTGGAGTCATTTCGTTGCAAGCGGGTTTTTACGTGCTCTGGAGTCATTTCGTTGCAAGCGGGTTTTTACATACTTCTCAGACATTTCACTTGAAGCGGGTTTTTTAAGTGCTCTGGAGTCATTTCGATGCAAGCGGGTTTTTAAGTGTTCTGGAGTCATTTCGTTGCAAGCGGGTTTTTAAGTGCTCTGGAGTCATTTCGTTGCAAGCGGGTTTTTACGTGCTCTGGAGTCATTTCGTTGCAAGCGGGTTTTTACATACTTCTCAGACATTTCACTGGAAGCGGGTTTTTTAAGTACTCTGGAGTCATTTCGTTGCAAGGGGGTTTTTAAGTGCTATGGAGTCATTTCGTTGCAAGCGGGTTTTTAAGTACTCTGGAGTGATTTCGTTGCAAGAGGGTTTTTAAGTGCTATGGAGTCATTTCGTTGCAAGCAGGTTTTTAAGTGCTCTGGAGTCATTTCGTTGAAAGCGGGTTTTTAAGTTCTCTGGAGTCATTTCGTTGCAAGCGGGTTTTTAGTGCTCTGGAGTCATTTCGTTGCAAGCGGGTTTTTAAGTGCTCTGGAGTCATTTCGTTGCAAGCGGGTTTTTAAGTGCTCTGGAGTCATTTCGTTTCAAGCGGGTTTTTAAGTGCTCTGGAGTAATTTCGTTGCAAGCGGGTTTTAAAGTACTCTGGAGTCATTTCGTTGCAAGCGGGTTTTTAAGTGCTCTGGAGTCATTTCGTTGCAAGCGGGTTTTTACCTGCTCTGGAGTCATTTCGTTGCAAGCGGGTTTTTATATACTTCTCAGACATTTCACTGGAAGCGGGTTTTTTAAGTGCTCTGGAGTCATTTCGATGCAAGCTGGTTTTTAAGTGTTCTGGAGTCTTTTCTTTACAAGCGGGTTTTTAAGTGCTCTGGAGTCATTTCGTTGCAAGCGGGTTTTTACGTGCTCTGGAGTCATTTCGTTGCAAGCGGGTTTTTACATACTTCTCAGACATTTCACTGGAAGCGGGTTTTTTAAGTGCTCTGGAGTCATTTCGTTGCAAGCGGGTTTTTAAGTGCTCTGGAGTCATTTCGTTGCAAGCGGGTTTTTAAGTGCTCTGGAGTCATTTCGTTGCAAGCGGGTTTTTAAGTGCTCTGGAGTCATTTCGTTGCAAGCGGGTTTTTAAGTGCTCTGGAGTCATTTCGTTGCAAGCGGGTTTTTAATTTCTCTGGAGTCATTTCGTTGCAAGCGGGTTTTTACTTGCTCTGGAGTCATTTCGTTGCAAGCGGGTTTTTAAGTGCTCTGGAGTCATTTCGTTGCAAGCGGGTTTTTAAGTGTTCTGGAGTCATTTCGTTGCAAGTGGGTTTTTAAGTGCTCTGAAGACATTTCGTTGTAAGCGGGTTTTTAAGTGCTCTGGAGTCATTTCGTTGCAAGCGGGTTTTTATGTGTTCTGGAGTCATTTCGTTGCAAGCGGGTTTTTACATACTTCTCAGACATTTCACTGGAAGCGGGTTTTTTAAGTGCTCTGAAGTCATTTCGTTGCAAGCGGGTTTTTAAGTGTTCTGGAGTCATTTCGTTGCAAGCGCGTTTTTACATACTTCTCAGAAATTTCACTGGAAGCGGGTTTTTTAAGTACTCTGGAGTCATTATGTTGCAAGCGGGTTTTTAAGTACTCTGGAGTCATTTCGTTGCAAGCGGGTTTTTAAGTGCTCTGGAATTATTTCGTTACAAGCGGGTTTTTACGTGCTCTGGAGTCATTTTGTTGCAAGCGGGTTTTTACATACTTCTCTGACATTTAACTGGAAGCGAGTTTTTTAAGTGCTCTGGAGTCATTTCGTTGCAAGCGGGTTTTTACGTGCTCTGGAGTCATTTCGTTGCAAGCGGGTTTTTACATACTTCTCAGACATTTCACTGGAAGCGGGTTTTTTAAGTGCTCTGGAGTCATTTCGATGCAAGCGGGTTTTTAAGTGTTCTGGAGTCATTTCGTTGCAAGCGGGTTTTTACGTGCTCTGGAGTCATTTTGTTGCAAGCGGGTTTTTACGTATTCTCAGACATTTCACTGGAAGCGGGTTTTTTAAGTGCTCTGGAGTCATTTCGTTTCAAGCGGGTTTTTAAGTGCTCTGGAGTAATTTCGTTGCAAGCGGGTTTTAAAGTACTCTGGAGTCATTTCGTTGCAAGCGGGTTTTTAAGTGCTCTGGAGTCATTTCGTTGCAAGCGGGTTTTTACCTGCTCTGGAGTCATTTCGTTGCAAGCGGGTTTTTATATACTTCTCAGACATTTCACTGGAAGCGGGTTTTTTAAGTGCTCTGGAGTCATTTCGATGCAAGCTGGTTTTTAAGTGTTCTGGAGTCTTTTCTTTACAAGCGGGTTTTTAAGTGCTCTGGAGTCATTTCGTTGCAAGCGGGTTTTTACGTGCTCTGGAGTCATTTCGTTGCAAGCGGGTTTTTACATACTTCTCAGACATTTCACTGGAAGCGGGTTTTTGAGTGCTCTGGAGTCATTTTGTTGCAAGCGGGTTTTTAAGTGCTCTGGAGTCATTTCGTTGCAAGCGGGTTTTTAATTTCTCTGGAGTCATTTCGTTGCAAGCGGGTTTTTACTTGCTCTGGAGTCATTTCGTTGCAAGCGGGTTTTTAAGTGCCCTGGAGTCATTTCGTTGCAAGCGGGTTTTTAAGTGCTCTGGAGTCATTTCGTTGCAAGCGGGTTTTTAAGTGCTCTGGAGTCTTTTCGTTGCAAGCGGTTTTTTAAGTGTTCTGGAGTCATTTCGTTGCAAGCGGGTTTTTAAGTGCTCTGGAGTCATTTCGTTGCAAGCGGGTTTTTACGTGTTCTGGAGTCATTTCGTTGCAAGCGGGTTTTTACATACTTCTCAGAAATTTCACTGGAAGCGGGTTTTTTAAGTACTCTGGAGTCATTATGTTGCAAGCGGGTTTTTAAGTACTCTGGAGTCATTTCGTTGCAAGCGGGTTTTTAAGTGCTCTGGAATCATTTCGTTGCAAGCGGGTTTTTACGTGCTCTGGAGTCATTTTGTTGCAAGCGGGTTTTTACATACTTCTCTGACATTTAACTGGAAGCGAGTTTTTTAAGTGCTCTGGAGTCATTTCGTTGCAAGCGGGTTTTTACGTGCTCTGGAGTCATTTCGTTGCAAGCGGGTTTTTACATACTTCTCAGACATTTCACTTGAAGCGGGTTTTTTAAGTGCTCTGGAGTCATTTCGATGCAAGCGGGTTTTTAAGAGTTCTGGAGTCATTTCGTTGCAAGCGGGTTTTTAAGTGCTCTGGAGTCATTTCGTTGCAAGCGGGTTTTTACGTGCTCTGGAGTCATTTCGTTGCAAGCGGGTTTTTACATACTTCTCAGACATTTCACTGGAAGCGGGTTTTTTAAGTACTCTGGAGTCATTTCGTTGCAAGCGGGTTTTTAAGTGCTATGGAGTCATTTCGTTGCAAGCGGGTTTTTAAGTACTCTGGAGTGATTTCGTTGCAAGAGGGTTTTTAAGTGCTATGGAGTCATTTCGTTGCAAGCAGGTTTTTAAGTGCTCTGGAGTCATTTCGTTGAAAGCGGGTTTTTAAGTTCTCTGGAGTCATTTCGTTGCAAGCGGGTTTTTAGTGCTCTGGAGTCATTTCGTTGCAAGCGGGTTTTTAAGTGCTCTGGAGTCATTTCGTTGCAAGCGGGTTTTTAAGTGCTCTGGAGTCATTTCGTTTCAAGCGGGTTTTTAAGTGCTCTGGAGTAATTTCGTTGCAAGCGGGTTTTAAAGTACTCTGGAGTCATTTCGTTGCAAGCGGGTTTTTACATACTTCTCAGACATTTCACTTGAAGCGGGTTTTTTAAGTGCTCTGGAGTCATTTCGATGCAAGCGGGTTTTTAAGTGTTCTGGAGTCATTTCGTTGCAAGCGGGTTTTTAAGTGCTCTGGAGTCATTTCGTTGCAAGCGGGTTTTTATGTGCTCTGGAGTCATTTCGTTGCAAGCGGGTTTTTACATACTTCTCAGACATTTCACTGGAAGCGGGTTTTTTAAGTACTCTGGAGTCATTATGTTGCAAGCGGGTTTTTAAGTACTCTGGAGTCATTTCGTTGCAAGCGGGTTTTTAAGTGCTCTGGAATCATTTCGTTGCAAGCGGGTTTTTACGTGCTCTGGAGTAATTTTGTTGCAAGCGGGTTTTTACATACTTCTCTGACATTTAACTGGAAGCGAGTTTTTTAAGTGCTCTGGAGTCATTTCGTTGCAAGCGGGTTTTTACGTGCTCTGGAGTCATTTCGTTGCAAGCGGGTTTTTACATACTTCTCAGACATTTCACTTGAAGCGGGTTTTTTAAGTGCTCTGGAGTCATTTCGATGCAAGCGGGTTTTTAAGTGTTCTGGAGTCATTTCGTTGCAAGCGGGTTTTTAAGTGCTCTGGAGTCATTTCGTTGCAAGCGGGTTTTTACGTGCTCTGGAGTCATTTCGTTGCAAGCGGGTTTTTACATACTTCTCAGACATTTCACTGGAAGCGGGTTTTTTAAGTACTCTGGAGTCATTTCGTTGCAAGGGGGTTTTTAAGTGCTATGGAGTCATTTCGTTGCAAGCGGGTTTTTAAGTACTCTGGAGTGATTTCGTTGCAAGAGGGTTTTTAAGTGCTATGGAGTCATTTCGTTGCAAGCAGGTTTTTAAGTGCTCTGGAGTCATTTCGTTGAAAGCGGGTTTTTAAGTTCTCTGGAGTCATTTCGTTGCAAGCGGGTTTTTAGTGCTCTGGAGTCATTTCGTTGCAAGCGGGTTTTTAAGTGCTCTGGAGTCATTTCGTTGCAAGCGGGTTTTTAAGTGCTCTGGAGTCATTTCGTTTCAAGCGGGTTTTTAAGTGCTCTGGAGTAATTTCGTTGCAAGCGGGTTTTAAAGTACTCTGGAGTCATTTCGTTGCAAGCGGGTTTTTAAGTGCTCTGGAGTCATTTCGTTGCAAGCGGGTTTTTACCTGCTCTGGAGTCATTTCGTTGCAAGCGGGTTTTTATATACTTCTCAGACATTTCACTGGAAGCGGGTTTTTTAAGTGCTCTGGAGTCATTTCGATGCAAGCTGGTTTTTAAGTGTTCTGGAGTCTTTTCTTTACAAGCGGGTTTTTAAGTGCTCTGGAGTCATTTCGTTGCAAGCGGGTTTTTACGTGCTCTGGAGTCATTTCGTTGCAAGCGGGTTTTTACATACTTCTCAGACATTTCACTGGAAGCGGGTTTTTTAAGTGCTCTGGAGTCATTTCGTTGCAAGCGGGTTTTTAAGTGCTCTGGAGTCATTTCGTTGCAAGCGGGTTTTTAAGTGCTCTGGAGTCATTTCGTTGCAAGCGGGTTTTTAAGTGCTCTGGAGTCATTTCGTTGCAAGCGGGTTTTTAAGTGCTCTGGAGTCATTTCGTTGCAAGCGGGTTTTTAATTTCTCTGGAGTCATTTCGTTGCAAGCGGGTTTTTACTTGCTCTGGAGTCATTTCGTTGCAAGCGGGTTTTTAAGTGCTCTGGAGTCATTTCGTTGCAAGCGGGTTTTTAAGTGTTCTGGAGTCATTTCGTTGCAAGTGGGTTTTTAAGTGCTCTGAAGACATTTCGTTGTAAGCGGGTTTTTAAGTGCTCTGGAGTCATTTCGTTGCAAGCGGGTTTTTATGTGTTCTGGAGTCATTTCGTTGCAAGCGGGTTTTTACATACTTCTCAGACATTTCACTGGAAGCGGGTTTTTTAAGTGCTCTGAAGTCATTTCGTTGCAAGCGGGTTTTTAAGTGTTCTGGAGTCATTTCGTTGCAAGCGCGTTTTTACATACTTCTCAGAAATTTCACTGGAAGCGGGTTTTTTAAGTACTCTGGAGTCATTATGTTGCAAGCGGGTTTTTAAGTACTCTGGAGTCATTTCGTTGCAAGCGGGTTTTTAAGTGCTCTGGAATTATTTCGTTACAAGCGGGTTTTTACGTGCTCTGGAGTCATTTTGTTGCAAGCGGGTTTTTACATACTTCTCTGACATTTAACTGGAAGCGAGTTTTTTAAGTGCTCTGGAGTCATTTCGTTGCAAGCGGGTTTTTACGTGCTCTGGAGTCATTTCGTTGCAAGCGGGTTTTTACATACTTCTCAGACATTTCACTGGAAGCGGGTTTTTTAAGTGCTCTGGAGTCATTTCGATGCAAGCGGGTTTTTAAGTGTTCTGGAGTCATTTCGTTGCAAGCGGGTTTTTACGTGCTCTGGAGTCATTTTGTTGCAAGCGGGTTTTTACGTATTCTCAGACATTTCACTGGAAGCGGGTTTTTTAAGTGCTCTGGAGTCATTTCGTTTCAAGCGGGTTTTTAAGTGCTCTGGAGTAATTTCGTTGCAAGCGGGTTTTAAAGTACTCTGGAGTCATTTCGTTGCAAGCGGGTTTTTAAGTGCTCTGGAGTCATTTCGTTGCAAGCGGGTTTTTACCTGCTCTGGAGTCATTTCGTTGCAAGCGGGTTTTTATATACTTCTCAGACATTTCACTGGAAGCGGGTTTTTTAAGTGCTCTGGAGTCATTTCGATGCAAGCTGGTTTTTAAGTGTTCTGGAGTCTTTTCTTTACAAGCGGGTTTTTAAGTGCTCTGGAGTCATTTCGTTGCAAGCGGGTTTTTACGTGCTCTGGAGTCATTTCGTTGCAAGCGGGTTTTTACATACTTCTCAGACATTTCACTGGAAGCGGGTTTTTGAGTGCTCTGGAGTCATTTTGTTGCAAGCGGGTTTTTAAGTGCTCTGGAGTCATTTCGTTGCAAGCGGGTTTTTAATTTCTCTGGAGTCATTTCGTTGCAAGCGGGTTTTTACTTGCTCTGGAGTCATTTCGTTGCAAGCGGGTTTTTAAGTGCCCTGGAGTCATTTCGTTGCAAGCGGGTTTTTAAGTGCTCTGGAGTCATTTCGTTGCAAGCGGGTTTTTAAGTGCTCTGGAGTCTTTTCGTTGCAAGCGGTTTTTTAAGTGTTCTGGAGTCATTTCGTTGCAAGCGGGTTTTTAAGTGCTCTGGAGTCATTTCGTTGCAAGCGGGTTTTTACGTGTTCTGGAGTCATTTCGTTGCAAGCGGGTTTTTACATACTTCTCAGAAATTTCACTGGAAGCGGGTTTTTTAAGTACTCTGGAGTCATTATGTTGCAAGCGGGTTTTTAAGTACTCTGGAGTCATTTCGTTGCAAGCGGGTTTTTAAGTGCTCTGGAATCATTTCGTTGCAAGCGGGTTTTTACGTGCTCTGGAGTCATTTTGTTGCAAGCGGGTTTTTACATACTTCTCTGACATTTAACTGGAAGCGAGTTTTTTAAGTGCTCTGGAGTCATTTCGTTGCAAGCGGGTTTTTACGTGCTCTGGAGTCATTTCGTTGCAAGCGGGTTTTTACATACTTCTCAGACATTTCACTTGAAGCGGGTTTTTTAAGTGCTCTGGAGTCATTTCGATGCAAGCGGGTTTTTAAGAGTTCTGGAGTCATTTCGTTGCAAGCGGGTTTTTAAGTGCTCTGGAGTCATTTCGTTGCAAGCGGGTTTTTACGTGCTCTGGAGTCATTTCGTTGCAAGCGGGTTTTTACATACTTCTCAGACATTTCACTGGAAGCGGGTTTTTTAAGTACTCTGGAGTCATTTCGTTGCAAGCGGGTTTTTAAGTGCTATGGAGTCATTTCGTTGCAAGCGGGTTTTTAAGTACTCTGGAGTGATTTCGTTGCAAGAGGGTTTTTAAGTGCTATGGAGTCATTTCGTTGCAAGCAGGTTTTTAAGTGCTCTGGAGTCATTTCGTTGAAAGCGGGTTTTTAAGTTCTCTGGAGTCATTTCGTTGCAAGCGGGTTTTTAGTGCTCTGGAGTCATTTCGTTGCAAGCGGGTTTTTAAGTGCTCTGGAGTCATTTCGTTGCAAGCGGGTTTTTAAGTGCTCTGGAGTCATTTCGTTTCAAGCGGGTTTTTAAGTGCTCTGGAGTAATTTCGTTGCAAGCGGGTTTTAAAGTACTCTGGAGTCATTTCGTTGCAAGCGGGTTTTTAAGTGCTCTGGAGTCATTTCGTTGCAAGCGGGTTTTTACCTGCTCTGGAGTCATTTCGTTGCAAGCGGGTTTTTATATACTTCTCAGACATTTCACTGGAAGCGGGTTTTTTAAGTGCTCTGGAGTCATTTCGATGCAAGCTGGTTTTTAAGTGTTCTGGAGTCTTTTCTTTACAAGCGGGTTTTTAAGTGCTCTGGAGTCATTTCGTTGCAAGCGGGTTTTTACGTGCTCTGGAGTCATTTCGTTGCAAGCGGGTTTTTACATACTTCTCAGACATTTCACTGGAAGCGGGTTTTTGAGTGCTCTGGAGTCATTTCGTTGCAAGCGGGTTTTTAAGTGCTCTGGAGTCATTTCGTTGCAAGCGGGTTTTTAAGTGCTCTGGAGTCATTTCGTTGCAGGCGGGTTTTTACGTGCTCTGGAGTCATTTCGTTGCAAGCGGGTTTTTACATACTTCTCAGACATTTCACTGGAAGCGGGTTTTTTAAGTGCTCTGGAGTCATTTCGTTGCAGGCGGGTTTTTACGTGCTCTGGAGTCATTTCGTTGCAAGCGGGTTTTTACATACTTCTCAGACATTTCACTGGAAGCGGGTTTTTGAGTGCTCTGGAGTCATTTCGTTGCAAGCGGGTTTTTAAGTGCTCTGGAGTCATTTCGTTGCAAGCGGGTTTTTAAGTGCTCTGGAGTCATTTCGTTGCAAGCGGGTTTTTAAATTCTATGGAGTCATTTCGTTGCAAGCGGGTTTTTACTTGCTCTGGAGTCATTTCGTTGCAAGCGGGTTTTTAAGTGCTCTGGAGTCATTTCGTTGCAAGCGGGTTTTTAAGTGCTCTGGAGTCATTTCGTTGCAAGCGGGTTTTTAAGTGCTCTGGAGTCTTTTCGTTGCAAGCGGGTTTTTAAGTGCTCTGGAATCATTTCGTTGCAAGCGGGTTTTTACGTGCTCTGGAGTCATTTTGTTGCAAGCGGGTTTTTACATACTTCTCTGACATTTAACTGGAAGCGAGTTTTTTAAGTGCTCTGGAGTCATTTCGTTGCAAGCGGGTTTTTACGTGCTCTGGAGTCATTTCGTTGCAAGCGGGTTTTTACATACTTCTCAGACATTTCACTTGAAGCGGGTTTTTTAAGTGCTCTGGAGTCATTTCGATGCAAGCGGGTTTTTAAGTGTTCTGGAGTCATTTCGTTGCAAGCGGGTTTTTAAGTGCTCTGGAGTCATTTCGTTGCAAGCGGGTTTTTAAGTGCTCTGGAGTCATTTCGTTGCAAGCGGGTTTTTAAGTGCTCTGGAGTCTTTTCGTTGCAAGCGGGTTTTTAAGTGCTCTGGAATCATTTCGTTGAAAGCGGGTTTTTAAGTTCTCTGGAGTCATTTCGTTGCAAGCGGGTTTTTAGTGCTCTGGAATCATTTCGTTGCAAGCGGGTTTTTAAGTGCTCTGGAGTCATTTCGTTGCAAGCGGGTTTTTAAGTGCTCTGGAGTCTTTTCGTTGCAAGCGGGTTTTTAAGTGCTATGGAGTCATTTCGTTGCAAGCAGGTTTTTAAGTGCTCTGGAGTCATTTCGTTGAAAGCGGGTTTTTAAGTGCTCTGGAGTCATTTCGTTGCAAGCGGGTTTTTAAGTGCTCTGGATTCTTTTCGTTGCAAGCGGGTTTTTAAGTGTTCTGGCGTCATTTCGTTGCAAGCGGGTTTTTAAGTGCTCTGAAGACATTTCGTTGTAAGCGGGTTTTTAAGTGCTCTGGAGTCATTTCGTTGCAAGCGGGTTTTTAAGTGTTCTGGAGTCATTTCGTTGCAAGCGGGTTTTTACATACTTCTCAGAAATTTCACTGGAAGCGGGTTTTTTAAGTACTCTGGAGTCATTTCGTTGCAAGTGGGTTTTTAAGTACTCTGGAGTCATTTCGTTGCAAGCGGGTTTTTAAGTGCTCTGGAATCATTTCGTTGCAAGCGGGTTTTTAAGTGCTCTGGAGTCATTTCGTTGCAAGCGGGTTTTTAAGTGCTCTGGAGTCATTTCGTTGCAAGCGGGTTTTTAAGTGCTCTGGAGTCATTTCGTTGCAAGCGGGTTTTTAAGTGCTCTGGAGTCATTTCGTTGCAAGCGGGTTTTTAAGTGCTCTGGAGTCATTTCGTTGCAAGCGGGTTTTTAATTTCTCTGGAGTCATTTCGTTGCAAGCGGGTTTTTACTTGCTCTGGAGTCATTTCGTTGCAAGCGGGTTTTTAAGTGCTCTGGAGTCATTTCGTTGCAAGCGGGTTTTTAAGTGTTCTGGAGTCATTTCGTTGCAAGTGGGTTTTTAAGTGCTCTGAAGACATTTCGTTGTAAGCGGGTTTTTAAGTGCTCTGGAGTCATTTCGTTGCAAGCGGGTTTTTATGTGTTCTGGAGTCATTTCGTTGCAAGCGGGTTTTTACATACTTCTCAGACATTTCACTGGAAGCGGGTTTTTTAAGTGCTCTGAAGTCATTTCGTTGCAAGCGGGTTTTTAAGTGTTCTGGAGTCATTTCGTTGCAAGCGCGTTTTTACATACTTCTCAGAAATTTCACTGGAAGCGGGTTTTTTAAGTACTCTGGAGTCATTATGTTGCAAGCGGGTTTTTAAGTACTCTGGAGTCATTTCGTTGCAAGCGGGTTTTTAAGTGCTCTGGAATTATTTCGTTACAAGCGGGTTTTTACGTGCTCTGGAGTCATTTTGTTGCAAGCGGGTTTTTACATACTTCTCTGACATTTAACTGGAAGCGAGTTTTTTAAGTGCTCTGGAGTCATTTCGTTGCAAGCGGGTTTTTACGTGCTCTGGAGTCATTTCGTTGCAAGCGGGTTTTTACATACTTCTCAGACATTTCACTGGAAGCGGGTTTTTTAAGTGCTCTGGAGTCATTTCGATGCAAGCGGGTTTTTAAGTGTTCTGGAGTCATTTCGTTGCAAGCGGGTTTTTACGTGCTCTGGAGTCATTTCGTTGCAAGCGGGTTTTTACGTATTCTCAGACATTTCACTGGAAGCGGGTTTTTTAAGTGCTCTGGAGTCATTTCGTTTCAAGCGGGTTTTTAAGTGCTCTGGAGTAATTTCGTTGCAAGCGGGTTTTAAAGTACTCTGGAGTCATTTCGTTGCAAGCGGGTTTTTAAGTGCTCTGGAGTCATTTCGTTGCAAGCGGGTTTTTACCTGCTCTGGAGTCATTTCGTTGCAAGCGGGTTTTTATATACTTCTCAGACATTTCACTGGAAGCGGGTTTTTTAAGTGCTCTGGAGTCATTTCGATGCAAGCTGGTTTTTAAGTGTTCTGGAGTCTTTTCTTTACAAGCGGGTTTTTAAGTGCTCTGGAGTCATTTCGTTGCAAGCGGGTTTTTACGTGCTCTGGAGTCATTTCGTTGCAAGCGGGTTTTTACATACTTCTCAGACATTTCACTGGAAGCGGGTTTTTTAAGTGCTCTGGAGTCATTTCGTTGCAGGCGGGTTTTTACGTGCTCTGGAGTCATTTCGTTGCAAGCGGGTTTTTACATACTTCTCAGACATTTCACTGGAAGCGGGTTTTTGAGTGCTCTGGAGTCATTTCGTTGCAAGCGGGTTTTTAAGTGCTCTGGAGTCATTTCGTTGCAAGCGGGTTTTTAAGTGCTCTGGAGTCATTTCGTTGCAAGCGGGTTTTTAATTTCTCTGGAGTCATTTCGTTGCAAGCGGGTTTTTACTTGCTCTGGAGTCATTTCGTTGCAAGCGGGTTTTTAAGTGCTCTGGAGTCATTTCGTTGCAAGCGGGTTTTTAAGTGCTCTGGAGTCATTTCGTTGCAAGCGGGTTTTTAAGTGCTCTGGAGTCTTTTCGTTGCAAGCGGTTTTTTAAGTGTTCTGGAGTCATTTCGTTGCAAGCGGGTTTTTAAGTGCTCTGGAGTCATTTCGTTGCAAGCGGGTTTTTAAGTGCTCTGGAGTCATTTCGTTGCAAGCGGGTTTTAAAGTACTCTGGAGTCATTTCATTGTAAGCGGGTTTTTACGTGTTCTGGAGTCATTTCGTTGCAAGCGGGTTTTTACATACTTCTCAGACATTTCACTGGAAGCGGGTTTTTTAAGTGCTCTGAAGTCATTTCGTTGCAAGCGGGTTTTTAAGTGTTCTGGAGTCATTTCGTTGCAAGCGGGTTTTTACATACTTCTCAGAAATTTCACTGGAAGCGGGTTTTTTAAGTACTCTGGAGTCATTATGTTGCAAGCGGGTTTTTAAGTACTCTGGAGTCATTTCGTTGCAAGCGGGTTTTTAAGTGCTCTGGACTAATTTCGTTGCAAGCGGGTTTTTACGTGCTCTGGAGTCATTTTGTTGCAAGCGGGTTTTTACATACTTCTCTGACATTTAACTGGAAGCGAGTTTTTTAAGTGCTCTGGAGTCATTTCGTTGCAAGCGGGTTTTTACGTGCTCTGGAGTCATTTCGTTGCAAGCGGGTTTTTACATACTTCTCAGACATTTCACTGGAAGCGGGTTTTTTAAGTGCTCTGGAGTCATTTCGATGCAAGCGGGTTTTTAAGTGTTCTGGAGTCATTTCGTTGCAAGCGGGTTTTTAAGTGCTCTGGAGTCATTTCGTTGCAAGCGGGTTTTTACGTGCTCTGGAGTCATTTCGTTGCAAGCGGGTTTTTACATACTTCTCAGACATTTCACTGGAAGCGGGTTTTTTAAGTACTCTGGAGTCATTTCGTTGCAAGCGGGTTTTTAAGTGCTATGGAGTCATTTCGTTGCAAGCGGGTTTTTAAGTACTCTGGAGTGATTTCGTTGCAAGCGGGTTTTTAAGTGCTATGGAGTCATTTCGTTGCAAGCAGGTTTTTAAGT
The DNA here is from genome assembly GCF_030254825.1 of Meriones unguiculatus. Taxonomy (NCBI): domain Eukaryota; kingdom Metazoa; phylum Chordata; class Mammalia; order Rodentia; family Muridae; genus Meriones; species Meriones unguiculatus. The sequence goes on along the minus strand of NC_083365.1, from coordinate 2,067,653 downwards.
GCTCTGGAGTCATTTCGTTGAAAGCGAGTTTTTAAGTGCTCTGGAGTCATTTCGTTGCAAGCGGGTTTTTAAGTGCTCTGGATTCTTTTCGTTGCAAGCGGGTTTTTAAGTGTTCTGGCGTCATTTCGTTGCAAGCGGGTTTTTAAGTGCTCTGAAGACATTTCGTTGTAAGCGGGTTTTTAAGTGCTCTGGAGTCATTTCGTTGCAAGCGGGTTTTTAAGTGTTCTGGAGTCATTTCGTTGAAAGCGGGTTTTTACATACTTCTCAGAAATTTCACTGGAAGCGGGTTTTTTAAGTACTCTGGAGTCATTTCGTTGCAAGTGGGTTTTTAAGTACTCTGGAGTCATTTCGTTGCAAGCGGGTTTTTAAGTGCTCTGGAATCATTTCGTTGCAAGCGGGTTTTTAAGTGCTCTGGAGTCATTTCGTTGCAAGCGGGTTTTTAAGTGCTCTGGAGTCATTTCGTTGCAAGCGGGTTTTTAAGTGCTCTGGAGTCATTTCTTTGCAAGCGGGTTTTTCAGTGCTCTGGAGTCATTTCGTTGCAAGCGGGTTTTTAAGTGCTCTGGAGTCATTTCGTTGCAAGCGGGTTTTTAATTTCTCTGGAGTCATTTCGTTGCAAGCGGGTTTTTACTTGCTCTGGAGTCATTTCGTTGCAAGCGGGTTTTTAAGTGCTCTGGAGTCATTTCGTTGCAAGCGGGTTTTTAAGTGTTCTGGAGTCATTTCGTTGCAAGTGGGTTTTTAAGTGCTCTGAAGACATTTCGTTGTAAGCGGGTTTTTAAGTGCTCTGGAGTCATTTCGTTGCAAGCGGGTTTTTATGTGTTCTGGAGTCATTTCGTTGCAAGCGGGTTTTTACATACTTCTCAGACATTTCACTGGAAGCGGGTTTTTTAAGTGCTCTGAAGTCATTTCGTTGCAAGCGGGTTTTTAAGTGTTCTGGAGTCATTTCGTTGCAAGCGCGTTTTTACATACTTCTCAGAAATTTCACTGGAAGCGGGTTTTTTAAGTACTCTGGAGTCATTATGTTGCAAGCGGGTTTTTAAGTACTCTGGAGTCATTTCGTTGCAAGCGGGTTTTTAAGTGCTCTGGAATTATTTCGTTACAAGCGGGTTTTTACGTGCTCTGGAGTCATTTCGTTGCAAGCGGGTTTTTACATACTTCTCAGACATTTCACTGGAAGCGGGTTTTTTAAGTGTTCTGGAGTCATTTCGTTGCAAGCGGGTTTTTACGTGCTCTGGAGTCATTTCGTTGCAAGCGGGTTTTTACGTATTCTCAGACATTTCACTGGAAGCGGGTTTTTTAAGTGCTCTGGAGTCATTTCGTTGCAAGCGGGTTTTTAAGTGCACTGGAGTCATTTCGTTGCAAGCGGGTTTTTAAGTACTCTGGAGTCATTTCGTTGCAAGCGGGTTTTTAAGTGCTCTGGAGTCATTTCGTTGCAAGCGGGTTTTTAAGTGCTCTGGAGTCATTTCGTTGCAAGCGGGTTTTTATGTGCTCTGGAGTCATTTTGTTGCAAGCGGGTTTTTAAGTGCTCTGGAGTCATTTCGTTGCAAGCGTGTTTTTAAGTGCTCTGGAGTCATTTCGTTGCAAGCGGGTTTTTAAGTGCTCTGGAGTCTTTTCGTTGCAAGCGGGTTTTTAAGTGTTCTGGACTCATTTCGTTGAGAGCGGGTTTTTAAGTGTTCTGGACTCATTTCGTTGAGAGCGGGTTTTTAAGTGCTCTGGCGTCATTTCGTTGCAAGCGGGTTTTTACATGTTCTGGAGTCATTTCGTTGCAAGCGGGTTTTGAAGTACTTCTCAGACATTTCACTGGAAGCGGGTTTTTTAAGTGCTCTGGAGGCATTTCGGTGCAAGCGGATTTTTAAGTACTCTGGAGTCATTTCGTTGCAAGCGGGTTTTTACGTGCTCTGGAGTCATTTCGTTGCAAGCGGGTTTTTACATACTTCTCTGACATTTAACTGGACGCGGGTTTTTTAAGTGCTCTGGAGTCATTTCGTTGCAAGCGGGTTTTTAAGTGTTCTGGAGTTATTTCGATGCAAGCGGGTTTGTACATACTTCTCAGAAATTTCACTGGAAGCGGGTTTTTTAAGTGCTCTTGAGTCATTTCGTTGCAAGCAGGTTTTTCAGTACTCTAGAGTCATTTCGTTGCAAGCGGGTTTTTAAGTGCTCTGGAATCATTTCGTTGCAAGCGGGTTTTTAAGTGCTCTGGAGTCATTTCGTTGCAAGCGGGTTTTTGAGTGCTCTGGATTCATTTCGTTGCAAGCGGGTTTTTAAGTGCTCTGGAGTCATTTCGTTTCAAGCGGGTTTTTAAGTGCTCTGGAGTAATTTCGTTGCAAGCGGGTTTTAAAGTACTCTGGAGTCATTTCGTTGCAAGCGGGTTTTTAAGTGCTCTGGAGTCATTTCGTTGCAAGCGGGTTTTTACCTGCTCTGGAGTCATTTCGTTGCAAGCGGGTTTTTATATACTTCTCAGACATTTCACTGGAAGCGGGTTTTTTAAGTGCTCTGGAGTCATTTCGATGCAAGCTGGTTTTTAAGTGTTCTGGAGTCTTTTCTTTACAAGCGGGTTTTTAAGTGCTCTGGAGTCATTTCGTTGCAAGCGGGTTTTTACGTGCTCTGGAGTCATTTCGTTGCATGCGGGTTTTTACATACTTCTCAGACATTTCACTGGAAGCGGGTTTTTTAAGTGCTCTGGAGTCATTTCGTTGCAGGCGGGTTTTTACGTGCTCTGGAGTCATTTCGTTGCAAGCGGGTTTTTACATACTTCTCAGACATTTCACTGGAAGCGGGTTTTTGAGTGCTCTGGAGTCCTTTCGTTGCAAGCGGGTTTTTAAGTGCTCTGGAGTCATTTCGTTGCAAGCGGGTTTTTAAGTGCTCTGGAGTCATTTCGTTGCAAGCTGGTTTTTAATTTCTGTGGAGTCATTTCGTTGCAAGCGGGTTTTTACTTGCTCTGGAGTCATTTCGTTGCAAGCGTGTTTTTAAGTGCTCTGGAGTCATTTCGTTGCAAGCGGGTTTTTAAGTGCTCTGGAGTCATTTCGTTGCAAGCGGGTTTTTAAGTGCTCTGGAGTCTTTTCGTTGCAAGCGGTTTTTTAAGTGTTCTGCAGTCATTTCGTTGCAAGCGGGTTTTTAAGTGCTCTGGAGTCATTTCGTTGCAAGCGGGTTTTTACGTGTTCTGGAGTCATTTCGTTGCAAGCGGGTTTTTACATACTTCTCAGACATTTCACTGGAAGCGGGTTTTTTAAGTGCTCTGAAGTCATTTCGTTGCAAGCGGGTTTTTAAGTGTTCTGGAGTCATTTCGTTGCAAGCGGGTTTTTACATACTTCTCAGAAATTTCACTGGAAGCGGGTTTTTTAAGTACTCTGGAGTCATTATGTTGCAAGCGGGTTTTTAAGTACTCTGGAGTCATTTCGTTGCAAGCGGGTTTTTAAGTGCTCTGGAATCATTTCGTTGCAAGCGGGTTTTTACGTGCTCTGGAGTCATTTTGTTGCAAGCGGGTTTTTACATACTTCTCTGACATTTAACTGGAAGCGAGTTTTTTAAGTGCTCTGGAGTCATTTCGTTGCAAGCGGGTTTTTACGTGCTCTGGAGTCATTTCATTGCAAGCGGGTTTTTACATACTTCTCAGACATTTCACTGGAAGCGGGTTTTTTAAGTGCTCTGGAGTCATTTCGATGCAAGCGGGTTTTTAAGTGTTCTGGAGTCATTTCGTTGCAAGCGGGTTTTTACGTGCTCTGGAGTCATTTCGTTGCAAGCGGGTTTTTACGTATTCTCAGACATTTCACTGGAAGCGGGTTTTTTAAGTGCTCTGGAGTCATTTCGTTGCAAGCGGGTTTTTAAGTGCACTGGAGTCATTTCGTTGCAAGCGGGTTTTTAAGTACTCTGGAGTCATTTCGTTGCAAGCGGGTTTTTAAGTGCTCTGGAGTCATTTCGTTGCAAGCGGGTTTTTAAGTGCTCTGGAGTCATTTCGTTGCAAGCGGGTTTTTATGTGCTCTGGAGTCATTTCGTTGCAAGCGGGTTTTTAAGTGCTCTGGAGTCATTTCGTTGCAAGCGTGTTTTTAAGTGCTCTGGAGTCATTTCGTTGCAAGCGGGTTTTTAAGTGCTCTGGAGTCTTTTCGTTGCAAGCGGGTTTTTAAGTGTTCTGGACTCATTTCGTTGAGAGCGGGTTTTTAAGTGTTCTGGACTCATTTCGTTGAGAGCGGGTTTTTAAGTGCTCTGGCGTCATTTCGTTGCAAGCGGGTTTTTACGTGTTCTGGAGTCATTTCGTTGCAAGCGGGTTTTGAAGTACTTCTCAGACATTTCACTGGAAGCGGGTTTTTTAAGTGCTCTGGAGGCATTTCGGTGCAAGCGGATTTTTAAGTACTCTGGAGTCATTTCGTTGCAAGCGGGTTTTTACGTGCTCTGGAGTCATTTCGTTGCAAGCGGGTTTTTACATACTTCTCTGACATTTAACTGGACGCGGGTTTTTTAAGTGCTCTGGAGTCATTTCGTTGCAAGCGGGTTTTTAAGTGTTCTGGAGTTATTTCGATGCAAGCGGGTTTGTACATACTTCTCAGAAATTTCACTGGAAGCGGGTTTTTTAAGTGCTCTTGAGTCATTTCGTTGCAAGCGGGTTTTTCAGTACTCTAGAGTCATTTCGTTGCAAGCGGGTTTTTAAGTGCTCTGGAATCATTTCGTTGCAAGCGGGTTTTTAAGTGCTCTGGAGTCATTTCGTTGCAAGCGGGTTTTTGAGTGCTCTGGATTCATTTCGTTGCAAGCGGGTTTTTAAGTGCTCTGGAGTCATTTCGTTTCAAGCGGGTTTTTAAGTGCTCTGGAGTAATTTCGTTGCAAGCGGGTTTTAAAGTACTCTGGAGTCATTTCGTTGCAAGCGGGTTTTTAAGTGCTCTGGAGTCATTTCGTTGCAAGCGGGTTTTTACCTGCTCTGGAGTCATTTCGTTGCAAGCGGGTTTTTATATACTTCTCAGACATTTCACTGGAAGCGGGTTTTTTAAGTGCTCTGGAGTCATTTCGATGCAAGCTGGTTTTTAAGTGTTCTGGAGTCTTTTCTTTACAAGCGGGTTTTTAAGTGCTCTGGAGTCATTTCGTTGCAAGCGGGTTTTTACGTGCTCTGGACTCATTTCGTTGCAAGCGGGTTTTTACATACTTCTCAGACATTTCACTGGAAGCGGGTTTTTTAAGTGCTCTGGAGTCATTTCGTTGCAGGCGGGTTTTTACGTGCTCTGGAGTCATTTCGTTGCAAGCGGGTTTTTACATACTTCTCAGACATTTCACTGGAAGCGGGTTTTTGAGTGCTCTGGAGTCCTTTCGTTGCAAGCGGGTTTTTAAGTGCTCTGGAGTCATTTCGTTGCAAGCGGGTTTTTAAGTGCTCTGGAGTCATTTCGTTGCAAGCTGGTTTTTAATTTCTGTGGAGTCATTTCGTTGCAAGCGGGTTTTTACTTGCTCTGGAGTCATTTCGTTGCAAGCGGGTTTTTAAGTGCTCTGGAGTCATTTCGTTGCAAGCGGGTTTTTAAGTGCTCTGGAGTCATTTCGTTGCAAGCGGGTTTTTAAGTGCTCTGGAGTCTTTTCGTTGCAAGCGGTTTTTTAAGTGTTCTGCAGTCATTTCGTTGCAAGCGGGTTTTTAAGTGCTCTGGAGTCATTTCGTTGCAAGCGGGTTTTTACGTGTTCTGGAGTCATTTCGTTGCAAGCGGGTTTTTACATACTTCTCAGACATTTCACTGGAAGCGGGTTTTTTAAGTGCTCTGAAGTCATTTCGTTGCAAGCGGGTTTTTAAGTGTTCTGGAGTCATTTCGTTGCAAGCGGGTTTTTACATACTTCTCAGAAATTTCACTGGAAGCGGGTTTTTTAAGTACTCTGGAGTCATTATGTTGCAAGCGGGTTTTTAAGTACTCTGGAGTCATTTCGTTGCAAGCGGGTTTTTAAGTGCTCTGGAATCATTTCGTTGCAAGCGGGTTTTTACGTGCTCTGGAGTCATTTTGTTGCAAGCGGGTTTTTACATACTTCTCTGACATTTAACTGGAAGCGAGTTTTTTAAGTGCTCTGGAGTCATTTCGTTGCAAGCGGGTTTTTACGTGCTCTGGAGTCATTTCGTTGCAAGCGGGTTTTTACATACTTCTCAGACATTTCACTTGAAGCGGGTTTTTTAAGTGCTCTGGAGTCATTTCGATGTAAGCGGGTTTTTAAGTGTTCTGGAGTCATTTCGTTGCAAGCGGGTTTTTAAGTGCTCTGGAGTCATTTCGTTGCAAGCGGGTTTTTACGTGCTCTGGAGTCATTTCGTTGCAAGCGGGTTTTTACATACTTCTCAGACATTTCACTGGAAGCGGGTTTTTTAAGTACTCTGGAGTCATTTCGTTGCAAGCGGGTTTTTAAGTGCTATGTAGTCATTTCGTTGCAAGCAGGTTTTTAAGTACTCTGGAGTGATTTCGTTGCAAGAGGGTTTTTAAGTGCTATGGAGTCATTTCGTTGCAAGCAGGTTTTTAAGTGCTCTGGAGTCATTTCGTTGAAAGCGGGTTTTTAAGTGCTCTGGAGTCATTTCGTTGCAAGCGGGTTTTTAGTGCTCTGGAGTCATTTCGTTGCAAGCGGGTTTTTAAGTGCTCTGGAGTCATTTCGTTGCAAGCGGGTTTTTCAGTGCTCTGGAGTCATTTCGTTTCAAGCGGGTTTTTAAGTGCTCTGGAGTAATTTCGTTGCAAGCGGGTTTTAAAGTACTCTGGAGTCATTTCGTTGCAAGCGGGTTTTTAAGTGCTCTGGAGTCATTTCGTTGCAAGCGGGTTTTTACCTGCTCTGGAATCATTTCGTTGCAAGCGGGTTTTTATATACTTCTCAGACATTTCACTGGAAGCGGGTTTTTTAAGTGCTCTGGAGTCATTTCGATGCAAGCTGGTTTTTAAGTGTTCTGGAGTCTTTTCTTTACAAGCGGGTTTTTAAGTGCTCTGGAGTCATTTCGTTGCAAGCGGGTTTTTACGTGCTCTGGAGTCATTTCGTTGCAAGCGGGTTTTTACATACTTCTCAGACATTTCACTGGAAGCGGGTTTTTTAAGTGCTCTGGAGTCATTTCGTTGCAGGCGGGTTATTACGTGCTCTGGAGTCATTTCGTTGCAAGCGGGTTTTTACATACTTCTCAGACATTTCACTGGAAGCGGGTTTTTGAGTGCTCTGGAGTCATTTCGTTGCAAGCGGGTTTTTAAGTGCTCTGGAGTCATTTCGTTGCAAGCGGGTTTTTAAGTGCTCTGGAGTCATTTCGTTGCAAGCGGGTTTTTAATTTCTCTGGAGTCATTTCGTTGCAAGCGGGTTTTTACTTGCTCTGGAGTCATTTCGTTGCAAGCGGGTTTTTAAGTGCTCTGGAGTCATTTCGTTGCAAGCGGGTTTTTAAGTGCTCTGGAGTCATTTCGTTGCAAGCGGGTTTTTAAGTGCTCTGGAGTCTTTTCGTTGCAAGCGGTTTTTTAAGTGTTCTGGAGTCATTTCGTTGCAAGCGGGTTTTTAAGTGCTCTGGAGTCATTTCGTTGCAAGCGGGTTTTTACGTGTTCTGGAGTCATTTCGTTGCAAGCGGGTTTTTACATACTTCTCAGACATTTCACTGGAAGCGGGTTTTTTAAGTGCTCTGAAGTCATTTCGTTGCAAGCGGGTTTTTAAGTGTTCTGGAGTCATTTCGTTGCAAGCGGGTTTTTACATACTTCTCAGAAATTTCACTGGAAGCGGGTTTTTTAAGTTCTCTGGAGTCATTATGTTGCAAGCGGGTTTTTAAGTACTCTGGAGTCATTTCGTTGCAAGCGGGTTTTTAAGTGCTCTGGAATCATTTCGTTGCAAGCGGGTTTTTACGTGCTCTGGAGTCATTTTGTTGCAAGCGGGTTTTTACATACTTCTCTGACATTTACCTGGAAGCGAGTTTTTTAAGTGCTCTGGAGTCATTTCGTTGCAAGCGGGTTTTTACGTGCTCTGGAGTCATTTCGTTGCAAGCGGGTTTTTACATACTTCTCAGACATTTCACTGGAAGCGGGTTTTTTAAGTGCTCTGGAGTCATTTCGATGCAAGCGGGTTTTTAAGTGTTCTGGAGTCATTTCGTTGCAAGCGGGTTTTTAAGTGCTCTGGAGTCATTTCGTTGCAAGCGGGTTTTTAAGTGCTATGGAGTCATTTCGTTGCAAGCGGGTTTTTAAGTACTCTGGAGTGATTTCGTTGCAAGCGGGTTTTTAAGTGCTATGGAGTCATTTCGTTGCAAGCGGGTTTGTAAGTGCTCTGGAGTCATTTCGTTGCAAGCGGGTTTTTAAGTGCTCTGGAGTCATTTCTTTGCAAGCGGGTTTTTAAGTGCTTTGGAGTCATTTCGTTGCAAGCGGGTTTTTAAGTACTCTGTAGTCATTTCGTTGCAAGCGGGTTTTTATTTGCTCTGGATTCATTTCGTTGCAAGTGGGTTTTTACTTGCTCTGGAGTCATTTCGTTGCAAGCGGGTTTTTAAGTGCTCTGGAGTCATTTCGTTGCAAGCGGGTTTGTAAGTGCTCTGGAGTCATTCGTTGCAAGCGGGTTTTTAAGTGCTCTGGAGTCATTTCGTTGCAAGCGGGTTTTTAATTGCTCTGGAGTCATTTCGTTGCAAGTGGGTTTTTACTTGCTCTGGAGTCATTTCGTTGCAAGCGGGTTTTTAAGTGCTCAGGAGTCATTTCGGTGCAAGCGGGTTTTTAAGTGCTCTGGAGTCATTTCGTTGCAAGCGGGTTTTTAAGTGCTCTGGAGTCATTTCGTTGCAAGCGGGTTTTTACATACTTCGCAGACATTTCACTGGAAGCGGGTTTTTTAAGTGCTCTGGAGTCATTTCGTTGCAAGCGGGTTTTTAAGTGTTCTGGAGTCATTTCGTTGCAAGTGGATTTTTACATACTTCTCAGAAATTTCACTGGAAGCAGGTTTTTTAAGTGCTCTGGAGCCATTTCGTTGCAAGCGGGTTTTTACGTGCTCTGGAGTCATTTCGTTGCAAGCGGGTTTTTACATACTTCTCAGACATTTCACTGGAAGCGGGTTTTTTAGGTGCTCTGGAGTCATTTCGATGCAAGCGGGTTTTTAAGTGTTCTGGATTCATTTCGTTGCAAGCAGGTTTTTAAGTGCTCTGGAGTCATTTCGTTGCAAGCCGGTTTTTACGTGCTCTGGAGTCATTTCGTTGCAAGCGGGTTTTTACATATTCTCAGACATTTCACTGGAAGCGAGTTTTTTAAGTGCTCTGGAGTCATTTCATTGCAAGCGGGTTTTTAAGTGTTCTGGAGTCATTTCGTTGCAAGCGGGTTTTTAAGTACTCTGGAGTCATTTAGTTGCAAGCGGGTTTTTAAGTCTCTGGAGTCATTTCGTTGCAAACGGGTTTTTAAGTGCTCTGGAGTCATTTTGTTGCAAGCGGGTTTTTACGTGCTCTAGAGTCATTTCGTTGCAAGCGGGTTTTTACGTATTCTCAGACATTTCACTGGAAGCGGGTTTTTTAAGTGCTCTGGAGTCATTTCGTTGCAAGCGGGTTTTTAAGTATTCTGGAGTCATTTCGTTGCAAGCGGGTTTTTAAGTACTCTGGAGTCATTTCGTTGTAAGCGGGTTTTTAAGTGCTATGGAGTCATTTCGTTGCAAGCGGGTTTTTAAGTGCTCTGGAGTCATTTCGTTGCAAGCGGGTTTTTAAGTGCTCTGGAGTCATTTCGTTGCAAGCGGGTTTTTAAGTGCTCTGGAGTCATTTCGTTGCAAGCGGGTTTTTACATACTTCGCAGACATTTCACTGGAAGCAGGTTTTTTAAGTGCTCTGGAGTCATTTCGTTGCAAGCGGGTTTTTAAGTGTTCTGGAGTCATTTCGTTGCAAGTGGATTTTTACATACTTCTCAGAAATTTCACTGGAAGCAGGTTTTTTAAGTGCTCTGGAGTCATTTCATTGCAAGCGGGTTTTTAAGTACTCTGGAGTCATTTCGTTGCAAGCGGGTTTATAAGTGCTCTGGAATCATTTTGTTGCAAGCGGGATTTTAAGTGCTCTGGAATAATTTCTTTGCAAGCGTGTTGTAAAGTACTCTGGAGTCATTTCGTTGCATGCGGGTTTTTAAGTGCTCTGGAGCCATTTCGTTGCAAGCGGGTTTTTACGTGCTCAGGGGACATTTCGTTGCAAGCGGGTTTTTACGTGCTCTGGAGTCATTTCGTTGCAAGCGGGTTTTTACATACTTCTCAGACATTTCACTGGAAGCGGGTTTTTTAAGTGCTCTGGAGTCATTTCGATGCAAGCGGGTTTTTAAGTGTTCTGGATTCATTTCGTTGCAAGCGGGTTTTTAAGTGCTCTGGAGTCATTTCGTTGCAAGCCGGTTTTTACGTGCTCTGGAGTCATTTCGTTGCAAGCAGGTTTTTACATATTCTCAGACATTTCACTGGAAGCGGGTTTTTTAAGTGCTCTGGAGTCATTTCATTGCAAGCGGGTTTTTAAGTGTTCTGGAGTCATTTCGTTGCAAGCGGGTTTTTAAGTACTCTGGAGTCATTTCGTTGCAAGCGGGTTTTTAAGTCTCTGGAGTCATTTCGTTGCAAGCGGGTTTTTAAGTGCTCTGGAGTCATTTCGTTGCAAGCGGGTTTTTACGTGCTCTAGAGTCATTTCGTTGCAAGCGGGTTTTTACGTATTCTCAGACATTTCACTGGAAGCGGGTTTTTTAAGTGCTCTGGAGTCATTTCGTTGCAAGCGGGTTTTTAAGTGTTCTGGAGTCATTTCGTTGCAAGCGGGTTTTTAAGTGCTCTGGAGTCATTTCGTTGCAAGCGGGTTTTTACGTGCTCTGGAGTCATTTCGTTGCAAGCGGGTTTTTACATACTTCTCAGACATTTCACTGGAAGCGGGTTTTTTAAGTGCTCTGGAGTCATTTCGATGCAAGCGGGTTTTTAAGTGTTCTGGAGTCATTTCGTTGCAAGCGGGTTTTTAAGTGCTCTGGAGTCATTTCGTTGCAAGCTGGTTTTTACGTTCTCAGGAGTCATTTCGTTGCAAGCGGGTTTTTACATACTTCTCAGACATTTCACTGGAAGCGGGTTTTTTAAGTACTCTGGAGTCATTTCGTTGCAAGCGGGTTTTTAAGTGCTATGGAGTCATTTCGTTGCAAGCGGGTTTTTAAGTACTCTGGAGTGATTTCGTTGCAAGCGGGTTTTTAAGTGCTATGGAGTCATTTCGTTGCAAGCAGGTTTTTAAGTGCTCTGGAGTCATTTCGTTGAAAGCGGGTTTTTAAGTGCTCTGGAGTCATTTCGTTGCAAGCGGGTTTTTAGTGCTCTGGAGTCATTTCGTTGCAAGCGGGTTTTTAAGTGCTCTGGAGTCATTTCGTTGCAAGCGGGTTTTTAAGTGCTCTGGAGTCATTTCGTTGCAAGCGGGTTTTTAAGTGTTCTGGAGTCATTTCGTTGCAAGCGGGTTTTTAAGTACTCTGTAGTCATTTCGTTGCAAGCGGGTTTTTAATTGCTCTGGAGTCATTTCGTTGCAAGTGGGTTTTTACTTGCTCTGGAGTCATTTCGTTGCAAGCGGGTTTTTAAGTGCTCTGGAGTCATTTCGTTGCAAGCGGGTTTGTAAGTGCTCTGGAGTCATTTCGTTGCAAGCGGGTTTTTAAGTGCTCTGGAGTCATTTCTTTGCAAGCGGGTTTTTAAGTGCTTTGGAGTCATTTCGTTGCAAGCGGGTTTTTAAGTACTCTGTAGTCATTTCGTTGCAAGCGGGTTTTTAATTGCTCTGGAGTCATTTCGTTGCAAGTGGGTTTTTACTTGCTCTGGAGTCATTTCGTTGCAAGCGGGTTTTTAAGTGCTCTGGAGTCATTTCGTTGCAAGCGGGTTTGTAAGTGCTCTGGAGTCATTTCGTTGCAAGCGGGTTTTTAAGTGCTCTGGAGTCATTTCGTTGCAAGCGGGTTTTTAATTGCTCTGGAGTTATTTCGTTGCAAGTGGGTTTTTACTTGCTCTGGAGTCATTTCGTTGCAAGCGGGTTTTTAAGTGCTCTGGAGTCATTTCGGTGCAAGCGGGTTTTTAAGTGCTCTGGAGTCATTTCGTTGCAAGCGGGTTTTTAAGTGCTCTGGAGTCATTTCGTTGCAAGCGGGTTTTTACATACTTCGCAGACATTTCACTGGAAGCGGGTTTTTTAAGTGCTCTGGAGTCATTTCGTTGCAAGCGGGTTTTTAAGTGTTCTGGAGTCATTTCGTTGCAAGTGGATTTTTACATACTTCTCAGAAATTTCACTGGAAGCAGGTTTTTTAAGTGCTCTGGAGTCATTTCGTTGCAAGCGGGTTTTTAAGTACTCTGGAGTCATTTCGTTGCAAGCGGGTTTATAAGTGCTCTGGAATCATTTCGTTGCAAGCGGGATTTTAAGTGCTCTGGAGTAATTTCTTTGCAAGCGTGTTTTAAAGTACTCTGGAGTCATTTCGTTGCATGCGGGTTTTTAAGTGCTCTGGAGCCATTTCGTTGCAAGCGGGTTTTTACGTGCTCTGGAGTCATTTCGTTGCAAGCGGGTTTTTACATACTTCTCAGACATTTCACTGGAAGCGGGTTTTTTAAGTGCTCTGGAGTCATTTCGATGTAAGCGGGTTTTTAAGTACTCTGGAGTCATTTCGTTGCAAGCGGGTTTATAAGTGCTCTGGAATCATTTCGTTGCAAGCGGGATTTTAAGTGTTCTGGATTCATTTCGTTGCAAGCGGGTTTTTAAGTGCTCTGGAGTCAATTCGTTGCAAGCCGATTTTTACGTGCTCTGGAGTCATTTCGTTGCAAGCCGGTTTTTACGTGCTCTGGAGTCATTTCGTTGCAAGCGGGTTTTTACATATTCTCAGACATTTCACTGGAAGCGGATTTTTTAAGTGCTCTGGAGTCATTTCATTGCAAGCGGGTTTTTAAGTGTTCTGGAGTCATTTCGTTGCAAGCGGGTTTTTAAGTACTCTGGAGTCATTTCGTTGCAAGTGGGTTTTTAAGTCTCTGGAGTCATTTCGTTGCAAGCGGGTTTTTAAGTGCTCTGGAGTCATTTCGTTGCAAGCGGGTTTTTAAGTGCTATGGAGTCATTTCGTTGCAAGCGGGTTTTTAAGTGCTCTGGAGTCATTTCGTTGCAAGCGGGTTTTTAAGTGTTCTGGAGTCATTTCGTTGCAAGTGGATTTTTACATACTTCTCAGCAATTTCACTGGAAGCAGGTTTTTTAAGTGCTCTGGAGTCATTTCGTTGCAAGCGGGTTTTTAAGTACTCTGGAGTCATTTCGTTGCAAGCGGGTTTATAAGTGCTCTGGAATCATTTCGTTGCAAGCGGGATTTTAAGTGCTCTAGAGTAATTTCTTTGCAAGCGTGTTTTAAAGTACTCTGGAGTCATTTCGTTGCATGCGGGTTTTTAAGTGCTCTGGAGCCATTTCGTTGCAAGCGGGTTTTTACGTGCTCAGGGGGCATTTCGTTGCAAGCGGGTTTTTACATACTTCTCAGACATTTCACTGGAAGCGGGTTTTTTAAGTGCTCTAGAGTCATTTCGATGCAAGCGGGTTTTTAAGTGTTCTGGATTCATTTCGTTGCAAGCGGGTTTTTAAGTGCTCTGGAGTCATTTCGTTGCAAGCCGGTTTTTACGTGCTCTGGAGTCATTTCGTTGCAAGCCGGTTTTTACGTGCTCTGGAGTCATTTCGTTGCAAGCAGATTTTTACATATTCTCAGACATTTCACTGGAAGCGGGTTTATAAGTGCTCTGGAATCATTTCGTTGCAAGCGGGATTTTAAGTGCTCTGGAGTAATTTCTTTGCAAGCGTGTTGTAAAGTACTCTGGAGTCATTTCGTTGCATGCGGGTTTTTAAGTGCTCTGGAGCCATTTCATTGCAAGCGGGTTTTTACGTGCTCAGGGGGCATTTCGTTGCAAGCGGGTTTTTACGTGCTCTGGAGTCATTTCGTTGCAAGCGGGTTTTTACATACTTCTCAGACATTTCACTGGAAGCGGTTTTTTAAGTGCTCTGGAGTCATTTCGATGCAAGCGGGTTTTTAAGTGTTCTGGATTCATTTCGTTGCAAGCGGGTTTTTAAGTGCTCTGGAGTCATTTCGTTGCAAGCCGGTTTTTACGTGCTCTGGAGTCATTTCGTTGCAAGCAGGTTTTTACATATTCTCAGACATTTCACTGGAAGCGGGTTTTTTAAGTGCTCTGGAGTCATTTCATTGCAAGCGGGTTTTTAAGTGTTCTGGAGTCATTTCGTTGCAAGCGGGTTTTTAAGTACTCTGGAGTCATTTCGTTGCAGCGGGTTTTTAAGTCTCTGGAGTCATTTCGTTGCAAGCGGGTTTTTAAGTGCTCTGGAGTCATTTCGTTGCAAGCGGGTTTTTACGTGCTCTAGAGTCATTTCTTTGCAAGCGGGTTTTTACGTATTCTCAGACATTTCACTGGAAGCGGGTTTTTTAAGTGCTCTGGAGTCATTTCGTTGCAAGCGGGTTTTTAAGTGTTCTGGAGTCATTTCGTTGCAAGCGGGTTTTTAAGTACTCTGGAGTCATTTCGTTGCAAGCGGGTTTTTAAGTGCTCTGGAGTCATTTCGTTGCAAGCGGGTTTTTACGTGCTCTGGAGTCATTTCGTTGCAAGCGGGTTTTTACATACTTCTCAGACATTTCACTGGAAGCGGGTTTTTTAAGTGCTCTGGAGTCATTTCGATGCAAGCGGTTTTTAAGTGTTCTGGAGTCATTTCGTTGCAAGCGGGTTTTTAAGTGCTCTGGAGTCATTTCGTTGCAAGCGGGTTTTTACGTTCTCAGGAGTCATTTCGTTGCAAGCGGGTTTTTAAGTATTCTGGAGTCATTTCGTTGCAAGCGGGTTTTTAAGTACTCTGGAGTCATTTCGTTGTAAGCGGGTTTTTAAGTGCTATGGAGTCATTTCGTTGCAAGCGGGTTTTTAAGTGCTCTGGAGTCATTTCGTTGCAAGCGGGTTTTTAAGTGCTCTGGAGTCATTTCGTTGCAAGCGGGTTTTTAAGTGCTCTGGAGTCATTTCGTTGCAAGCGGGTTTTTACATACTTCGCAGACATTTCACTGGAAGCGGGTTTTTTAAGTGCTCTGGAGTCATTTCGTTGCAAGCGGGTTTTTAAGTGTTCTGGAGTCATTTCGTTGCAAGTGGATTTTTACATACTTCTCAGAAATTTCACTGGAAGCAGGTTTTTTAAGTGCTCTGGAGTCATTTCATTGCAAGCGGGTTTTTAAGTACTCTGGAGTCATTTCGTTGCAAGCGGGTTTATAAGTGCTCTGGAATCATTTTGTTGCAAGCGGGATTTTAAGTGCTCTGGAATAATTTCTTTGCAAGCGTGTTGTAAAGTACTCTGGAGTCATTTCGTTGCATGCGGGTTTTTAAGTGCTCTGGAGCCATTTCGTTGCAAGCGGGTTTTTACGTGCTCAGGGGGCATTTCGTTGCAAGCGGGTTTTTACGTGCTCTGGAGTCATTTCGTTGCAAGCGGGTTTTTACATACTTCTCAGACATTTCACTGGAAGCGGGTTTTTTAAGTGCTCTGGAGTCATTTCGATGCAAGCGGGTTTTTAAGTGTTCTGGATTCATTTCGTTGCAAGCGGGTTTTTAAGTGCTCTGGAGTCATTTCGTTGCAAGCCGGTTTTTACGTGCTCTGGAGTCATTTCGTTGCAAGCAGGTTTTTACATATTCTCAGACATTTCACTGGAAGCGGGTTTTTTAAGTGCTCTGGAGTCATTTCATTGCAAGCGGGTTTTTAAGTGTTCTGGAGTCATTTCGTTGCAAGCGGGTTTTTAAGTACTCTGGAGTCATTTCGTTGCAAGCGGGTTTTTAAGTCTCTGGAGTCATTTCGCTGCAAGCGGGTTTTTAAGTGCTCTGGAGTCATTTCGTTGCAAGCGGGTTTTTACGTGCTCTAGAGTCATTTCGTTGCAAGCGGGTTTTTAAGTGCTCTGGAGTCATTTCGTTGCAAGCGGGTTTTTAAGTGTTCTGGAGTCATTTCGTTGCAAGCGGGTTTTTAAGTGCTCTGGAGTCATTTCGTTGCAAGCGGGTTTTTACGTGCTCTGGAGTCATTTCGTTGCAAGCGGGTTTTTACATACTTCTCAGACATTTCACTGGAAGCGGGTTTTTTAAGTGC
The DNA here is from genome assembly GCF_030254825.1 of Meriones unguiculatus. Classification (NCBI taxonomy): domain Eukaryota; kingdom Metazoa; phylum Chordata; class Mammalia; order Rodentia; family Muridae; genus Meriones; species Meriones unguiculatus. The sequence continues at coordinate 2,051,668 of NC_083365.1, read as the reverse complement.
TCTGGAGTCATTTCGATGCAAGCGGGTTTTTAAGTGTTCTGGAGTCATTTCGATGCAAGCGGGTTTTTAAGTGCTCTGGAGTCATTTCGTTGCAAGCTGGTTTTTACGTTCTCAGGAGTCATTTCGTTGCAAGCGGGTTTTTACATACTTCTCAGACATTTCACTGGAAGCGGGTTTTTTAAGTACTCTGGAGTCATTTCGTTGCAAGCGGGTTTTTAAGTGCTATGGAGTCATTTCGTTGCAAGCGGGTTTTTAAGTACTCTGGAGTGATTTCGTTGCAAGCGGGTTTTTAAGTGCTATGGAGTCATTTCGTTGCAAGCGGGTTTTTAATTGCTCTGGAGTCATTTCGTTGAAAGCGGGTTTTTAAGTGCTCTGGAGTCATTTCGTTGCAAGCGGGTTTTTAGTGCTCTGGAGTCATTTCGTTGCAAGCGGGTTTTTAAGTGCTCTGGAGTCATTTCGTTGCAAGCGGGTTTTTAAATGCTCTGGAGTCATTTCGTTGCAAGCGGGTTTTTAAGTGTTCTGGAGTCATTTCGTTGCAAGCGGGTTTTTAAGTACTCTGTAGTCATTTCGTTGCAAGCGGGTTTTTAATTGCTCTGGAGTCATTTCGTTGCAAGTGGGTTTTTACTTGCTCTGGAGTCATTTCGTTGCAAGCGGGTTTTTAAGTGCTCTGGAGTCATTTCGTTGCAAGCGGGTTTGTAAGTGCTCTGGAGTCATTTCGTTGCAAGCGGGTTTTTAAGTGCTCTGGAGTCATTTCTTTGCAAGCGGGTTTTTAAGTGCTTTGGAGTCATTTCGTTGCAAGCGGGTTTTTAAGTACTCTGTAGTCATTTCGTTGCAAGCGGGTTTTTAATTGCTCTGGAGTCATTTCGTTGCAAGTGGGTTTTTACTTGCTCTGGAGTCATTTCGTTGCAAGCGGGTTTTTAAGTGCTCTGGAGTCATTTCGTTGCAAGCGGGTTTGTAAGTGCTCTGGAGTCATTTCGTTGCAAGCGGGTTTTTAAGTGCTCTGGAGTCATTTCGTTGCAAGCGGGTTTTTAATTGCTCTGGAGTTATTTCGTTGCAAGTGGGTTTTTACTTGCTCTGGAGTCATTTCGTTGCAAGCGGGTTTTTAAGTGCTCTGGAGTCATTTCGGTGCAAGCGGGTTTTTAAGTGCTCTGGAGTCATTTCGTTGCAAGCGGGTTTTTAAGTGCTCTGGAGTCATTTCGTTGCAAGCGGGTTTTTACATACTTCGCAGACATTTCACTGGAAGCAGGTTTTTTAAGTGCTCTGGAGTCATTTCGTTGCAAGCGGGTTTTTAAGTGTTCTGGAGTCATTTCGTTGCAAGTGGATTTTTACATACTTCTCAGAAATTTCACTGGAAGCAGGTTTTTTAAGTGCTCTGGAGTCATTTCGTTGCAAGCGGGTTTTTAAGTACTCTGGAGTCATTTCGTTGCAAGCGGGTTTATAAGTGCTCTGGAATCATTTCGTTGCAAGCGGGATTTTAAGTGCTCTGGAGTAATTTCTTTGCAAGCGTGTATTAAAGTACTCTGGAGTCATTTCGTTGCATGCGGGTTTTTAAGTGCTCTGGAGCCATTTCGTTGCAAGCGGGTTTTTACGTGCTCTGGAGTCATTTCGTTGCAAGCGGGTTTTTACATACTTCTCAGACATTTCACTGGAAGCGGGTTTTTTAAGTGCTCTGGAGTCATTTCGATGCAAGCGGGTTTTTAAGTACTCTGGAGTCAATTCGTTGCAAGCGGGTTTATAAGTGCTCTGGAATCATTTCGTTGCAAGCGGGATTTTAAGTGTTCTGGATTCATTTCGTTGCAAGCGGGTTTTTAAGTGCTCTGGAGTCAATTCGTTGCAAGCCGATTTTTACGTGCTCTGGAGTCATTTCGTTGCAAGCCGGTTTTTACGTGCTCTGGAGTCATTTCGTTGCAAGCGGGTTTTTACATATTCTCAGACATTTCACTGGAAGCGGATTTTTTAAGTGCTCTGGAGTCATTTCATTGCAAGCGGGTTTTTAAGTGTTCTGGAGTCATTTCGTTGCAAGCGGGTTTTTAAGTACTCTGGAGTCATTTCGTTGCAAGTGGGTTTTTAAGTCTCTGGAGTCATTTCGTTGCAAGCGGGTTTTTAAGTGCTCTGGAGTCATTTCGTTGCAAGCGGGTTTTTACGTGCTCTAGAGTCATTTCGTTGCAAGCGGGTTTTTACGTATTCTCAGACATTTCACTGGAAGCGGGTTTTTTAAGTGCTCTGGAGTCATTTCGTTGCAAGCGGGTTTTTAAGTGTTCTGGAGTCATTTCGTTGCAAGCGGGTTTTTAAGTACTCTGGAGTCATTTCGTTGCAAGCGGGTTTTTAAGTGTTCTGGAGTCATTTCGTTGCAAGTGGATTTTTACATACTTCTCAGCAATTTCACTGGAAGCAGGTTTTTTAAGTGCTCTGGAGTCATTTCGTTGCAAGCGGGTTTTTAAGTACTCTGGAGTCATTTCGTTGCAAGCGGGTTTATAAGTGCTCTGGAATCATTTCGTTGCAAGCGGGATTTTAAGTGCTCTGGAGTAATTTCTTTGCAAGCGTGTTTTAAAGTACTCTGGAGTCATTTCGTTGCATGCGGGTTTTTAAGTGCTCTGGAGCCATTTCGTTGCAAGCGGGTTTTTACGTGCTCAGGGGGCATTTCGTTGCAAGCGGGTTTTTACATACTTCTCAGACATTTCACTGGAAGCGGGTTTTTTAAGTGCTCTAGAGTCATTTCGATGCAAGCGGGTTTTTAAGTGTTCTGGATTCATTTCGTTGCAAGCGGGTTTTTAAGTGCTCTGGAGTCATTTCGTTGCAAGCCGGTTTTTACGTGCTCTGGAGTCATTTCGTTGCAAGCCGGTTTTTACGTGCTCTGGAGTCATTTCGTTGCAAGCAGATTTTTACATATTCTCAGACATTTCACTGGAAGCGGGTTTATAAGTGCTCTGGAATCATTTCGTTGCAAGCGGGATTTTAAGTGCTCTGGAGTAATTTCTTTGCAAGCGTGTTGTAAAGTACTCTGGAGTCATTTCGTTGCATGCGGGTTTTTAAGTGCTCTGGAGCCATTTCGTTGCAAGCGGGTTTTTACGTGCTCAGGGGGCATTTCGTTGCAAGCGGGTTTTTACGTGCTCTGGAGTCATTTCGTTGCAAGCGGGTTTTTACATACTTCTCAGACATTTCACTGGAAGCGGTTTTTTAAGTGCTCTGGAGTCATTTCGATGCAAGCGGGTTTTTAAGTGTTCTGGATTCATTTCGTTGCAAGCGGGTTTTTAAGTGCTCTGGAGTCATTTCGTTGCAAGCCGGTTTTTACGTGCTCTGGAGTCATTTCGTTGCAAGCAGGTTTTTACATATTCTCAGACATTTCACTGGAAGCGGGTTTTTTAAGTGCTCTGGAGTCATTTCATTGCAAGCGGGTTTTTAAGTGTTCTGGAGTCATTTCGTTGCAAGCGGGTTTTTAAGTACTCTGGAGTCATTTCGTTGCAGCGGGTTTTTAAGTCTCTGGAGTCATTTCGTTGCAAGCGGGTTTTTAAGTGCTCTGGAGTCATTTCGTTGCAAGCGGGTTTTTACGTGCTCTAGAGTCATTTCTTTGCAAGCGGGTTTTTACGTATTCTCAGACATTTCACTGGAAGCGGGTTTTTTAAGTGCTCTGGAGTCATTTCGTTGCAAGCGGGTTTTTAATTGTTCTGGAGTCATTTCGTTGCAAGCGGGTTTTTAAGTACTCTGGAGTCATTTCGTTGCAAGCGGGTTTTTAAGTGCTCTGGAGTCATTTCGTTGCAAGCGGGTTTTTACGTGCTCTGGAGTCATTTCGTTGCAAGCGGGTTTTTACATACTTCTCAGACATTTCACTGGAAGCGGGTTTTTTAAGTGCTCTGGAGTCATTTCGATGCAAGCGGTTTTTAAGTGTTCTGGAGTCATTTCGTTGCAAGCGGGTTTTTAAGTGCTCTGGAGTCATTTCGTTGCAAGCGGGTTTTTACGTTCTCAGGAGTCATTTCGTTGCAAGCGGGTTTTTACATACTTCTCAGACATTTCACTGGAAGCGGGTTTTTTAAGTACTCTGGAGTCATTTCGTTGCAAGCGGGTTTTTAAGTGCTATGGAGTCATTTCGTTGCAAGCGGGTTTTTAAGTGCTCTGGAGTCATTTCGTGGCAAGCGGGTTTTTAAGTGCTCTGGAGTCATTTCGTTGCAAGCGGGTTTTTAAGAGCTCTGGAGTCATTTCGTTGCAAGCGGGTTTTTAAGTGCTCTGGAGTCATTTCGTTGCAAGCGGGTTTTTAAGTGTTCTGGAGTCATTTCGTTGCAAGCGGGTTTTTAAGTACTCTGGAGTCATTTCGTTGCAAGCGGGTTTTTAATTGCTCTGGAGTCATTTCGTTGCAAGCGGGTTTTTACTTGCTCTGGAGTCATTTCGTTGCAAGCGGGTTTTTAAGTGCTCTGGAGTCATTTCGTTGCAAGCGGGTTTTTACGTGCTCTGGAGTCATTTCGTTGCAAGCGGGTTTTTAAGTGCTCTGGAGTCATTTCGTTGCAAGCGGGTTTTTAAGTGCTCTGGAGTCATTTCGTTGCAAGCGGGTTTTTAAGTGCTCTGGAGTCATTTCGTTGCAAGCGGGTTTTTAAGTGCTCTGGAGTCATTTCGTTGCAAGCGGGTTTTTAATTGCTCTGGAGTCATTTCGTTGCAAGCGGGTTTTTACTTGCTCTGGAGTCATTTCGTTGCAAGCGGGTTTTTAAGTGCTCTGGAGTCATTTCGTTGCAAGCGGGTTTTTAAGTGCTCTGGAGTCATTTCGTTGCAAGCGGGTTTTTAAGTGCTCTGGAGTCTTTTCGTTGCAAGCGGGTTTTTACGTGTTCTGGAGTCATTTTGTTGCAAGCGGGTTTTTACATACTTCTCAGACATTTCACTGGAAGCGGGTTTTTTAAGTGCTCTGAAGTCATTTCGTTGCAAGCGGGTTTTTAAGTGTTCTGGAGTCATTTCGTTGCAAGCGGGTTTTTACATACTTCTCAGAAATTTCACTGGAAGCGGGTTTTTTAAGTACTCTGGAGTCATTTCGTTGCAAGCGGGTTTTTAAGTACTCTGGAGTCATTTCGTTGCAAGCGGGTTTTTAAGTGCTCTGGAATCATTTCGTTGCAAGCGGGTTTTTACGTGCTCTGGAGTCATTTTGTTGCAAGCGGGTTTTTACATACTTCTCTGACATTTAACTGGAAGCGAGTTTTTTAAGTGCTCTGGAGTCATTTCGTTGCAAGCGGGTTTTTACGTGACCTGGAGTCATTTCGTTGCAAGCGGGTTTTTACATACTTCTCAGACATTTCACTGGAAGCGGGTTTTTTAAGTACTCTGTAGTCATTTCGTTGCAAGCGGGTTTTTAATTGCTCTGGAGTCATTTCGTTGCAAGTGGGTTTTTACTTGCTCTGGAGTCATTTCGTTGCAAGCGGGTTTTTAAGTGCTCTGGAGTCATTTCGTTGCAAGCGGGTTTGTAAGTGCTCTGGAGTCATTTCGTTGCAAGCGGGTTTTTAAGTGCTCTGGAGTCATTTCTTTGCAAGCGGGTTTTTAAGTGCTTTGGAGTCATTTCGTTGCAAGCGGGTTTTTAAGTACTCTGTAGTCATTTCGTTGCAAGCGGGTTTTTAATTGCTCTGGAGTCATTTCGTTGCAAGTGGGTTTTTACTTGCTCTGGAGTCATTTCGTTGCAAGCGGGTTTTTAAGTGCTCTGGAGTCATTTCGTTGCAAGCGGGTTTGTAAGTGCTCAGGAGTCATTTCGTTGCAAGCGGGTTTTTAAGTGCTCTGGAGTCATTTCGTTGCAAGCGGGTTTTTAAGTGCTCTGGAGTCTTTTCGTTGCAAGCGGGTTTTTACGTGTTCTGGAGTCATTTCGTTGCAAGCGGGTTTTTACATACTTCTCAGACATTTCACTGGAAGCGGGTTTTTTAAGTGCTCTGAAGTCATTTCGTTGCAAGCGGGTTTTTAAGTGTTCTGGAGTCATTTCGTTGCAAGCGGGTTTTTACATACTTCTCAGAAATTTCAATGGAAGCGGGTTTTTTAAGTACTCTGGAGTCATTTCGTTGCAAGCGGGTTTTTAAGTACTCTGGAGTCATTTCGTTGCAAGCGGGTTTTTAAGTGCTCTGGAATCATTTCGTTGCAAGCGGGTTTTTACGTGCTCTGGAGTCATTTTGTTGCAAGCGGGTTTTTACATACTTCTCTGACATTTAACTGGAAGCGAGTTTTTTAAGTGCTCTGGAGTCATTTCGTTGCAAGCGGGTTTTTACGTGACCTGGAGTCATTTCGTTGCAAGCGGGTTTTTACATACTTCTCAGACATTTCACTGGAAGCGGGTTTTTTAAGTACTCTGTAGTCATTTCGTTGCAAGCGGGTTTTTAATTGCTCTGGACTCATTTCGTTGCAAGTGGGTTTTTACTTGCTCTGGAGTCATTTCGTTGCAAGCGGGTTTTTAAGTGCTCTGGAGTCATTTCGTTGCAAGCGGGTTTGTAAGTGCTCTGGAGTCATTTCGTTGCAAGCGGGTTTTTAAGTGCTCTGGAGTCATTTCTTTGCAAGCGGGTTTTTAAGTGCTTTGGAGTCATTTCGTTGCAAGCGGGTTTTTAAGTACTCTGTAGTCATTTCGTTGCAAGCGGGTTTTTAATTGCTCTGGAGTCATTTCGTTGCAAGTGGGTTTTTACTTGCTCTGGAGTCATTTCGTTGCAAGCGGGTTTTTAAGTGCTCTGGAGTCATTTCGTTGCAAGCGGGTTTGTAAGTGCTCTGGAGTCATTTCGTTGCAAGCGGGTTTTTAAGTGCTCTGGAGTCATTTCGTTGCATGCGGGTTTTTAATTGCTCTGGAGTTATTTCGTTGCAAGTGGGTTTTTACTTGCTCTGGAGTCATTTCGTTGCAAGCGGGTTTTTAAGTGCTCTGGAGTCATTTCTGTGCAAGCGGGTTTTTAAGTGCTCTGGAGTCATTTCGTTGCAAGCGGGTTTTTAAGTGCTCTGGAGTCATTTCGTTGCAAGCGGGTTTTTACATACTTCGCAGACATTTCACTGGAAGCGGGTTTTTTAAGTGCTCTGGAGTCATTTCGTTGCAAGCGGGTTTTTAAGTGTTCTGGAGTCATTTCGTTGCAAGTGGATTTTTACATACTTCTCAGAAATTTCACTGGAAGCAGGTTTTTTAAGTGCTCTGGAGTCATTTCGTTGCAAGCGGGTTTTTAAGTACTCTGGAGTCATTTCGTTGCAAGCGGGTTTATAAGTGCTCTGGAATCATTTCGTTGCAAGCGGGATTTTAAGTGCTCTGGAGTAATTTCATTGCAAGCGTGTTTTAAAGTACTCTGGAGTCATTTCGTTGCATGCGGGTTTTTAAGTGCTCTGGAGCCATTTCGTTGCAAGCGGGTTTTTACGTGCTCTGGAGTCATTTCGTTGCAAGCGGGTTTTTACATACTTCTCAGACATTTCACTGGAAGCGGGTTTTTTAAGTGCTCTGGAGTCATTTCGATGCAAGCGGGTTTTTAAGTACTCTGGAGTCATTTCGTTGCAAGCGGGTTTATAAGTGCTCTGGAGTCATTTCGTTGCAAGCGGGTTTTTAAGTGCTCTGGAGTCATTTCGTTGCAAGCGGGTTTTTACGTGCTCTAGAGTCATTTCGTTGCAAGCGGGTTTTTACGTATTCTCAGACATTTCACTGGAAGCGGGTTTTTTAAGTGCTCTGGAGTCATTTCGTTGCAAGCGGGTTTTTAAGTGTTCTGGAGTCATTTCGTTGCAAGCGGGTTTTTAAGTACTCTGGAGTCATTTCGTTGCAAGCGGGTTTTTAAGTGCTATGGAGTCATTTCGTTGCAAGCGGGTTTTTAAGTGCTCTGGAGTCATTTCGTTGCAAGCGGGTTTTTAAGTGCTCTGGAGTCATTTCGTTGCAAGCGGGTTTTTAAGTGCTCTGGAGTCATTTCGTTGCAAGCGGGTTTTTAAGTGTTCTGGAGTCATTTCGTTGCAAGTGGATTTTTACATACTTCTCAGCAATTTCACTGGAAGCAGGTTTTTTAAGTGCTCTGGAGTCATTTCGTTGCAAGCGGGTTTTTAAGTACTCTGGAGTCATTTCGTTGCAAGCGGGTTTATAAGTGCTCTGGAATCATTTCGTTGCAAGCGGGATTTTAAGTGCTCTGTAGTAATTTCTTTGCAAGCGTGTTTTAAAGTACTCTGGAGTCATTTCGTTGCATGCGGGTTTTTAAGTGCTCTGGAGCCATTTCGTTGCAAGCGGGTTTTTACGTGCTCAGGGGGCTTTTCGTTGCAAGCGGGTTTTTACATACTTCTCAGACATTTCACTGGAAGCGGGTTTTTTAAGTGCTCTAGAGTCATTTCGATGCAAGCGGGTTTTTAAGTGTTCTGGATTCATTTCGTTGCAAGCGGGTTTTTAAGTGCTCTGGAGTCATTTCGTTGCAAGCCGGTTTTTACGTGCTCTGGAGTCATTTCGTTGCAAGCCAGTTTTTACGTGCTCTGGAGTCATTTCGTTGCAAGCAGATTTTTACATATTCTCAGACATTTCACTGGAAGCGGGTTTATAAGTGCTCTGGAATCATTTCGTTGCAAGCGGGATTTTAAGTGCTCTGGAGTAATTTCTTTGCAAGCGTGTTGTAAAGTACTCTGGAGTCATTTCGTTGCATGCGGGTTTTTAAGTGCTCTGGAGCCATTTCGTTGCAAGCGGGTTTTTACGTGCTCAGGGGGCATTTCGTTGCAAGCGGGTTTTTACGTGCTCTGGAGTCATTTCGTTGCAAGCGGGTTTTTACATACTTCTCAGACATTTCACTGGAAGCGGGTTTTTTAAGTGCTCTGGAGTCATTTCGATGCAAGCGGGTTTTTAAGTGTTCTGGATTCATTTCGTTGCAAGCGGGTTTTTAAGTGCTCTGGAGTCATTTCGTTGCAAGCCGGTTTTTACGTGCTCTGGAGTCATTTCGTTGCAAGCAGGTTTTTACATATTCTCAGACATTAAACTGGAAGCGGGTTTTTTAAGTGCTCTGGAGTCATTTCATTGCAAGCGGGTTTTTAAGTGTTCTGGAGTCATTTCGTTGCAAGCGGGTTTTTAAGTACTCTGGAGTCATTTCGTTGCAAGCGGTTTTTTAAGTCTCTGGAGTCATTTCGTTGCAAGCGGGTTTTTAAGTGCTCTGGAGTCATTTCGTTGCAAGCGGGTTTTTACGTGCTCTAGAGGCATTTCGTTGCAAGCGGGTTTTTACGTATTCTCAGACATTTCACTGGAAGCGGGTTTTTTAAGTGCTCTGGAGTCATTTCGTTGCAAGCGGGTTTTTAAGTGCTCTGGAGTCATTTCGTTGCAAGCGGGTTTTTACGTGCTCTGGAGTCATTTCGTTGCAAGCGGGTTTTTACATACTTCTCAGACATTTCACTGGAAGCGGGTTTTTTAAGTGCTCTGGAGTCATTTCGATGCAAGCGGTTTTTAAGTGTTCTGGAGTCATTTCGTTGCAAGCGGGTTTTTAAGTGCTCTGGAGTCATTTCGTTGCAAGCGGGTTTTTACGTTCTCAGGAGTCATTTCGTTGCAAGTGGGTTTTTACATACTTCTCAGACATTTCACTGGAAGCGGGTTTTTTAAGTACTCTGGAGTCATTTCGTTGCAAGCGGGTTTTTAAGTGCTATGGAGTCATTTCGTTGCAAGCGGGTTTTTAAGTGCTCTGGAGTCATTTCGTGGCAAGCGGGTTTTTAAGTGCTCTGGAGTCATTTCGTTGCAAGCGGGTTTTTAAGTGCTCTGGAGTCATTTCGTTGCAAGCGCGTTTTTAAGTGCTCTGGAGTCATTTCGTTGCAAGCGGGTTTTTAAGTGTTCTGGAGTCATTTCGTTGCAAGCGGGTTTTTAAGTACTCTGGAGTCATTTCGTTGCAAGCGGGTTTTTAATTGCTCTGGAGTCATTTCGTTGCAAGCGGGTTTTTACTTGCTCTGGAGTCATTTCGTTGCAAGCGGGTTTTTAAGTGCTCTGGAGTCATTTCGTTGCAAGCGGGTTTATAAGTGCTCTGGAGTCATTTCGTTGCAAGCGGGTTTTTAAGTGCTCTGGAGTCATTTCGTTGCAAGCGGGTTTTTACGTGCTCTAGAGTCATTTCGTTGCAAGCGGGTTTTTACGTATTCTCAGACATTTCACTGGAAGCGGGTTTTTTAAGTGCTCTGGAGTCATTTCGTTGCAAGCGGGTTTTTAAGTGTTCTGGAGTCATTTCGTTGCAAGCGGGTTTTTAAGTACTCTGGAGTCATTTCGTTGCAAGCGGGTTTTTAAGTGCTATGGAGTCATTTCGTTGCAAGCGGGTTTTTAAGTGCTCTGGAGTCATTTCTTTGCAAGCGGGTTCGTAAGTGCTCTGGAGTCATTTCGTTGCAAGCGGGTTTTTAAGTGCTCTGGAGTCATTTCGTTGCAAGCGGGTTTTTAATTGCTCTGGAGTTATTTCGTTGCAAGTGGGTTTTTACTTGCTCTGGAGTCATTTCGTTGCAAGCGGGTTTTTAAGTGCTCTGGAGTCATTTCTGTGCAAGCGGGTTTTTAAGTGCTCTGGAGTCATTTCGTTGCAAGCGGGTTTTTAAGTGCTCTGGAGTCATTTCGTTGCAAGCGGGTTTTTACATACTTCGCAGACATTTCACTGGAAGCGGGTTTTTTAAGTGCTCTGGAGTCATTTCGTTGCAAGCGGGTTTTTAAGTGTTCTGGAGTCATTTCGTTGCAAGTGGATTTTTACATACTTCTCAGAAATTTCACTGGAAGCAGGTTTTTTAAGTGCTCTGGAGTCATTTCGTTGCAAGCGGGTTTTTAAGTACTCTGGAGTCATTTCGTTGCAAGCGGGTTTATAAGTGCTCTGGAATCATTTCGTTGCAAGCGGGATTTTAAGTGCTCTGGAGTAATTTCTTTGCAAGCGTGTTTTAAAGTACTCTGGAGTCATTTCGTTGCATGCGGGTTTTTAAGTGCTCTGGAGCCATTTCGTTGCAAGCGGGTTTTTACGTGCTCTGGAGTCATTTCGTTGCAAGCGGGTTTTTACATACTTCTCAGACATTTCACTGGAAGCGGGTTTTTTAAGTGCTCTGGAGTCATTTCGATGCAAGCGGGTTTTTAAGTACTCTGGAGTCATTTCGTTGCAAGCGGGTTTATAAGTGCTCTGGAGTCATTTCGTTGCAAGCGGGTTTTTAAGTGCTCTGGAGTCATTTCGTTGCAAGCGGGTTTTTACGTGCTCTAGAGTCATTTCGTTGCAAGCGGGTTTTTACGTATTCTCAGACATTTCACTGGAAGCGGGTTTTTTAAGTGCTCTGGAGTCATTTCGTTGCAAGCGGGTTTTTAAGTGTTCTGGAGTCATTTCGTTGCAAGCGGGTTTTTAAGTACTCTGGAGTCATTTCGTTGCAAGCGGGTTTTTAAGTGCTATGGAGTCATTTCGTTGCAAGCGGGTTTTTAAGTGCTCTGGAGTCATTTCGTTGCAAGCGGGTTTTTAAGTGCTCTGGAGTCATTTCGTTGCAAGCGGGTTTTTAAGTGCTCTGGAGTCATTTCGTTGCAAGCGGGTTTTTAAGTGTTCTGGAGTCATTTCGTTGCAAGTGGATTTTTACATACTTCTCAGCAATTTCACTGGAAGCAGGTTTTTTAAGTGCTCTGGAGTCATTTCGTTGCAAGCGGGTTTTTAAGTACTCTGGAGTCATTTCGTTGCAAGCGGGTTTATAAGTGCTCTGGAATCATTTCGTTGCAAGCGGGATTTTAAGTGCTCTGTAGTAATTTCTTTGCAAGCGTGTTTTAAAGTACTCTGGAGTCATTTCGTTGCATGCGGGTTTTTAAGTGCTCTGGAGCCATTTCGTTGCAAGCGGGTTTTTACGTGCTCAGGGGGCATTTCGTTGCAAGCGGGTTTTTACATACTTCTCAGACATTTCACTGGAAGCGGGTTTTTTAAGTGCTCTAGAGTCATTTCGATGCAAGCGGGTTTTTAAGTGTTCTGGATTCATTTCGTTGCAAGCGGGTTTTTAAGTGCTCTGGAGTCATTTCGTTGCAAGCCGGTTTTTACGTGCTCTGGAGTCATTTCGTTGCAAGCCAGTTTTTACGTGCTCTGGAGTCATTTCGTTGCAAGCAGATTTTTACATATTCTCAGACATTTCACTGGAAGCGGGTTTATAAGTGCTCTGGAATCATTTCGTTGCAAGCGGGATTTTAAGTGCTCTGGAGTAATTTCTTTGCAAGCGTGTTGTAAAGTACTCTGGAGTCATTTCGTTGCATGCGTGTTTTTAAGTGCTCTGGAGCCATTTCGTTGCAAGCGGGTTTTTACGTGCTCAGGGGGCATTTCGTTGCAAGCGGGTTTTTACGTGCTCTGGAGTCATTTCGTTGCAAGCGGGTTTTTACATACTTCTCAGACATTTCACTGGAAGCGGGTTTTTTAAGTGCTCTGGAGTCATTTCGATGCAAGCGGGTTTTTAAGTGTTCTGGATTCATTTCGTTGCAAGCGGGTTTTTAAGTGCTCTGGAGTCATTTCGTTGCAAGCCGGTTTTTACGTGCTCTGGAGTCATTTCGTTGCAAGCAGGTTTTTACATATTCTCAGACATTAAACTGGAAGCGGGTTTTTTAAGTGCTCTGGAGTCATTTCATTGCAAGCGGGTTTTTAAGTGTTCTGGAGTCATTTCGTTGCAAGCGGGTTTTTAAGTACTCTGGAGTCATTTCGTTGCAAGCGGGTTTTTAAGTCTCTGGAGTCATTTCGTTGCAAGCGGGTTTTTAAGTGCTCTGGAGTCATTTCGTTGCAAGCGGGTTTTTAAGTGCTCTGGAGTCATTTCTTTGCAAGCGGATTTTTAAGTGCTTTGGAGTCATTTCGTTGCAAGCGGGTTTTTAAGTACTCTGTAGTCATTTCGTTGCAAGCGGGTTTTTAATTGCTCTGGAGTCATTTCGTTGCAAGTGGGTTTTTACTTGCTCTGGAGTCATTTCGTTGCAAGCGGGTTTTTAAGTGCTCTGGAGTCATTTCGTTGCAAGCGGGTTTGTAAGTGCTCTGGAGTCATTTCGTTGCAAGCGGGTTTTTAAGTGCTCTGGAGTCATTTCGTTGCATGCGGGTTTTTAATTGCTCTGGAGTTATTTCGTTGCAAGTGGGTTTTTACTTGCTCTGGAGTCATTTCGTTGCAAGCGGGTTTTTAAGTGCTCTGGAGTCATTTCTGTGCAAGCGGGTTTTTAAGTGCTCTGGAGTCATTTCGTTGCAAGCGGGTTTTTAAGTGCTCTGGAGTCATTTCGTTGCAAGCGGGTTTTTACATACTTCGCAGACATTTCACTGGAAGCGGGTTTTTTAAGTGCTCTGGAGTCATTTCGTTGCAAGCGGGTTTTTAAGTGTTCTGGAGTCATTTCGTTGCAAGTGGATTTTTACATACTTCTCAGAAATTTCACTGGAAGCAGGTTTTTTAAGTGCTCTGGAGTCATTTCGTTGCAAGCGGGTTTTTAAGTACTCTGGAGTCATTTCGTTGCAAGCGGGTTTATAAGTGCTCTGGAATCATTTCGTTGCAAGCGGGATTTTAAGTGCTCTGGAGTAATTTCTTTGCAAGCGTGTTTTAAAGTACTCTGGAGTCATTTCGTTGCATGCGGGTTTTTAAGTGCTCTGGAGCCATTTCGTTGCAAGCGGGTTTTTACGTGCTCTGGAGTCATTTCGTTGCAAGCGGGTTTTTACATACTTCTCAGACATTTCACTGGAAGCGGGTTTTTTAAGTGCTCTGGAGTCATTTCGATGCAAGCGGGTTTTTAAGTACTCTGGAGTCATTTCGTTGCAAGCGGGTTTATAAGTGCTCTGGAGTCATTTCGTTGCAAGCGGGTTTTTAAGTGCTCTGGAGTCATTTCGTTGCAAGCGGGTTTTTACGTGCTCTAGAGTCATTTCGTTGCAAGCGGGTTTTTACGTATTCTCAGACATTTCACTGGAAGCGGGTTTTTTAAGTGCTCTGGAGTCATTTCGTTGCAAGCGGGTTTTTAAGTGTTCTGGAGTCATTTCGTTGCAAGCGGGTTTTTAAGTACTCTGGAGTCATTTCGTTGCAAGCGGGTTTTTAAGTGCTATGGAGTCATTTCGTTGCAAGCGGGTTTTTAAGTGCTCTGGAGTCATTTCGTTGCAAGCGGGTTTTTAAGTGCTCTGGAGTCATTTCGTTGCAAGCGGGTTTTTAAGTGCTCTGGAGTCATTTCGTTGCAAGCGGGTTTTTAAGTGTTCTGGAGTCATTTCGTTGCAAGTGGATTTTTACATACTTCTCAGCAATTTCACTGGAAGCAGGTTTTTTAAGTGCTCTGGAGTCATTTCGTTGCAAGCGGGTTTTTAAGTACTCTGGAGTCATTTCGTTGCAAGCGGGTTTATAAGTGCTCTGGAATCATTTCGTTGCAAGCGGGATTTTAAGTGCTCTGTAGTAATTTCTTTGCAAGCGTGTTTTAAAGTACTCTGGAGTCATTTCGTTGCATGCGGGTTTTTAAGTGCTCTGGAGCCATTTCGTTGCAAGCGGGTTTTTACGTGCTCAGGGGGCATTTCGTTGCAAGCGGGTTTTTACATACTTCTCAGACATTTCACTGGAAGCGGGTTTTTTAAGTGCTCTAGAGTCATTTCGATGCAAGCGGGTTTTTAAGTGTTCTGGATTCATTTCGTTGCAAGCGGGTTTTTAAGTGCTCTGGAGTCATTTCGTTGCAAGCCGGTTTTTACGTGCTCTGGAGTCATTTCGTTGCAAGCCAGTTTTTACGTGCTCTGGAGTCATTTCGTTGCAAGCAGATTTTTACATATTCTCAGACATTTCACTGGAAGCGGGTTTATAAGTGCTCTGGAATCATTTCGTTGCAAGCGGGATTTTAAGTGCTCTGGAGTAATTTCTTTGCAAGCGTGTTGTAAAGTACTCTGGAGTCATTTCGTTGCATGCGGGTTTTTAAGTGCTCTGGAGCCATTTCGTTGCAAGCGGGTTTTTACGTGCTCAGGGGGCATTTCGTTGCAAGCGGGTTTTTACGTGCTCTGGAGTCATTTCGTTGCAAGCGGGTTTTTACATACTTCTCAGACATTTCACTGGAAGCGGGTTTTTTAAGTGCTCTGGAGTCATTTCGATGCAAGCGGGTTTTTAAGTGTTCTGGATTCATTTCGTTGCAAGCGGGTTTTTAAGTGCTCTGGAGTCATTTCGTTGCAAGCCGGTTTTTACGTGCTCTGGAGTCATTTCGTTGCAAGCAGGTTTTTACATATTCTCAGACATTAAACTGGAAGCGGGTTTTTTAAGTGCTCTGGAGTCATTTCATTGCAAGCGGGTTTTTAAGTGTTCTGGAGTCATTTCGTTGCAAGCGGGTTTTTAAGTACTCTGGAGTCATTTCGTTGCAAGCGGGTTTTTAAGTCTCTGGAGTCATTTCGTTGCAAGCGGGTTTTTAAGTGCTCTGGAGTCATTTCGTTGCAAGCGGGTTTTTACGTGCTCTAGAGTCATTTCGTTGCAAGCGGGTTTTTACGTATTCTCAGACATTTCACTGGAAGCGGGTTTTTTAAGTGCTCTGGAGTCATTTCGTTGCAAGCGGGTTTTTAAGTGCTCTGGAGTCATTTCGTTGCAAGCGGGTTTTTACGTGCTCTGGAGTCATTTCGTTGCAAGCGGGTTTTTACATACTTCTCAGACATTTCACTGGAAGCGGGTTTTTTAAGTGCTCTGGAGTCATTTCGATGCAAGCGGTTTTTAAGTGTTCTGGAGTCATTTCGTTGCAAGCGGGTTTTTAAGTGCTCTGGAGTCATTTCGTTGCAAGCGGGTTTTTACGTTCTCAGGAGTCATTTCGTTGCAAGTGGGTTTTTACATACTTCTCAGACATTTCACTGGAAGCGGGTTTTTTAAGTACTCTGGAGTCATTTCGTTGCAAGCGGGTTTTTAAGTGCTATGGAGTCATTTCGTTGCAAGCGGGTTTTTAAGTGCTCTGGAGTCATTTCGTGGCAAGCGGGTTTTTAAGTGCTCTGGAGTCATTTCGTTGCAAGCGGGTTTTTAAGTGCTCTGGAGTCATTTCGTTGCAAGCGCGTTTTTAAGTGCTCTGGAGTCATTTCGTTGCAAGCGGGTTTTTAAGTGTTCTGGAGTCATTTCGTTGCAAGCGGGTTTTTAAGTACTCTGGAGTCATTTCGTTGCAAGCGGGTTTTTAATTGCTCTGGAGTCATTTCGTTGCAAGCGGGTTTTTACTTGCTCTGGAGTCATTTCGTTGCAAGCGGGTTTTTAAGTGCTCTGGAGTCATTTCGTTGCAAGCGGGTTTATAAGTGCTCTGGAGTCATTTCGTTGCAAGCGGGTTTTTAAGTGCTCTGGAGTCATTTCGTTGCAAGCGGGTTTTTACGTGCTCTAGAGTCATTTCGTTGCAAGCGGGTTTTTACGTATTCTCAGACATTTCACTGGAAGCGGGTTTTTTAAGTGCTCTGGAGTCATTTCGTTGCAAGCGGGTTTTTAAGTGTTCTGGAGTCATTTCGTTGCAAGCGGGTTTTTAAGTACTCTGGAGTCATTTCGTTGCAAGCGGGTTTTTAAGTGCTATGGAGTCATTTCGTTGCAAGCGGGTTTTTAAGTGCTCTGGAGTCATTTCGTTGCAAGCGGGTTTTTAAGTGCTCTGGAGTCATTTCGTTGCAAGCGGGTTTTTAAGTGCTCTGGAGTCATTTCGTTGCAAGCGGGTTTTTAAGTGTTCTGGAGTCATTTCGTTGCAAGTGGATTTTTACATACTTCTCAGCAATTTCACTGGAAGCAGGTTTTTTAAGTGCTCTGGAGTCATTTCGTTGCAAGCGGGTTTTTACATACTTCTCAGACATTTCACTGGAAGCGGGTTTTTTAAGTGCTCTGGAGTCATTTCGATGCAAGCGGGTTTTTAAGTGTTCTGGATTCATTTCGTTGCAAGCGGGTTTTTAAGTGCTCTGGAGTCATTTCGTTGCAAGCCGGTTTTTACGTGCTCTGGAGTCATTTCGTTGCAAGCAGGTTTTTACATATTCTCAGACATTAAACTGGAAGCGGGTTTTTTAAGTGCTCTGGAGTCATTTCATTGCAAGCGGGTTTTTAAGTGTTCTGGAGTCATTTCGTTGCAAGCGGGTTTTTAAGTACTCTGGAGTCATTTCGTTGCAAGCGGGTTTTTAAGTCTCTGGAGTCATTTCGTTGCAAGCGGGTTTTTAAGTGCTCTGGAGTCATTTCGTTGCAAGCGGGTTTTTACGTGCTCTAGAGTCATTTCGTTGCAAGCGGGTTTTTACGTATTCTCAGACATTTCACTGGAAGCGGGTTTTTTAAGTGCTCTGGAGTCATTTCGTTGCAAGCGGGTTTTTAAGTGCTCTGGAGTCATTTCGTTGCAAGCGGGTTTTTACGTGCTCTGGAGTCATTTCGTTGCAAGCGGGTTTTTACATACTTCTCAGACATTTCACTGGAAGCGGGTTTTTTAAGTGCTCTGGAGTCATTTCGATGCAAGCGGTTTTTAAGTGTTCTGGAGTCATTTCGTTGCAAGCGGGTTTTTAAGTGCTCTGGAGTCATTTCGTTGCAAGCGGGTTTTTACGTTCTCAGGAGTCATTTCGTTGCAAGTGGGTTTTTACATACTTCTCAGACATTTCACTGGAAGCGGGTTTTTTAAGTACTCTGGAGTCATTTCGTTGCAAGCGGGTTTTTAAGTGCTATGGAGTCATTTCGTTGCAAGCGGGTTTTTAAGTGCTCTGGAGTCATTTCGTGGCAAGCGGGTTTTTAAGTGCTCTGGAGTCATTTCGTTGCAAGCGGGTTTTTAAGTGTTCTGGAGTCATTTCGTTGCAAGCGGGTTTTTAAGTACTCTGGAGTCATTTCGTTGCAAGCAGGTTTTTAATTGCTCTGGAGTCATTTCGTTGCAAGCGGGTTTTTACTTGCTCTGGAGTCATTTCGTTGCAAGCGGGTTTTTAAGTGCTCTGGAGTCATTTCGTTGCAAGCGGGTTTATAAGTGCTCTGGAGTCATTTCGTTGCAAGCGGGTTTTTAAGTGCTCTGGAGTCATTTCGTTGCAAGCGGGTTTTTACGTGCTCTAGAGTCATTTCGTTGCAAGCGGGTTTTTACGTATTCTCAGACATTTCACTGGAAGCGGGTTTTTTAAGTGCTCTGGAGTCATTTCGTTGCAAGCGGGTTTTTAAGTGTTCTGGAGTCATTTCGTTGCAAGCGGGTTTTTAAGTACTCTGGAGTCATTTCGTTGCAAGCGGGTTTTTAAGTGCTATGGAGTCATTTCGTTGCAAGCGGGTTTTTAAGTGCTCTGGAGTCATTTCGTTGCAAGCGGGTTTTTAAGTGCTCTGGAGTCATTTCGTTGCAAGCGGGTTTTTAAGTGCTCTGGAGTCATTTCGTTGCAAGCGGGTTTTTAAGTGTTCTGGAGTCATTTCGTTGCAAGTGGATTTTTACATACTTCTCAGCAATTTCACTGGAAGCAGGTTTTTTAAGTGCTCTGGAGTCATTTCGTTGCAAGCGGGTTTTTAAGTACTCTGGAGTCATTTCGTTGCAAGCGGGTTTATAAGTGCTCTGGAATCTTTTCGTTGCAAGCGGGATTTTAAGTGCTCTGGAGTAATTTCTTTGCAAGCGTGTTTTAAAGTACTCTGGAGTCATTTCGTTGCATGCGGGTTTTTAAGTGCTCTGGAGCCATTTCGTTGCAAGCGGGTTTTTACGTGCTCAGGGGGCATTTCGTTGCAAGCGGGTTTTTACATACTTCTCAGACATTTCACTGGAAGCGGGTTTTTTAAGTGCTCTAGAGTCATTTCGATGCAAGCGGGTTTTTAAGTGTTCTGGATTCATTTCGTTGCAAGCGGGTTTTTAAGTGCTCTGGAGTCATTTCGTTGCAAGCCGGTTTTTATGTGCTCTGGAGTCATTTCGTTGCAAGCCGGTTTTTACGTGCTCTGGAGTCATTTCGTTGCAAGCAGATTTTTACATATTCTCAGACATTTCACTGGAAGCGGGTTTATAAGTGCTCTGGAATCATTTCGTTGCAAGCGGGATTTTAAGTGCTCTGGAGTAATTTCTTTGCAAGCGTGTTGTAAAGTACTCTGGAGTCATTTCGTTGCATGCGGGTTTTTAAGTGCTCTGGAGCCATTTCGTTGCAAGCGGGTTTTTACGTGCTCAGGGGGCATTTCGTTGCAAGCGGGTTTTTACGTGCTCTGGAGTCATTTCGTTGCAAGCGGGTTTTTACATACTTCTCAGACATTTCACTGGAAGCGGGTTTTTTAAGTGCTCTGGAGTCATTTCGATGCAAGCGGGTTTTTAAGTGTTCTGGATTCATTTCGTTGCAAGCGGGTTTTTAAGTGCTCTGGAGTCATTTCGTTGCAAGCCGGTTTTTACGTGCTCTGGAGTCATTTCGTTGCAAGCAGGTTTTTACATATTCTCAGACATTAAACTGGAAGCGGGTTTTTTAAGTGCTCTGGAGTCATTTCGTTGCAAGCGGGTTTTTAAGTACTCTGGAGTCATTTCGTTGCAAGCGGGTTTTTAAGTCTCTGGAGTCATTTCGTTGCAAGCGGGTTTTTAAGTGCTCTGGAGTCATTTCGTTGCAAGCGGGTTTTTACGTGCTCTAGAGTCATTTCGTTGCAAGCGGGTTTTTACGTATTCTCAGACATTTCACTGGAAGCGGGTTTTTTAAGTGCTCTGGAGTCATTTCGTTGCAAGCGGGTTTTTAAGTGTTCTGGAGTCATTTCGTTGCAAGCGGGTTTTTAAGTACTCTGGAGTCATTTCGTTGCAAGCGGGTTTTTAAGTGCTCTGGAGTCATTTCGTTGCAAGCGGGTTTTTACGTGCTCTGGAGTCATTTCGTTGCAAGCGGGTTTTTACATACTTCTCAGACATTTCACTGGAAGCGGGTTTTTTAAGTGCTCTGGAGTCATTTCGATGCAAGCGGTTTTTAAGTGTTCTGGAGTCATTTCGTTGCAAGCGGGTTTTTAAGTGCTCTGGAGTCATTTCGTTGCAAGCGGGTTTTTACGTTCTCAGGAGTCATTTCGTTGCAAGCGGGTTTTTACATACTTCTCAGACATTTCACTGGAAGCGGGTTTTTTAAGTACTCTGGAGTCATTTCGTTGCAAGCGGGTTTTTAAGTGCTATGGAGTCATTTCGTTGCAAGCGGGTTTTTAAGTGCTCTGGAGTCATTTCGTGGCAAGCGGGTTTTTAAGTGCTCTGGAGTCATTTCGTTGCAAGCGGGTTTTTAAGTGCTCTGGAGTCATTTCGTTCCAAGCGGGTTTTTAAGTGCTCTGGAGTCATTTCGTTGCAAGCGGGTTTTTAAGTGTTCTGGAGTCATTTCGTTGCAAGCGGGTTTTTAAGTACTCTGGAGTCATTTCGTTGCAAGCGGGTTTTTAATTACTCTGGAGTCATTTCGTTGCAAGCGGGTTTTTACTTGCTCTGGAGTCATTTCGTTGCAAGCGGGTTTTTAAGTGCTCTGGAGTCATTTCGTTGCAAGCGGGTTTTTAAGTGCTCTGGAGTCATTTCGTTGCAAGCGGGTTTTTAAGTGCTCTGGAGTCTTTTCGTTGCAAGCGGGTTTTTACGTGTTCTGGAGTCATTTCGTTGCAAGCGGGTTTTTACATACTTCTCAGACATTTCACTGGAAGCGGGTTTTTTAAGTGCTCTGAAGTCATTTCGTTGCAAGCGGGTTTTTAAGTGTTCTGGAGTCATTTCGTTGCAAGCGGGTTTTTACATACTTCTCAGAAATTTCACTGGAAGCGGGTTTTTTAAGTACTCTGGAGTCATTTCGTTGCAAGCGGGTTTTTAAGTACTCTGGAGTCATTTCGTTGCAAGCGGGTTTTTAAGTGCTCTGGAATCATTTCGTTGCAAGCGGGTTTTTACGTGCTCTGGAGTCATTTTGTTGCAAGCGGGTTTTTACATACTTCTCTGACATTTAACTGGAAGCGAGTTTTTTAAGTGCTCTGGAGTCATTTCGTTGCAAGCGGGTTTTTACGTGACCTGGAGTCATTTCGTTGCAAGCGGGTTTTTACATACTTCTCAGACATTTCACTGGAAGCGGGTTTTTTAAGTGCTCTGGAGTCATTTCGATGCAAGCGTGTTTTTAAGTGTTCTGGAGTCATTTCGTTGCAAGCGGGTTTTTAAGTGCTCTGGAGTCATTTCGTTGCAAGCGGGTTTTTACGTGTTCTGGAGTCATTTCTTTGCAAGCGGATTTTTACATATTCTCAGACATTTCACTGGAAGCGGGTTTTTTAAGTACTCTGGAGTCATTTCGTTGCAAGCGGGTTTTTAAGTGCTATGGAGTCATTTCGTTGCAAGCGGGTTTTTAAGTACTCTGGAGTGATTTCGTTGCAAGCGGGTTTTTAAGTGCTATGGAGTCATTTCGTTGCAAGCGGGTTTGTAAGTGCTCTGGAGTCATTTCGTGGCAAGCGGGTTTTTAAGTACTCTGGAGTGATTTCGTTGCAAGCGGGTTTTTAAGTGCTATGGAGTCATTTCGTTGCAAGCGGGTTTTTAAGTGCTCTGGAGTCATTTCGTGGCAAGCGGGTTTTTAAGTGCTCTGGAGTCATTTCGTTTCAAGCGGGTTTTTAAGTGCTCTGGAGTCATTTCGTTGCAAGCGGGTTTTTAAGTGCTCTGGAGTCATTTCGTTGCAAGCGGGTTTTTAAGTGCTCTGGAGTCATTTCGTTGCAAGCGGGTTTTTAAGTGCTCTGGAGTCATTTCGTTGCAAGCGGGTTTTTAATTGCTATGGAGTCATTTCGTTGCAAGCGTGTTTTACGTGCTCTGGAGTCATTTCGTTGCAAGCGGGTTTTTAAGTGCTCTGGAGTCATTTCGTTGCACGCGGGTTTTAAGTGCTCTGGAGTCATTTCTTTGCAAGCGGGTTTGTAAGTGCTCTGGAGTCATTTCGTTGCAAGCGGGTTTTTAAGTGTTCTGGAGTCATTTCGTTGCAAGCGGGTTTTTACGTGCTCTGGAGTCATTTCGTTGCAAGCGGGTTTTTAAGTGCTCTGCAGTCATTTCGTTGCAAGCGGGTTTTTAAGTTCTCTAGAGTCATTTTGTTGCAAGCGGGTTTTAAAGTGCTCTGGAGTCTTTTCGTTGCAAGCGGGTTTTTAAGTGTTCTGGAGTCATTTCGTTGCAAGCCGGTTTTTAAGTGCTCTGAAGGCATTTCGTTGTAAGCGGGTTTTTAAGTGCTCTGGAGTCATTTCGTTGCAAGCGGGTTTTTACGTGTTCTGGAGTCATTTCGTTGCAAGCAGGTTTTTACATACTTCTCAGACATTTCACTGGAAGCGGGTTTTTTAAGTGCTCTGGAGTCATTTCGTGCAAGCGGGTTTTTAAGTGCTCTGGAGTCATTTCGTTGCAAGCGGGTTTTTACGTGCTTTGGAGTCATTTCGTTGCAAGCGGGTTTTTACATACTTCTCAGACATTTCACTGGAAGCGGGTTTTTTAAGTACTCTGGAGTCATTTCGTTGCAAGCGGGTTTTTAAGTGCTATGGAGTCATTTCATTGCAAGCGGGTTTTTAAGTACTCTGGAGTGATTTCGTTGCAAGCGGGTTTTTAAGTGCTATGGAGTCATTTCGTTGCAAGCGGGTTTTTAAGTGCTCTGGAGTCATTTCGTGGCAAGCGGGTTTTTAAGTGCTCTGGAGTCATTTCGTTGCAAGCGGGTTTTTAAGTGCTCTGGAGTCATTTCGTTGCAAGCGGGTTTTTAAGTGCTCTGGAGTCTTTTCGTTGCAAGCGGGTTTTTAAGTGTTCTGGAGTCATTTCGTTGCAAGCGGGTTTTTAAGTGCTCTGAAGACATTTCGTTGTAAGCGGGTTTTTAAGTGCTCTGGAGTCATTTCGTTGCAAGCGGGTTTTTACGTGTTCTGGAGTCATTTCGTTGCAAGCGGGTTTTTACATACTTCTCAGACATTTCACTGGAAGCGGGTTTTTTAAGTGCTCTGAAGTCATTTCGTTGCAAGCGGGTTTTTAAGTGTTCTGGAGTCATTTCGTTGCAAGCGGGTTTTTACATACTTCTCAGAAATTTCACTGGAAGCGGGTTTTTTAAGTACTCTGGAGTCATTTCGTTGCAAGCGGGTTTTTAAGTACTCTGGAGTCATTTCGTTGCAAGCGGGTTTTTAAGTGCTCTGGAATCATTTCGTTGCAAGCGGGTTTTTACGTGCTCTGGAGTCATTTTGTTGCAAGCGGGTTTTTACATACTTCTCTGACATTTAACTGGAAGCGAGTTTTTTAAGTGCTCTGGAGTCATTTCATTGCAAGCGGGTTTTTACGTGCTCTGGAGTCATTTCGTTGCAAGCGGGTTTTTACATACTTCTCAGACATTTCACTGGAAGCGGGTTTTTTAAGTGCTCTGGAGTCATTTCGATGCAAGCGGGTTTTTAAGTGTTCTGGAGTCATTTCGTTGCAAGCGGGTTTTTAAGTGCTCTGGAGTCATTTCGTTGCAAGCGGGTTTTTACGTGCTCTGGAGTCATTTCTTTGCAAGCGGATTTTTACATATTCTCAGACATTTCACTGGAAGCGGGTTTTTTAAGTACTCTGGAGTCATTTCGTTGCAAGCGGGTTTTTACTTGCTCTAGAGTCATTTCGTTGCAAGCGGGTTTTTAAGTGCTCTGGAGTCATTTCGTTGCAAGCGGGTTTGTAAGTGCTCTGGAGTCATTTCGTTGCAAGCGGGTTTTTAAGTGCTCTGGAGTCATTTCGTTGCAAGCGGGTTTTTAAGTGCTCTGGAGTCATTTCGTTGCAAGCGGGTTTTTAAGTGTTCTGGAGTCATTTTGTTGCAAGCGGGTTTTTAAGTACTCTGGAGTCATTTCTTTGCAAGCGGGTTTTTAATTGCTCTGGAGTCATTTCGTTGCAAGCGGGTTTTTACTTGCTCTGGAGTCATTTCGTTGCAAGCGGGTTTTTAAGTGCTCTGGAGTCATTTCGTTGCAAGCGGGTTTTTAAGTGCTCTGGAGTCATTTCGTTGCAAGCGGGTTTTTAAGTGCTCTGGAGTCTTTTCGTTGCAAGCGGGTTTTTAAGTGTTCTGGAGTCATTTCGTTGCAAGCGGGTTTTTAAGTGCTCTGAAGACATTTCGTTGTAAGCGGTTTTTTAAGTGCTCTGTAGTCATTTCGTTGCAAGCGGGTTTTTACGTGTTCTGGAGTCATTTCGTTGCAAGCGGGTTTTTACATACTTCTCAGACATTTCACTGGAAGCGGGTTTTTTAAGTGCTCTGAAGTCATTTCATTGCAAGCGGGTTTTTAAGTTTTCTGGAGTCATTTCGTTGCAAGCGGGTTTTTACATACTTCTCAGAAATTTCACTGGAAGCGGGTTTTTTAAGTACTCTGGAGTCATTTCGTTGCAAGCGGGTTTTTAAGTACTCTGGAGTCATTTCGTTGCAAGCGGGTTTTTAAGTGCTCTGGAATCATTTCGTCGCAAGCGGGTTTTTACGTGCTCTGGAGTCATTTTGTTGCAAGCGGGTTTTTACATACTTCTCAGACATTTCACTGGAAGCGGGTTTTTTAAGTGCTCTGGAGTCATTTCGATGCAAGCGGGTTTTTAAGTGTTCTGGAGTCATTTCGTTGCAAGCGGGTTTTTACGTGCTCTGGAGTCATTTCTTTGCAAGCGGATTTTTACATACTTCTCAGACATTTCACTGGAAGCGGGTTTTTAAGTGCTCTGGAGTCATTTCGTTGCAAGCGGGTTTTTACGTGCTCTGGAGTCATTTCTTTGCAAGCGGATTTTTACATATTCTCAGACATTTCACTGGAAGCGGGTTTTTTAAGTACTCTGGAGTCATTTCGTTGCAAGCGGGTTTTTACTTGCTCTAGAGTCATTTCGTTGCAAGCGGGTTTTTAAGTGCTCTGGAGTCATTTCGTTGCAAGCGGGTTTGTAAGTGCTCTGGAGTCATTTCGTTGCAAGCGGGTTTTTAAGTGCTCTGGAGTCATTTCGTTGCAAGCGGGTTTTTAAGTGCTCTGGAGTCATTTCGTTGCAAGCGGGTTTTTAAGTGTTCTGGAGTCATTTCGTTGCAAGCGGGTTTTTAAGTACTCTGGAGTCATTTCGTTGCAAGCGGGTTTTTAATTGCTCTGGAGTCATTTCGTTGCAAGCGGGTTTTTACTTGCTCTGGAGTCATTTCGTTGCAAGCGGGTTTTTAAGTGCTCTGGAGTCATTTCGTTGCAAGCGGGTTTTTAAGTGCTCTGGAGTCATTTCGTTGCAAGCGGGTTTTTAAGTGCTCTGGAGTCTTTTCGTTGCAAGCGGGTTTTTAAGTGTTCTGGAGTCATTTCGTTGCAAGCGGGTTTTTAAGTGCTCTGGAGTCATTTCGTTGCAAGCGGGTTTTTAATTGCTCTGGAGTCATTTCGTTGCAAGCGGGTTTTTACTTGCTCTGGAGTCATTTCGTTGCAAGCGGGTTTTTAAGTGCTCTGGAGTCATTTCGTTGCAAGCGGGTTTTTAAGTGTTCTGGAGTCATTTCGTTGCAAGCGGGTTTTTAAGTGCTCTGGAGTCTTTTCGTTGCAAGCGGGTTTTTACGTGTTCTGGAGTCATTTCGTTGCAAGCGGGGTTTTAAATACTTCTCAGACATTTCACTGGAAGCGGGTTTTTTAAGTGCTCTGAAGTCATTTCGTTGCAAGCGGGTTTTTAAGTGTTCTGGAGTCATTTCGTTGCAAGCGGGTTTTTACATACTTCTCAGAAATTTCACTGAAAGCGGGTTTTTTAAGTACTCTGGAGTCATTTCGTTGCAAGCGGGTTTTTAAGTACTCTGGAGTCATTTCGTTGCAAGCGGGTTTTTAAGTGCTCTGGAATCATTTCGTTGCAAGCGGGTTTTTACGTGCTCTGGAGTCATTTTGTTGCAAGCGGGTTTTTACATACTTCTCTGACATTTAACTGGAAGCGAGTTTTTTAAGTGCTCTGGAGTCATTTCGTTGCAAGCGGGTTTTTACGTGACCTGGAGTCATTTCGTTGCAAGCGGGTTTTTACATACTTCTCAGACATTTCACTGGAAGCGGGTTTTTTAAGTGCTCTGGAGTCATTTCGATGCAAGCGTGTTTTTAAGTGTTCTGGAGTCATTTCGTTGCAAGCGGGTTTTTAAGTGCTCTGGAGTCATTTCGTTGCAAGCGGGTTTTTACGTGCTCTGGAGTCATTTCTTTGCAAGCGGATTTTTACATATTCTCAGACATTTCACTGGAAGCGGGTTTTTTAAGTACTCTGGAGTCATTTCGTTGCAAGCGGGTTTTTAAGTGCTATGGAGTCATTTCGTTGCAAGCGGGTTTTTAAGTACTCTGGAGTGATTTCGTTGCAAGCGGGTTTTTAAGTGCTATGGAGTCACTTCGTTGCAAGCGGGTTTGTAAGTGCTCTGGAGTCATTTCGTTGCAAGCGGGTTTTTAAGTGCTCTGGAGTCATTTCGTTGCAAGCGGGTTTTTACGTGCTCTGGAGTCATTTCGTTGCAAGCGGGTTTTTAAGTGCTCTGCAGTCATTTCGTTGCAAGCGGGTTTTTAAGTTCTCTGGAGTCATTTCGTTGCAAGCGGGTTTTTAAGTGCTCTGGAGTCTTTTCGTTGCAAGCGGGTTTTTAAGGGTTCTGGAGTCATTTCGTTGCAAGCCGGTTTTTAAGTGCTCTGAAGGCATTTCGTTGTAAGCGGGTTTTTAAGTGCTCTGGAGTCATTTCGTTGCAAGCGGGTTTTTACGTGTTCTGGAGTCATTTCGTTGCAAGCAGGTTTTTACATACTTCTCAGACATTTCACTGGAAGCGGGTTTTTTAAGTGCTCTGGAGTCATTTCGATGCAAGCGGGTTTTTAAGTGTTCTGGAGTCATTTCGTGCAAGCGGGTTTTTAAGTGCTCTGGAGTCATTTCGTTGCAAGCGGGTTTTTACGTGCTTTGGAGTCATTTCGTTGCAAGCGGGTTTTTACATACTTCTCAGACATTTCACTGGAAGCGGGTTTTTTAAGTACTCTGGAGTCATTTCGTTGCAAGCGGGTTTTTAAGTGCTATGGAGTCATTTCATTGCAAGCGGGTTTTTAAGTACTCTGGAGTGATTTCGTTGCAAGCGGGTTTTTAAATGCTATGGAGTCATTTCGTTGCAAGCGGGTTTTTAAGTGCTCTGGAGTCATTTCGTGGCAAGCGGGTTTTTAAGTGCTCTGGAGTCTTTTCGTTGCAAGCGGGTTTTTAAGTGTTCTGGAGTCATTTCGTTGCAAGCCGGTTTTTAAGTGCTCTGAAGGCATTTCGTTGTAAGCTGGTTTTTAAGTGCTCTGGAGTCATTTCGTTGCAAGCGGGTTTTTACGTGTTCTGGAGTCATTTCGTTGCAAGCAGGTTTTTACATACTTCTCAGACATTTCACTGGAAGCGGGTTTTTTAAGTGCTCTGGAGTCATTTCGATGCAAGCGGGTTTTTAAGTGTTCTGGAGTCATTTCGTGCAAGCGGGTTTTTAAGTGCTCTGGAGTCATTTCGTTGCAAGCGGGTTTTTACATGCTTTGGAGTCATTTCGTTGCAAGCGGGTTTTTACATACTTCTCAGACATTTCACTGGAAGCGGGTTTTTTAAGTACTCTGGAGTCATTTCGTTGCAAGCAGGTTTTTAAGTGCTATGGAGTCATTTCATTGCAAGCGGGTTTTTAAGTACTCTGGAGTGATTTCGTTGCAAGCGGGTTTTTAAGTGCTATGGAGTCATTTCGTTGCAAGCGGGTTTTTAAGTGCTCTGGAGTCATTTCGTGGCAAGCGGGTTTTTAAGTGCTCTGGAGTCATTTCGTTGCAAGCGGGTTTTTAAGTGCTCTGGAGTCATTTCGTTGCAAGCGGGTTTTTAAGTGCTCTGGAGTCATTTCGTTGCAAGCGGGTTTTTAAGTGCTCTGGAGTCATTTCGTTGCAAGCGGGTTTTTAAGTGCTCTGGAGTCATTTCGTTGCAAGCGGGTTTTTAATTGCTCTGGAGTCATTTCGTTGCAAGCAGGTTTTACGTGCTCTGGAGTCATTTCGTTGCAAGCGGGTTTTTAAGTGCTCTGGAGTCATTTCGTTGCACGCGGGTTTTAAGTGCTCTGGAGTCATTTCTTTGCAAGCGGGTTTGTAAGTGCTCTGGAGTCATTTCGTTGCAAGCGGGTTTTTAAGTGTTCTGGAGTCATTTCGTTGCAAGCGGGTTTTTACGTGCTCTGGAGTCATTTCGTTGCAAGCGGGTTTTTAAGTGCTCTGCAGTCATTTCGTTGCAAGCGGGTTTTTAAGTTCTCTAGAGTCATTTTGTTGCAAGCGGGTTTTTAAGTGCTCTGGAGTCTTTTCGTTGCAAGCGGGTTTTTAAGTGTTCTGGAGTCATTTCGTTGCAAGCCGGTTTTTAAGTGCTCTGAAGGCATTTCGTTGTAAGCGGGTTTTTAAGTGCTCTGGAGTCATTTCGTTGCAAGCGGGTTTTTACGTGTTCTGGAGTCATTTCGTTGCAAGCAGGTTTTTACATACTTCTCAGACATTTCACTGGAAGCGGGTTTTTTAAGTGCTCTGGAGTCATTTCGTGCAAGCGGGTTTTTAAGTGCTCTGGAGTCATTTCGTTGCAAGCGGGTTTTTACGTGCTTTGGAGTCATTTCGTTGCAAGCGGGTTTTTACATACTTCTCAGACATTTCACTGGAAGCGTGTTTTTAAGTGTTCTGGAGTCATTTCGTTGCAAGCGGGTTTTTAAGTGCTCTGGAGTCATTTCGTTGCAAGCGGGTTTTTACGTGCTCTGGAGTCATTTCGTTGCAAGCGGGTTTTTAAGTACTCTGGAGTGATTTCGTTGCAAGCGGGTTTTTAAGTGCTATGGAGTCATTTCGTTGCAAGCGGGTTTGTAAGTGCTCTGGAGTCATTTCGTTGCAAGCGGGTTTTTAAGTGCTCTGGAGTCATTTCGTTGCAAGCGGGTTTTTACGTGCTCTGGAGTCATTTCGTTGCAAGCGGGTTTTTAAGTGCTCTGCAGTCATTTCGTTGCAAGCGGGTTTTTAAGTTCTCTGGAGTCATTTCGTTGCAAGCGGGTTTTTAAGTGCTCTGGAGTCTTTTCGTTGCAAGCGGGTTTTTAAGGGTTCTGGAGTCATTTCGTTGCAAGCCGGTTTTTAAGTGCTCTGAAGGCATTTCGTTGTAAGCGGGTTTTTAAGTGCTCTGGAGTCATTTCGTTGCAAGCGGGTTTTTACGTGTTCTGGAGTCATTTCGTTGCAAGCAGGTTTTTACATACTTCTCAGACATTTCACTGGAAGCGGGTTTTTTAAGTGCTCTGGAGTCATTTCGATGCAAGCGGGTTTTTAAGTGTTCTGGAGTCATTTCGTGCAAGCGGGTTTT
Organism: Meriones unguiculatus; assembly: GCF_030254825.1. Lineage (NCBI taxonomy): Eukaryota > Metazoa > Chordata > Mammalia > Rodentia > Muridae > Meriones > Meriones unguiculatus. The sequence goes on along the minus strand of NC_083365.1, from coordinate 2,022,699 downwards.
TAAGTGCTCTGGAGTCATTTCGTTGCAAGCGGGTTTTTACGTGCTTTGGAGTCATTTCGTTGCAAGCGGGTTTTTACATACTTCTCAGACATTTCACTGGAAGCGGGTTTTTTAAGTACTCTGGAGTCATTTCGTTGCAAGCGGGTTTTTAAGTGCTATGGAGTCATTTCATTGCAAGCGGGTTTTTAAGTACTCTGGAGTGATTTCGTTGCAAGCGGGTTTTTAAATGCTATGGAGTCATTTCGTTGCAAGCGGGTTTTTAAGTGCTCTGGAGTCATTTCGTGGCAAGCGGGTTTTTAAGTGCTCTGGAGTCTTTTCGTTGCAAGCGGGTTTTTAAGTGTTCTGGAGTCATTTCGTTGCAAGCCGGTTTTTAAGTGCTCTGAAGGCATTTCGTTGTAAGCTGGTTTTTAAGTGCTCTGGAGTCATTTCGTTGCAAGCCGGTTTTTACGTGCTCTGGAGTCATTTCGTTGCAAGCAGGTTTTTACATATTCTCAGACATTTCACTGGAAGCGGGTTTTTTAAGTGCTCTGGAGTCATTTCATTGCAAGCGGGTTTTTAAGTGTTCTGGAGTCATTTCGTTGCAAGCGGGTTTTTAAGTACTCTGGAGTCATTTCGTTGCAAGCGGGTTTTTAAGTCTCTGGAGTCATTTCGTTGCAAGGGGGTTTTTAAGTGCTCTGGAGTCATTTCGTTGCAAGCGGGTTTTTACGTGCTCTAGAGTCATTTCGTTGCAAGCGGGTTTTTACGTATTCTCAGACATTTCACTGGAAGCGGGTTTTTTAAGTGCTCTGGAGTCATTTCGTTGCAAGCGGGTTTTTAAGTGTTCTGGAGTCATTTCGTTGCAAGCGGGTTTTTAAGTACTCTGGAGTCATTTCGTTGCAAGCGGGTTTTTAAGTGCTCTGGAGTCATTTCGTTGCAAGCGGGTTTTTACGTGCTCTGGAGTCATTTCGTTGCAAGCGGGTTTTTATATACTTCTCAGACATTTCACTGGAAGCGGGTTTTTTAAGTGCTCTGGAGTCATTTCGATGCAAGCGGTTTTTAAGTGTTCTGGAGTCATTTCGTTGCAAGCGGGTTTTTAAGTGCTCTGGAGTCATTTCGTTGCAAGCGGGTTTTTACGTTCTCAGGAGTCATTTCGTTGCAAGCGGGTTTTTACATACTTCTCAGACATTTCACTGGAAGCGGGTTTTTTAAGTACTCTGGAGTCATTTCGTTGCAAGCGGGTTTTTAAGTGCTATGGAGTCATTTCGTTGCAAGCGGGTTTTTAAGTGCTCTGGAGTCATTTCGTGGCAAGCGGGTTTTTAAGTGCTCTGGAGTCATTTCGTTGCAAGCGGGTTTTTAAGTGCTCTGGAGTCATTTCGTTGCAAGCGGGTTTTTAAGTGCTCTGGAGTCATTTCGTTGCAAGCGGGTTTTTAAGTGTTCTGGAGTCATTTCGTTGCAAGCGGGTTTTTAAGTACTCTGGAGTCATTTCGTTGCAAGCGGGTTTTTAATTGCTCTGGAGTCATTTCGTTGCAAGCGGGTTTTTACTTGCTCTGGAGTCATTTCGTTGCAAGCGGGTTTTTAAGTGCTCTGGAGTCATTTCGTTGCAAGCGGGTTTTTACGTGCTCTGGAGTCATTTCGTTGCAAGCGGGTTTTTAAGTGCTCTGGAGTCATTTCGTTGCAAGCGGGTTTTTAAGTGCTCTGGAGTCATTTCGTTGCAAGCGGGTTTTTAAGTGTTCTGGAGTCATTTCGTTGCAAGCGGGTTTTTAAGTGCTCTGGAGTCATTTCGTTGCAAGCGGGTTTTTAATTGTTCTGGAGTCATTTCGTTGCAAGCGGGTTTTTACTTGCTCTGGAGTCATTTCGTTGCAAGCGGGTTTTTAAGTGCTCTGGAGTCATTTCGTTGCAAGCGGGTTTTTAAGTGTTCTGGAGTCATTTCGTTGCAAGCGGGTTTTTAAGTGCTCTGGAGTCTTTTCGTTGCAAGCGGGTTTTTACGTGTTCTGGAGTCATTTCGTTGCAAGCGGGGTTTTAAATACTTCTCAGACATTTCACTGGAAGCGGGTTTTTTAAGTGCTCTGAAGTCATTTCGTTGCAAGCGGGTTTTTAAGTGTTCTGGAGTCATTTCGTTGCAAGCGGGTTTTTACATACTTCTCAGAAATTTCACTGAAAGCGGGTTTTTTAAGTACTCTGGAGTCATTTCGTTGCAAGCGGGTTTTTAAGTACTCTGGAGTCATTTCGTTGCAAGCGGGTTTTTAAGTGCTCTGGAATCATTTCGTTGCAAGCGGGTTTTTACGTGCTCTGGAGTCATTTTGTTGCAAGCGGGTTTTTACATACTTCTCTGACATTTAACTGGAAGCGAGTTTTTTAAGTGCTCTGGAGTCATTTCGTTGCAAGCGGGTTTTTACGTGACCTGGAGTCATTTCGTTGCAAGCGGGTTTTTACATACTTCTCAGACATTTCACTGGAAGCGGGTTTTTTAAGTGCTCTGGAGTCATTTCGATGCAAGCGTGTTTTTAAGTGTTCTGGAGTCATTTCGTTGCAAGCGGGTTTTTAAGTGCTCTGGAGTCATTTCGTTGCAAGCGGGTTTTTACGTGCTCTGGAGTCATTTCTTTGCAAGCGGATTTTTACATATTCTCAGACATTTCACTGGAAGCGGGTTTTTTAAGTACTCTGGAGTCATTTCGTTGCAAGCGGGTTTTTAAGTGCTATGGAGTCATTTCGTTGCAAGCGGGTTTTTAAGTACTCTGGAGTGATTTCGTTGCAAGCGGGTTTTTAAGTGCTATGGAGTCATTTCGTTGCAAGCGATTTTGTAAGTGCTCTGGAGTCATTTCGTTGCAAGCGGGTTTTTAAGTGCTCTGGAGTCATTTCGTTGCAAGCGGGTTTTTACGTGCTCTGGAGTCATTTCGTTGCAAGCGGGTTTTTAAGTGCTCTGCAGTCATTTCGTTGCAAGCGGGTTTTTAAGTTCTCTGGAGTCATTTCGTGGCAAGCGGGTTTTTAAGTGCTCTGGAGTCTTTTCGTTGCAAGCGGGTTTTTAAGGGTTCTGGAGTCATTTCGTTGCAAGCCGGTTTTTAAGTGCTCTGAAGGCATTTCGTTGTAAGCTGGTTTTTAAGTGCTCTGGAGTCATTTCGTTGCAAGCGGGTTTTTACGTGTTCTGGAGTCATTTCGTTGCAAGCAGGTTTTTACATACTTCTCAGACATTTCACTGGAAGCGGGTTTTTTAAGTGCTCTGGAGTCATTTCGATGCAAGCGGGTTTTTAAGTGTTCTGGAGTCATTTCGTGCAAGCGGGTTTTTAAGTGCTCTGGAGTCATTTCGTTGCAAGCGGGTTTTTACATGCTTTGGAGTCATTTCGTTGCAAGCGGGTTTTTACATACTTCTCAGACATTTCACTGGAAGCGGGTTTTTTAAGTACTCTGGAGTCATTTCGTTGCAAGCGGGTTTTTAAGTGCTATGGAGTCATTTCATTGCAAGCGGGTTTTTAAGTACTCTGGAGTGATTTCGTTGCAAGCGGGTTTTTAAGTGCTATGGAGTCATTTCGTTGCAAGCGGGTTTTTAAGTGCTCTGGAGTCATTTCGTGGCAAGCGGGTTTTTAAGTGCTCTGGAGTCATTTCGTTGCAAGCGGGTTTTTAAGTGCTCTGGAGTCATTTCGTTGCAAGCGGGTTTTTAAGTGCTCTGGAGTCATTTCGTTGCAAGCGGGTTTTTAAGTGCTCTGGAGTCATTTCGTTGCAAGCGGGTTTTTAAGTGCTCTGGAGTCATTTCGTTGCAAGCGGGTTTTTAATTGCTCTGGAGTCATTTCGTTGCAAGCAGGTTTTACGTGCTCTGGAGTCATTTCGTTGCAAGCGGGTTTTTAAGTGCTCTGGAGTCATTTCGTTGCACGCGGGTTTTAAGTGCTCTGGAGTCATTTCTTTGCAAGCGGGTTTGTAAGTGCTCTGGAGTCATTTCGTTGCAAGCGGGTTTTTAAGTGTTCTGGAGTCATTTCGTTGCAAGCGGGTTTTTACGTGCTCTGGAGTCATTTCGTTGCAAGCGGGTTTTTAAGTGCTCTGCAGTCATTTCGTTGCAAGCGGGTTTTTAAGTTCTCTAGAGTCATTTTGTTGCAAGCGGGTTTTTAAGTGCTCTGGAGTCTTTTCGTTGCAAGCGGGTTTTTAAGTGTTCTGGAGTCATTTCGTTGCAAGCCGGTTTTTAAGTGCTCTGAAGGCATTTCGTTGTAAGCGGGTTTTTAAGTGCTCTGGAGTCATTTCGTTGCAAGCGGGTTTTTACGTGTTCTGGAGTCATTTCGTTGCAAGCAGGTTTTTACATACTTCTCAGACATTTCACTGGAAGCGGGTTTTTTAAGTGCTCTGGAGTCATTTCGTGCAAGCGGGTTTTTAAGTGCTCTGGAGTCATTTCGTTGCAAGCGGGTTTTTACGTGCTTTGGAGTCATTTCGTTGCAAGCGGGTTTTTACATACTTCTCAGACATTTCACTGGAAGCGTGTTTTTAAGTGTTCTGGAGTCATTTCGTTGCAAGCGGGTTTTTAAGTGCTCTGGAGTCATTTCGTTGCAAGCGGGTTTTTACGTGCTCTGGAGTCATTTCTTTGCAAGCGGATTTTTACATATTCTCAGACATTTCACTGGAAGCGGGTTTTTTAAGTACTCTGGAGTCATTTCGTTGCAAGCGGGTTTTTAAGTGCTATGGAGTCATTTCGTTGCAAGCGGGTTTTTAAGTACTCTGGAGTGATTTCGTTGCAAGCGGGTTTTTAAGTGCTATGGAGTCATTTCGTTGCAAGCGGGTTTGTAAGTGCTCTGGAGTCATTTCGTTGCAAGCGGGTTTTTAAGTGCTCTGGAGTCATTTCGTTGCAAGCGGGTTTTTACGTGCTCTGGAGTCATTTCGTTGCAAGCGGGTTTTTAAGTGCTCTGCAGTCATTTCGTTGCAAGCGGGTTTTTAAGTTCTCTGGAGTCATTTCGTTGCAAGCGGGTTTTTAAGTGCTCTGGAGTCTTTTCGTTGCAAGCGGGTTTTTAAGGGTTCTGGAGTCATTTCGTTGCAAGCCGGTTTTTAAGTGCTCTGAAGGCATTTCGTTGTAAGCGGGTTTTTAAGTGCTCTGGAGTCATTTCGTTGCAAGCGGGTTTTTACGTGTTCTGGAGTCATTTCGTTGCAAGCAGGTTTTTACATACTTCTCAGACATTTCACTGGAAGCGGGTTTTTTAAGTGCTCTGGAGTCATTTCGATGCAAGCGGGTTTTTAAGTGTTCTGGAGTCATTTCGTGCAAGCGGGTTTTTAAGTGCTCTGGAGTCATTTCGTTGCAAGCGGGTTTTTACGTGCTTTGGAGTCATTTCGTTGCAAGCGGGTTTTTACATACTTCTCAGACATTTCACTGGAAGCGGGTTTTTTAAGTACTCTGGAGTCATTTCGTTGCAAGCGGGTTTTTAAGTGCTATGGAGTCATTTCATTGCAAGCGGGTTTTTAAGTACTCTGGAGTGATTTCGTTGCAAGCGGGTTTTTAAATGCTATGGAGTCATTTCGTTGCAAGCGGGTTTTTAAGTGCTCTGGAGTCATTTCGTGGCAAGCGGGTTTTTAAGTGCTCTGGAGTCTTTTCGTTGCAAGCGGGTTTTTAAGTGTTCTGGAGTCATTTCGTTGCAAGCCGGTTTTTAAGTGCTCTGAAGGCATTTCGTTGTAAGCTGGTTTTTAAGTGCTCTGGAGTCATTTCGTTGCAAGCGGGTTTTTACGTGTTCTGGAGTCATTTCGTTGCAAGCAGGTTTTTACATACTTCTCAGACATTTCACTGGAAGCGGGTTTTTTAAGTGCTCTGGAGTCATTTCGATGCAAGCGGGTTTTTAAGTGTTCTGGAGTCATTTCGTGCAAGCGGGTTTTTAAGTGCTCTGGAGTCATTTCGTTGCAAGCGGGTTTTTACATGCTTTGGAGTCATTTCGTTGCAAGCGGGTTTTTACATACTTCTCAGACATTTCACTGGAAGCGGGTTTTTTAAGTACTCTGGAGTCATTTCGTTGCAAGCGGGTTTTTAAGTGCTATGGAGTCATTTCATTGCAAGCGGGTTTTTAAGTACTCTGGAGTGATTTCGTTGCAAGCGGGTTTTTAAGTGCTATGGAGTCATTTCGTTGCAAGCGGGTTTTTAAGTGCTCTGGAGTCATTTCGTGGCAAGCGGGTTTTTAAGTGCTCTGGAGTCATTTCGTTGCAAGCGGGTTTTTAAGTTCTCTGGAGTCATTTCGTTGCAAGCGGGTTTTTAAGTGCTCTGGAGTCATTTCGTTGCAAGCGGGTTTTTAAGTGCTCTGGAGTCATTTCGTTGCAAGCGGGTTTTTAAGTGCTCTGGAGTCATTTCGTTGCAAGCGGGTTTTTAATTGCTCTGGAGTCATTTCGTTGCAAGCAGGTTTTACGTGCTCTGGAGTCATTTCGTTGCAAGCGGGTTTTTAAGTGCTCTGGAGTCATTTCGTTGCACGCGGGTTTTAAGTGCTCTGGAGTCATTTCTTTGCAAGCGGGTTTGTAAGTGCTCTGGAGTCATTTCGTTGCAAGCGGGTTTTTAAGTGTTCTGGAGTCATTTCGTTGCAAGCGGGTTTTTACGTGCTCTGGAGTCATTTCGTTGCAAGCGGGTTTTTAAGTGCTCTGCAGTCATTTCGTTGCAAGCGGGTTTTTAAGTTCTCTAGAGTCATTTTGTTGCAAGCGGGTTTTTAAGTGCTCTGGAGTCTTTTCGTTGCAAGCGGGTTTTTAAGTGTTCTGGAGTCATTTCGTTGCAAGCCGGTTTTTAAGTGCTCTGAAGGCATTTCGTTGTAAGCGGGTTTTTAAGTGCTCTGGAGTCATTTCGTTGCAAGCGGGTTTTTACGTGTTCTGGAGTCATTTCGTTGCAAGCAGGTTTTTACATACTTCTCAGACATTTCACTGGAAGCGGGTTTTTTAAGTGCTCTGGAGTCATTTCGTGCAAGCGGGTTTTTAAGTGCTCTGGAGTCATTTCGTTGCAAGCGGGTTTTTACGTGCTTTGGAGTCATTTCGTTGCAAGCGGGTTTTTACATACTTCTCAGACATTTCACTGGAAGCGGGTTTTTTAAGTACTCTGGAGTCATTTCGTTGCAAGCGGGTTTTTAAGTGCTATGGAGTCATTTCATTGCAAGCGGGTTTTTAAGTACTCTGGAGTGATTTCGTTGCAAGCGGGTTTTTAAGTGCTATGGAGTCATTTCGTTGCAAGCGGGTTTTTAAGTGCTCTGGAGTCATTTCGTGGCAAGCGGGTTTTTAAGTGCTCTGGAGTCTTTTCGTTGCAAGCGGGTTTTTAAGTGTTCTGGAGTCATTTCGTTGCAAGCGGGTTTTTAAGTGCTCTGAAGAAATTTCGTTGTAAGCGGGTTTTTAAGTGCTCTGGAGTCATTTCGTTGCAAGCGGGTTTTTACGTGTTCTGGAGTCATTTCGTTGCAAGCGGGTTTTTACATACTTCTCAGACATTTCACTGGAAGCGGGTTTTTTAAGTGCTCTGAAGTCATTTCGTTGCAAGCGGGTTTTTAAGTGTTCTGGAGTCATTTCGTTGCAAGCGGGTTTTTACATACTTCTCAGAAATTTCACTGAAAGCGGGTTTTTTAAGTACTCTGGAGTCATTTCGTTGCAAGCGGGTTTTTAAGTACTCTGGAGTCATTTCGTTGCAAGCGGGTTTTTAAGTGCTCTGGAATCATTTCGTTGCAAGCGGGTTTTTACGTGCTCTGGAGTCATTTTGTTGCAAGCGGGTTTTTACATACTTCTCTGACATTTAACTGGAAGCGAGTTTTTTAAGTGCTCTGGAGTCATTTCGTTGCAAGCGGGTTTTTACGTGCTCTGGAGTCATTTCGTTGCAAGCGGGTTTTTACATACTTCTCAGACATTTCACTGGAAGCGGGTTTTTTAAGTGCTCTGGAGTCATTTCGATGCAAGCGGGTTTTTAAGTGTTCTGGAGTCATTTCGTTGCAAGCGGGTTTTTAAGTGCTCTGTAGTCATTTCGTTGCAAGCGGGTTTTTACGTGCTCTGGAGTCATTTCTTTGCAAGCGGATTTTTACATATTCTCAGACATTTCACTGGAAGCGGGTTTTTTAAGTACTCTGGAGTCATTTCGTTGCAAGCGGGTTTTTACTTGCTCTAGAGTCATTTCGTTGCAAGCGGGTTTTTAAGTGCTCTGGAGTCATTTCGTTGCAAGCGGGTTTGTAAGTGCTCTGGAGTCATTTCGTTGCAAGCGGGTTTTTAAGTGCTCTGGAGTCATTTCGTTGCAAGCGGGTTTTTAAGTGCTCTGGAGTCATTTCGTTGCAAGCGGGTTTTTAAGTGTTCTGGAGTCATTTCGTTGCAAGCGGGTTTTTAATTGCTCTGGAGTCATTTCGTTGCAAGCGGGTTTTTACTTGCTCTGGAGTCATTTCGTTGCAAGCGGGTTTTTAAGTGCTCTGGAGTCATTTCGTTGCAAGCGGGTTTTTAAGTGCTCTGGAGTCATTTCGTTGCAAGCGGGTTTTTAAGTGCTCTGGAGTCTTTTCGTTGCAAGCGGGTTTTTAAGTGTTCTGGAGTCATTTCGTTGCAAGCGGGTTTTTAAGTGCTCTGAAGACATTTCGTTGTAAGCGGGTTTTTAAGTGCTCTGGAGTCATTTCGTTGCAAGCGAGTTTTTACGTGTTCTGGAGTCATTTCGTTGCAAGCGGGTTTTTACATACTTCTCAGACATTTCACTGGAAGCGGGTTTTTTAAGTGCTCTGAAGTCATTTCATTGCAAGCGGGTTTTTAAGTGTTCTGGAGTCATTTCGTTGCAAGCGGGTTTTTACATACTTCTCAGAAATTTCACTGGAAGCGGGTTTTTTAAGTACTCTGGAGTCATTTCGTTGCAAGCGGGTTTTTAAGTACTCTGGAGTCATTTCGTTGCAAGCGGGTTTTTAAGTGCTCTGGAATCATTTCGTTGCAAGCGGGTTTTTACGTGCTCTGGAGTCATTTTGTTGCAAGCGGGTTTTTACATACTTCTCAGACATTTCACTGGAAGCGGGTTTTTTAAGTGCTCTGGAGTCATTTCGATGCAAGCGGGTTTTTAAGTGTTCTGGAGTCATTTCGTTGCAAGCGGGTTTTTACGTGCTCTGGAGTCATTTCTTTGCAAGCGGATTTTTACATACTTCTCAGACATTTCACTGGAAGCGGGTTTTTAAGTGCTCTGGAGTCATTTCGTTGCAAGCGGGTTTTTACGTGCTCTGGAGTCATTTCTTTGCAAGCGGATTTTTACATATTCTCAGACATTTCACTGGAAGCGGGTTTTTTAAGTACTCTGGAGTCATTTCGTTGCAAGCGGGTTTTTACTTGCTCTAGAGTCATTTCGTTGCAAGCGGGTTTTTAAGTGCTCTGGAGTCATTTCGTTGCAAGCGGGTTTGTAAGTGCTCTGGAGTCATTTCGTTGCAAGCGGGTTTTTAAGTGCTCTGGAGTCATTTCGTTGCAAGCGGGTTTTTAAGTGCTCTGGAGTCATTTCGTTGCAAGCGGGTTTTTAAGTGTTCTGGAGTCATTTCGTTGCAAGCGGGTTTTTAAGTACTCTGGAGTCATTTCGTTGCAAGCGGGTTTTTAATTGCTCTGGAGTCATTTCGTTGCAAGCGGGTTTTTACTTGCTCTGGAGTCATTTCGTTGCAAGCGGGTTTTTAAGTGCTCTGGAGTCATTTCGTTGCAAGCGGGTTTTTAAGTGCTCTGGAGTCATTTCGTTGCAAGCGGGTTTATAAGTGCTCTGGAGTCTTTTCGTTGCAAGCGGGTTTTTAAGTGTTCTGGAGTCATTTCGTTGCAAGCGGGTTTTTAAGTGGTCTGAAGACATTTCGTTGTAAGCGGTTTTTTAAGTGCTCTGGAGTTATTTCGTTGCAAGCGGGTTTTTACGTGTTCTGGAGTCATTTCGTTGCAAGCGGGTTTTTACATACTTCTCAGACATTTCACTGGAAGCGGGTTTTTTAAGTGCTCTGAAGTCATTTCATTGCAAGCGGGTTTTTAAGTGTTCTGGAGTCATTTCGTTGCAAGCGGGTTTTTACATACTTCTCAGAAATTTCACTGGAAGCGGGTTTTTTAAGTACTCTGGAGTCATTTCGTTGCAAGCGGGTTTTTAAGTACTCTGGAGTCATTTCGTTGCAAGCGGGTTTTTAATTGCTCTGGAGTCATTTCGTTGCAAGCGGGTTTTTACTTGCTCTGGAGTCATTTCGTTGCAAGCGGGTTTTTAAGTGCTCTGGAGTCATTTCGTTGCAAGCGGGTTTTTAAGTGCTCTGGAGTCATTTCGTTGCAAGCGGGTTTATAAGTGCTCTGGAGTCTTTTCGTTGCAAGCGGGTTTTTAAGTGTTCTGGAGTCATTTCGTTGCAAGCGGGTTTTTAAGTGCTCTGAAGACATTTCGTTGTAAGCGGTTTTTTAAGTGCTCTGGAGTCATTTCGTTGCAAGCAGGTTTTTACATACTTCTCAGACATTTCACTGGAAGCGGGTTTTTTAAGTGCTCTGGAGTCATTTCGTTGCAAGCCGGTTTTTAAGTGCTCTGAAGGCATTTCGTTGTAAGCGGGTTTTTAAGTGCTCTGGAGTCATTTCGTTGCAAGCGGGTTTTTACGTGTTCTGGAGTCATTTCGTTGCAAGCAGGTTTTTACATACTTGTCAGACATTTCACTGGAAGCGGGTTTTTTAAGTGCTCTGGAGTCATTTCGTGCAAGCGGGTTTTTAAGTGCTCTGGAGTCATTTCGTTGCAAGCGGGTTTTTACGTGCTTTGGAGTCATTTCGTTGCAAGCGGGTTTTTACATACTTCTCAGACATTTCACTGGAAGCGGGTTTTTTAAGTACTCTGGAGTCATTTCGTTGCAAGCGGGTTTTTAAGTGCTATGGAGTCATTTCATTGCAAGCGGGTTTTTAAGTACTCTGGAGTGATTTCGTTGCAAGCGGGTTTTTAAGTGCTATGGAGTCATTTCGTTGCAAGCGGGTTTTTAAGTGCTCTGGAGTCATTTCGTGGCAAGCGGGTTTTTAAGTGCTCTGGAGTCATTTCGTTGCAAGCGGGTTTTTAAGTTCTCTGGAGTCATTTCGTTGCAAGCGGGTTTTTAAGTGCTCTGGAGTCATTTCGTTGCAAGCGGGTTTTTAAGTGCTCTGGAGTCATTTCGTTGCAAGCGGGTTTTTAAGTGCTCTGGAGTCATTTCGTTGCAAGCGGGTTTTTAATTGCTCTGGAGTCATTTCGTTGCAAGCAGGTTTTACGTGCTCTGGAGTCATTTCGTTGCAAGCGGGTTTTTAAGTGCTCTGGAGTCATTTCGTTGCACGCGGGTTTTAAGTGCTCTGGAGTCATTTCTTTGCAAGCGGGTTTGTAAGTGCTCTGGAGTCATTTCGTTGCAAGCGGGTTTTTAAGTGTTCTGGAGTCATTTCGTTGCAAGCGGGTTTTTACGTGCTCTGGAGTCATTTCGTTGCAAGCGGGTTTTTAAGTGCTCTGCAGTCATTTCGTTGCAAGCGGGTTTTTAAGTTCTCTAGAGTCATTTTGTTGCAAGCGGGTTTTTAAGTGCTCTGGAGTCTTTTCGTTGCAAGCGGGTTTTTAAGTGTTCTGGAGTCATTTCGTTGCAAGCCGGTTTTTAAGTGCTCTGAAGGCATTTCGTTGTAAGCGGGTTTTTAAGTGCTCTGGAGTCATTTCGTTGCAAGCGGGTTTTTACGTGTTCTGGAGTCATTTCGTTGCAAGCAGGTTTTTACATACTTCTCAGACATTTCACTGGAAGCGGGTTTTTTAAGTGCTCTGGAGTCATTTCGTGCAAGCGGGTTTTTAAGTGCTCTGGAGTCATTTCGTTGCAAGCGGGTTTTTACGTGCTTTGGAGTCATTTCGTTGCAAGCGGGTTTTTACATACTTCTCAGACATTTCACTGGAAGCGGGTTTTTTAAGTACTCTGGAGTCATTTCGTTGCAAGCGGGTTTTTAAGTGCTATGGAGTCATTTCATTGCAAGCGGGTTTTTAAGTACTCTGGAGTGATTTCGTTGCAAGCGGGTTTTTAAGTGCTATGGAGTCATTTCGTTGCAAGCGGGTTTTTAAGTGCTCTGGAGTCATTTCGTGGCAAGCGGGTTTTTAAGTGCTCTGGAGTCTTTTCGTTGCAAGCGGGTTTTTAAGTGTTCTGGAGTCATTTCGTTGCAAGCGGGTTTTTAAGTGCTCTGAAGAAATTTCGTTGTAAGCGGGTTTTTAAGTGCTCTGGAGTCATTTCGTTGCAAGCGGGTTTTTACGTGTTCTGGAGTCATTTCGTTGCAAGCGGGTTTTTACATACTTCTCAGACATTTCACTGGAAGCGGGTTTTTTAAGTGCTCTGAAGTCATTTCGTTGCAAGCGGGTTTTTAAGTGTTCTGGAGTCATTTCGTTGCAAGCGGGTTTTTACATACTTCTCAGAAATTTCACTGAAAGCGGGTTTTTTAAGTACTCTGGAGTCATTTCGTTGCAAGCGGGTTTTTAAGTACTCTGGAGTCATTTCGTTGCAAGCGGGTTTTTAAGTGCTCTGGAATCATTTCGTTGCAAGCGGGTTTTTACGTGCTCTGGAGTCATTTTGTTGCAAGCGGGTTTTTACATACTTCTCTGACATTTAACTGGAAGCGAGTTTTTTAAGTGCTCTGGAGTCATTTCGTTGCAAGCGGGTTTTTACGTGCTCTGGAGTCATTTCGTTGCAAGCGGGTTTTTACATACTTCTCAGACATTTCACTGGAAGCGGGTTTTTTAAGTGCTCTGGAGTCATTTCGATGCAAGCGGGTTTTTAAGTGTTCTGGAGTCATTTCGTTGCAAGCGGGTTTTTAAGTGCTCTGGAGTCATTTCGTTGCAAGCGGGTTTTTACGTGCTCTGGAGTCATTTCTTTGCAAGCGGATTTTTACATATTCTCAGACATTTCACTGGAAGCGGGTTTTTTAAGTACTCTGGAGTCATTTCGTTGCAAGCGGGTTTTTACTTGCTCTAGAGTCATTTCGTTGCAAGCGGGTTTTTAAGTGCTCTGGAGTCATTTCGTTGCAAGCGGGTTTGTAAGTGCTCTGGAGTCATTTCGTTGCAAGCGGGTTTTTAAGTGCTCTGGAGTCATTTCGTTGCAAGCGGGTTTTTAAGTGCTCTGGAGTCATTTCGTTGCAAGCGGGTTTTTAAGTGTTCTGGAGTCATTTCGTTGCAAGCGGGTTTTTAATTGCTCTGGAGTCATTTCGTTGCAAGCGGGTTTTTACTTGCTCTGGAGTCATTTCGTTGCAAGCGGGTTTTTAAGTGCTCTGGAGTCATTTCGTTGCAAGCGGGTTTTTAAGTGCTCTGGTGTCATTTCGTTGCAAGCGGGTTTTTAAGTGCTCTGGAGTCTTTTCGTTGCAAGCGGGTTTTTAAGTGTTCTGGAGTCATTTCGTTGCAAGCGGGTTTTTAAGTGCTCTGAAGACATTTCGTTGTAAGCGGGTTTTTAAGTGCTCTGGAGTCATTTCGTTGCAAGCGGGTTTTTACGTGTTCTGGAGTCATTTCGTTGCAAGCGGGTTTTTACATACTTCTCAGACATTTCACTGGAAGCGGGTTTTTTAAGTGCTCTGAAGTCATTTCATTGCAAGCGGGTTTTTAAGTGTTCTGGAGTCATTTCGTTGCAAGCGGGTTTTTACATACTTCTCAGAAATTTCACTGGAAGCGGGTTTTTTAAGTACTCTGGAGTCATTTCGTTGCAAGCGGGTTTTTAAGTACTCTGGAGTCATTTCGTTGCAAGCGGGTTTTTAAGTGCTCTGGAATCATTTCGTTGCAAGCGGGTTTTTACGTGCTCTGGAGTCATTTTATTGCAAGCGGGTTTTTACATACTTCTCAGACATTTCACTGGAAGCGGGTTTTTTAAGTGCTCTGGAGTCATTTCGATGCAAGCGGGTTTTTAAGTGTTCTGGAGTCATTTCGTTGCAAGCGGGTTTTTACGTGCTCTGGAGTCATTTCTTTGCAAGCGGATTTTTACATACTTCTCAGACATTTCACTGGAAGCGGGTTTTTAAGTGCTCTGGAGTCATTTCGTTGCAAGCGGGTTTTTACGTGCTCTGGAGTCATTTCTTTGCAAGCGGATTTTTACATATTCTCATACATTTCACTGGAAGCGGGTTTTTTAAGTACTCTGGAGTCATTTCGTTGCAAGCGGGTTTTTAAGTGCTCTGGAGTCATTTCGTTGCAAGCGGGTTTATAAGTGCTCTGGAGTCTTTTCGTTGCAAGCGGGTTTTTAAGTGTTCTGGAGTCATTTCGTTGCAAGCGGGTTTTTAAGTGGTCTGAAGACATTTCGTTGTAAGCGGTTTTTTAAGTGCTCTGGAGTTATTTCGTTGCAAGCGGGTTTTTACGTGTTCTGGAGTCATTTCGTTGCAAGCGGGTTTTTACATACTTCTCAGACATTTCACTGGAAGCGGGTTTTTTAAGTGCTCTGAAGTCATTTCATTGCAAGCGGGTTTTTAAGTGTTCTGGAGTCATTTCGTTGCAAGCGGGTTTTTACATACTTCTCAGAAATTTCACTGGAAGCGGGTTTTTTAAGTACTCTGGAGTCATTTCGTTGCAAGCGGGTTTTTAAGTACTCTGGAGTCATTTCGTTGCAAGCGGGTTTTTAATTGCTCTGGAGTCATTTCGTTGCATGCGGGTTTTTACTTGCTCTGGAGTCATTTCGTTGCAAGCGGGTTTTTAAGTGCTCTGGAGTCATTTCATTGCAAGCGGGTTTTTAAGTGCTCTGGAGTCATTTCGTTGCAAGCGGGTTTATAAGTGCTCTGGAGTCTTTTCGTTGCAAGCGGGTTTTTAAGTGTTCTGGAGTCATTTCGTTGCAAGCGGGTTTTTAAGTGCTCTGGAGTCATTTCGTTGCAAGCGGGTTTTTACGTGCTCTGGAGTCATTTCTTTGCAAGCGGATTTTTACATATTCTCAGACATTTCACTGGAAGCGGGTTTTTTAAGTACTCTGGAGTCATTTCGTTGCAAGCGGGTTTTTACTTGCTCTAGAGTCATTTCGTTGCAAGCGGGTTTTTAAGTGCTCTGGAGTCATTTCGTTGCAAGCGGGTTTGTAAGTGCTCTGGAGTCATTTCGTTGCAAGCGGGTTTTTAAGTGCTCTGGAGTCATTTCGTTGCAAGCGGGTTTTTAAGTGCTCTGGAGTCATTTCGTTGCAAGCGGGTTTTTAAGTGTTCTGGAGTCATTTCGTTGCAAGCGGGTTTTTAAGTACTCTGGAGTCATTTCGTTGCAAGCGGGTTTTTAATTGCTCTGGAGTCATTTCGTTGCAAGCGGGTTTTTACTTGCTCTGGAGTCATTTCGTTGCAAGCGGGTTTTTAAGTGCTCTGGAGTCATTTCGTTGCAAGCGGGTTTATAAGTGCTCTGGAGTCTTTTCGTTGCAAGCGGGTTTTTAAGTGGTCTGAAGACATTTCGTTGTAAGCGGTTTTTTAAGTGCTCTGGAGTTATTTCGTTGCAAGCGGGTTTTTACGTGTTCTGGAGTCATTTCGTTGCAAGCGGGTTTTTACATACTTCTCAGACATTTCACTGGAAGCGGGTTTTTTAAGTGCTCTGAAGTCATTTCATTGCAAGCGGGTTTTTAAGTGTTCTGGAGTCATTTCGTTGCAAGCGGGTTTTTACATACTTCTCAGAAATTTCACTGGAAGCGGGTTTTTTAAGTACTCTGGAGTCATTTCGTTGCAAGCGGGTTTTTAAGTACTCTGGAGTCATTTCGTTGCAAGCGGGTTTTTAATTGCTCTGGAGTCATTTCGTTGCATGCGGGTTTTTACTTGCTCTGGAGTCATTTCGTTGCAAGCGGGTTTTTAAGTGCTCTGGAGTCATTTCGTTGCAAGCGGGTTTTTAAGTGCTCTGGAGTCATTTCGTTGCAAGCGGGTTTATAAGTGCTCTGGAGTCTTTTCGTTGCAAGCGGGTTTTTAAGTGTTCTGGAGTCATTTCGTTGCAAGCGGGTTTTTAAGTGCTCTGAAGACATTTCGTTGTAAGCGGTTTTTTAAGTGCTCTGGAGTCATTTCGTTGCAAGCAGGTTTTTACATACTTCTCAGACATTTCACTGGAAGCGGGTTTTTTAAGTGCTCTGGAGTCATTTCGTTGCAAGCCGGTTTTTAAGTGCTCTGAAGGCATTTCGTTGTAAGCGGGTTTTTAAGTGCTCTGGAGTCATTTCGTTGCAAGCGGGTTTTTACGTGTTCTGGAGTCATTTCGTTGCAAGCAGGTTTTTACATACTTCTCAGACATTTCACTGGAAGCGGGTTTTTTAAGTGCTCTGGAGTCATTTCGTGCAAGCGGGTTTTTAAGTGCTCTGGAGTCATTTCGTTGCAAGCGGGTTTTTACGTGCTTTGGAGTCATTTCGTTGCAAGCGGGTTTTTACATACTTCTCAGACATTTCACTGGAAGCGGGTTTTTTAAGTACTCTGGAGTCATTTCGTTGCAAGCGGGTTTTTAAGTGCTATGGAGTCATTTCATTGCAAGCGGGTTTTTAAGTACTCTGGAGTGATTTCGTTGCAAGCGGGTTTTTAAGTGCTATGGAGTCATTTCGTTGCAAGCGGGTTTTTAAGTGCTCTGGAGTCATTTCGTGGCAAGCGGGTTTTTAAGTGCTCTGGAGTCTTTTCGTTGCAAGCGGGTTTTTAAGTGTTCTGGAGTCATTTCGTTGCAAGCGGGTTTTTAAGTGCTCTGAAGAAATTTCGTTGTAAGCGGGTTTTTAAGTGCTCTGGAGTCATTTCGTTGCAAGCGGGTTTTTACGTGTTCTGGAGTCATTTCGTTGCAAGCGGGTTTTTACATACTTCTCAGACATTTCACTGGAAGCGGGTTTTTTAAGTGCTCTGAAGTCATTTCGTTGCAAGCGGGTTTTTAAGTGTTCTGGAGTCATTTCGTTGCAAGCGGGTTTTTACATACTTCTCAGAAATTTCACTGGAAGCGGGTTTTTTAAGTACTCTGGAGTCATTTCGTTGCAAGCGGGTTTTTAAGTACTCTGGAGTCATTTCGTTGCAAGCGGGTTTTTAAGTGCTCTGGAATCATTTCGTTGCAAGCGGGTTTTTACGTGCTCTGGAGTCATTTTGTTGCAAGCGGGTTTTTACATACTTCTCTGACATTTAACTGGAAGCGAGTTTTTTAAGTGCTCTGGAGTCATTTCGTTGCAAGCGGGTTTTTACGTGCTCTGGAGTCATTTTGTTGCAAGCGGGTTTTTACATACTTCTCAGACATTTCACTGGAAGCGGGTTTTTTAAGTACTCTGGAGTCATTTCGATGCAAGCGGGTTTTTAAGTGTTCTGGAGTCATTTCGTTGCAAGCGGGTTTTTAAGTGCTCTGGAGTCATTTCGTTGCAAGCGGGTTTTTACGTGCTCTGGAGTCATTTCTTTGCAAGCGGATTTTTACATATTCTCAGACATTTCACTGGAAGCGGGTTTTTTAAGTACTCTGGAGTCATTTCGTTGCAAGCGGGTTTTTACTTGCTCTAGAGTCATTTCGTTGCAAGCGGGTTTTTACTTGCTCTGGAGTCATTTCGTTGCAAGCGGGTTTTTAAGTGCTCTGGAGTCATTTCGTTGCAAGCGGGTTTTTAAGTGCTCTGGAGTCATTTCGTTGCAAGCGGGTTTATAAGTGCTCTGGAGTCTTTTCGTTGCAAGCGGGTTTTTAAGTGTTCTGGAGTCATTTCGTTGCAAGCGGGTTTTTAAGTGCTCTGAAGACATTTCGTTGTAAGCGGTTTTTTAAGTGCTCTGGAGTCATTTCGTTGCAAGCGGGTTTTTACGTGTTCTGGAGTCATTTCGTTGCAAGCGGGTTTTTACATACTTCTCAGACATTTCACTGGAAGCGGGTTTTTTAAGTGCTCTGAAGTCATTTCATTGCAAGCGGGTTTTTAAGTGTTCTGGAGTCATTTCGTTGCAAGCGGGTTTTTACATACTTCTCAGAAATTTCACTGGAAGCGGGTTTTTTAAGTACTCTGGAGTCATTTCGTTGCAAGCGGGTTTTTAAGTACTCTGGAGTCATTTCGTTGCAAGCGGGTTTTTAATTGCTCTGGAGTCATTTCGTTGCAAGCGGGTTTTTACTTGCTCTGGAGTCATTTCGTTGCAAGCGGGTTTTTAAGTGCTCTGGAGTCATTTCGTTGCAAGCGGGTTTTTAAGTGCTCTGGAGTCATTTCGTTGCAAGCGGGTTTATAAGTGCTCTGGAGTCTTTTCGTTGCAAGCGGGTTTTTAAGTGTTCTGGAGTCATTTCGTTGCAAGCGGGTTTTTAAGTGCTCTGAAGACATTTCGTTGTAAGCGGTTTTTTAAGTGCTCTGGAGTCATTTCGTTGCAAGCAGGTTTTTACATACTTCTCAGACATTTCACTGGAAGCGGGTTTTTTAAGTGCTCTGGAGTCATTTCGTTGCAAGCCGGTTTTTAAGTGCTCTGAAGGCATTTCGTTGTAAGCGGGTTTTTAAGTGCTCTGGAGTCATTTCGTTGCAAGCGGGTTTTTACGTGTTCTGGAGTCATTTCGTTGCAAGCAGGTTTTTACATACTTCTCAGACATTTCACTGGAAGCGGGTTTTTTAAGTGCTCTGGAGTCATTTCGTGCAAGCGGGTTTTTAAGTGCTCTGGAGTCATTTCGTTGCAAGCGGGTTTTTACGTGCTTTGGAGTCATTTCGTTGCAAGCGGGTTTTTACATACTTCTCAGACATTTCACTGGAAGCAGGTTTTTTAAGTACTCTGGAGTCATTTCGTTGCAAGCGGGTTTTTAAGTTCTATGGAGTCATTTCATTGCAAGCGGGTTTTTAAGTACTCTGGAGTGATTTCGTTGCAAGCGGGTTTTTAAGTGCTATGGAGTCATTTCGTTGCAAGCGGGTTTTTAAGTGCTCTGGAGTCATTTCGTGGCAAGCGGGTTTTTAAGTGCTCTGGAGTCTTTTCGTTGCAAGCGGGTTTTTAAGTGTTCTGGAGTCATTTCGTTGCAAGCGGGTTTTTAAGTGCTCTGAAGAAATTTCGTTGTAAGCGGGTTTTTAAGTGCTCTGGAGTCATTTCGTTGCAAGCGGGTTTTTACGTGTTCTGGAGTCATTTCGTTGCAAGCGGGTTTTTACATACTTCTCAGACATTTCACTGGAAGCGGGTTTTTTAAGTGCTCTGAAGTCATTTCGTTGCAAGCGGGTTTTTAAGTGTTCTGGAGTCATTTCGTTGCAAGCGGGTTTTTACATACTTCTCAGAAATTTCACTGGAAGCGGGTTTTTTAAGTACTCTGGAGTCATTTCGTTGCAAGCGGGTTTTTAAGTACTCTGGAGTCATTTCGTTGCAAGCGGGTTTTTAAGTGCTCTGGAATCATTTCGTTGCAAGCGGGTTTTTACGTGCTCTGGAGTCATTTTGTTGCAAGCGGGTTTTTACATACTTCTCTGACATTTAACTGGAAGCGAGTTTTTTAAGTGCTCTGGAGTCATTTCGTTGCAAGCGGGTTTTTACGTGCTCTGGAGTCATTTCGTTGCAAGCGGGTTTTTACATACTTCTCAGACATTTCACTGGAAGCGGGTTTTTTAAGTGCTCTGGAGTCATTTCGATGCAAGCGGGTTTTTAAGTGTTCTGGAGTCATTTCGTTGCAAGCGGGTTTTTAAGTGCTCTGGAGTCATTTCGTTGCAAGCGGGTTTTACGTGCTCTGGAGTCATTTCTTTGCAAGCGGATTTTTACATATTCTCAGACATTTCACTGGAAGCGGGTTTTTTAAGTACTCTGGAGTCATTTCGTTGCAAGCGGGTTTTTACTTGCTCTAGAGTCATTTCGTTGCAAGCGGGTTTTTAAGTGCTCTGGAGTCATTTCGTTGCAAGCGGGTTTGTAAGTGCTCTGGAGTCATTTCGTTGCAAGCGGGTTTTTAAGTGCTCTGGAGTCATTTCGTTGCAAGCGGGTTTTTAAGTGCTCTGGAGTCATTTCGTTGCAAGCGGGTTTTTAAGTGTTCTGGAGTCATTTCGTTGCAAGCGGGTTTTTAAGTACTCTGGAGTCATTTCGTTGCAAGCGGGTTTTTAATTGCTCTGGAGTCATTTCGTTGCAAGCGGGTTTTTACTTGCTCTGGAGTCATTTCGTTGCAAGCGGGTTTTTAAGTGCTCTGGAGTCATTTCGTTGCAAGCGGGTTTTTAAGTGCTCTGGAGTCTTTTCGTTGCAAGCGGGTTTTTAAGTGTTCTGGAGTCATTTCGTTGCAAGCGGGTTTTTAAGTGCTCTGAAGACATTTCGTTGTAAGCGGTTTTTTAAGTGCTCTGGAGTCATTTCGTTGCAAGCGGGTTTTTACGTGTTCTGGAGTCATTTCGTTGCAAGCGGGTTTTTACATACTTCTCAGACATTTCACTGGAAGCGGGTTTTTTAAGTGCTCTGAAGTCATTTCATTGCAAGCGGGTTTTTAAGTGTTCTGGAGTCATTTCGTTGCAAGCGGGTTTTTACATACTTCTCAGAAATTTCACTGGAAGCGGGTTTTTTAAGTACTCTGGAGTCATTTCGTTGCAAGCGGGTTTTTAAGTACTCTGGAGTCATTTCGTTGCAAGCGGGTTTTTAAGTGCTCTGGAATCATTTCGTTGCAAGCGGGTTTTTACGTGCTCTGGAGTCATTTTGTTGCAAGCGGGTTTTTACATACTTCTCAGACATTTCACTGGAAGCGGGTTTTTTAAGTGCTCTGGAGTCATTTCGATGCAAGCGGGTTTTTAAGTGTTCTGGAGTCATTTCGTTGCAAGCGGGTTTTTACGTGCTCTGGAGTCATTTCTTTGCAAGCGGATTTTTACATACTTCTCAGACATTTCACTGGAAGCGGGTTTTTAAGTGCTCTGGAGTCATTTCGTTGCAAGCGGGTTTTTACGTGCTCTGGAGTCATTTCTTTGCAAGCGGATTTTTACATATTCTCAGACATTTCACTGGAAGCGGGTTTTTTAAGTACTCTGGAGTCATTTCGTTGCAAGCGGGTTTTTACTTGCTCTAGAGTCATTTCGTTGCAAGCGGGTTTTTAAGTGCTCTGGAGTCATTTCGTTGCAAGCGGGTTTGTAAGTGCTCTGGAGTCATTTCGTTGCAAGCGGGTTTTTAAGTGCTCTGGAGTCATTTCGTTGCAAGCGGGTTTTTAAGTGCTCTGGAGTCATTTCGTTGCAAGCGGGTTTTTAAGTGTTCTGGAGTCATTTCGTTGCAAGCGGGTTTTTAAGTACTCTGGAGTCATTTCGTTGCAAGCGGGTTTTTAATTGCTCTGGAGTCATTTCGTTGCAAGCGGGTTTTTACTTGCTCTGGAGTCATTTCGTTGCAAGCGGGTTTTTAAGTGCTCTGGAGTCATTTCGTTGCAAGCGGGTTTTTAAGTGCTCTGGAGTCATTTCGTTGCAAGCGGGTTTATAAGTGCTCTGGAGTCTTTTCGTTGCAAGCGGGTTTTTAAGTGTTCTGGAGTCATTTCGTTGCAAGCGGGTTTTTAAGTGCTCTGAAGACATTTCGTTGTAAGCGGTTTTTTAAGTGCTCTGGAGTCATTTCGTTGCAAGCGGGTTTTTACGTGTTCTGGAGTCATTTCGTTGCAAGCGGGTTTTTACATACTTCTCAGACATTTCACTGGAAGCGGGTTTTTTAAGTGCTCTGAAGTCATTTCATTGCAAGCGGGTTTTTAAGTGTTCTGGAGTCATTTCGTTGCAAGCGGGTTTTTACATACTTCTCAGAAATTTCACTGGAAGCGGGTTTTTTAAGTACTCTGGAGTCATTTCGTTGCAAGCGGGTTTTTAAGTACTCTGGAGTCATTTCGTTGCAAGCGGGTTTTTAATTGCTCTGGAGTCATTTCGTTGCAAGCGGGTTTTTACTTGCTCTGGAGTCATTTCGTTGCAAGCGGGTTTTTAAGTGCTCTGGAGTCATTTCGTTGCAAGCGGGTTTTTAAGTGCTCTGGAGTCATTTCGTTGCAAGCGGGTTTATAAGTGCTCTGGAGTCTTTTCGTTGCAAGCGGGTTTTTAAGTGTTCTGGAGTCATTTCGTTGCAAGCGGGTTTTTAAGTGCTCTGAAGACATTTCGTTGTAAGCGGTTTTTTAAGTGCTCTGGAGTCATTTCGTTGCAAGCGGGTTTTTACGTGTTCTGGAGTCATTTCGTTGCAAGCGGGTTTTTACATACTTCTCAGACATTTCACTGGAAGCGGGTTTTTTAAGTGCTCTGAAGTCATTTCATTGCAAGCGGGTTTTTAAGTGTTCTGGAGTCATTTCGTTGCAAGCGGGTTTTTACATACTTCTCAGAAATTTCACTGGAAGCGGGTTTTTTAAGTACTCTGGAGTCATTTCGTTGCAAGCGGGTTTTTAAGTACTCTGGAGTCATTTCGTTGCAAGCGGGTTTTTAAGTGCTCTGGAATCATTTCGTTGCAAGCGGGTTTTTACGTGCTCTGGAGTCATTTTGTTGCAAGCGGGTTTTTACATACTTCTCTGACATTTAACTGGAAGCGAGTTTTTTAAGTGCTCTGGAGTCATTTCGTTGCAAGCGGGTTTTTACGTGCTCTGGAGTCATTTCGTTGCAAGCGGGTTTTTACATACTTCTCAGACATTTCACTGGAAGCGGGTTTTTTAAGTGCTCTGGAGTCATTTCGATGCAAGCGGGTTTTTAAGTGTTCTGGAGTCATTTCGTTGCAAGCGGGTTTTTAAGTGCTCTGGAGTCATTTCGTTGCAAGCGGGTTTTTACGTGCTCTGGAGTCATTTCTTTGCAAGCGGATTTTTACATATTCTCAGACATTTCACTGGAAGCGGGTTTTTTAAGTACTCTGGAGTCATTTCGTTGCAAGCGGGTTTTTACTTGCTCTAGAGTCATTTCGTTGCAAGCGGGTTTTTAAGTGCTCTGGAGTCATTTCGTTGCAAGCGGGTTTTTAAGTGTTCTGGAGTCATTTCGTTGCAAGCGGGTTTTTAAGTACTCTGGAGTCATTTCGTTGCAAGCGGGTTTTTAATTGCTCTGGAGTCATTTCGTTGCAAGCGGGTTTTTACTTGCTCTGGAGTCATTTCGTTGCAAGCGGGTTTTTAAGTGCTCTGGAGTCATTTCGTTGCAGGCGGGTTTTTAAGTGCTCTGGAGTCATTTCGTTGCAAGCGGGTTTTTAAGTGCTCTGGAGTCTTTTCGTTGCAAGCGGGTTTTTAAGTGTTCTGGAGTCATTTCGTTGCAAGCGGGTTTTTAAGTGCTCTGAAGACATTTCGTTGTAAGCGGTTTTTTAAGTGCTCTGGAGTCATTTCGTTGCAAGCAGGTTTTTACATACTTCTCAGACATTTCACTGGAAGCGGGTTTTTTAAGTGCTCTGGAGTCATTTCGTTGCAAGCCGGTTTTTAAGTGCTCTGAAGGCATTTCGTTGTAAGCGGGTTTTTAAGTGCTCTGGAGTCATTTCGTTGCAAGCGGGTTTTTACGTGTTCTGGAGTCATTTCGTTGCAAGCAGGTTTTTACATACTTCTCAGACATTTCACTGGAAGCGGGTTTTTTAAGTGCTCTGGAGTCATTTCGTGCAAGCGGGTTTTTAAGTGCTCTGGAGTCATTTCGTTGCAAGCGGGTTTTTACGTGCTTTGGAGTCATTTCGTTGCAAGCGGGTTTTTACATACTTCTCAGACATTTCACTGGAAGCGGGTTTTTTAAGTACTCTGGAGTCATTTCGTTGCAAGCGGGTTTTTAAGTTCTATGGAGTCATTTCATTGCAAGCGGGTTTTTAAGTACTCTGGAGTGATTTCGTTGCAAGCGGGTTTTTAAGTGCTATGGAGTCATTTCGTTGCAAGCGGGTTTTTAAGTGCTCTGGAGTCATTTCGTGGCAAGCGGGTTTTTAAGTGCTCTGGAGTCTTTTCGTTGCAAGCGGGTTTTTAAGTGTTCTGGAGTCATTTCGTTGCAAGCGGGTTTTTAAGTGCTCTGAAGAAATTTCGTTGTAAGCGGGTTTTTAAGTGCTCTGGAGTCATTTCGTTGCAAGCGGGTTTTTACGTGTTCTGGAGTCATTTCGTTGCAAGCGGGTTTTTACATACTTCTCAGACATTTCACTGGAAGCGGGTTTTTTAAGTGCTCTGAAGTCATTTCGTTGCAAGCGGGTTTTTAAGTGTTCTGGAGTCATTTCGTTGCAAGCGGGTTTTTACATACTTCTCAGAAATTTCACTGGAAGCGGGTTTTTTAAGTACTCTGGAGTCATTTCGTTGCAAGCGGGTTTTTAAGTACTCTGGAGTCATTTCGTTGCAAGCGGGTTTTTAAGTGCTCTGGAATCATTTCGTTGCAAGCGGGTTTTTACGTGCTCTGGAGTCATTTTGTTGCAAGCGGGTTTTTACATACTTCTCTGACATTTAACTGGAAGCGAGTTTTTTAAGTGCTCTGGAGTCATTTCGTTGCAAGCGGGTTTTTACGTGCTCTGGAGTCATTTCGTTGCAAGCGGGTTTTTACATACTTCTCAGACATTTCACTGGAAGCGGGTTTTTTAAGTGCTCTGGAGTCATTTCGATGCAAGCGGGTTTTTAAGTGTTCTGGAGTCATTTCGTTGCAAGCGGGTTTTTAAGTGCTCTGGAGTCATTTCGTTGCAAGCGGGTTTTACGTGCTCTGGAGTCATTTCTTTGCAAGCGGATTTTTACATATTCTCAGACATTTCACTGGAAGCGGGTTTTTTAAGTACTCTGGAGTCATTTCGTTGCAAGCGGGTTTTTACTTGCTCTAGAGTCATTTCGTTGCAAGCGGGTTTTTAAGTGCTCTGGAGTCATTTCGTTGCAAGCGGGTTTGTAAGTGCTCTGGAGTCATTTCGTTGCAAGCGGGTTTTTAAGTGCTCTGGAGTCATTTCGTTGCAAGCGGGTTTTTAAGTGCTCTGGAGTCATTTCGTTGCAAGCGGGTTTTTAAGTGTTCTGGAGTCATTTCGTTGCAAGCGGGTTTTTAAGTACTCTGGAGTCATTTCGTTGCAAGCGGGTTTTTAATTGCTCTGGAGTCATTTCGTTGCAAGCGGGTTTTTACTTGCTCTGGAGTCATTTCGTTGCAAGCGGGTTTTTACGTGCTCTGGAGTCATTTCTTTGCAAGCGGATTTTTACATACTTCTCAGACATTTCACTGGAAGCGGGTTTTTAAGTGCTCTGGAGTCATTTCGTTGCAAGCGGGTTTTTACGTGCTCTGGAGTCATTTCTTTGCAAGCGGATTTTTACATATTCTCAGACATTTCACTGGAAGCGGGTTTTTTAAGTACTCTGGAGTCATTTCGTTGCAAGCGGGTTTTTACTTGCTCTAGAGTCATTTCGTTGCAAGCGGGTTTTTAAGTGCTCTGGAGTCATTTCGTTGCAAGCGGGTTTGTAAGTGCTCTGGAGTCATTTCGTTGCAAGCGGGTTTTTAAGTGCTCTGGAGTCATTTCGTTGCAAGCGGGTTTTTAAGTGCTCTGGAGTCATTTCGTTGCAAGCGGGTTTTTAAGTGTTCTGGAGTCATTTCGTTGCAAGCGGGTTTTTAAGTACTCTGGAGTCATTTCGTTGCAAGCGGGTTTTTAATTGCTCTGGAGTCATTTCGTTGCAAGCGGGTTTTTACTTGCTCTGGAGTCATTTCGTTGCAAGCGGGTTTTTAAGTGCTCTGGAGTCATTTCGTTGCAAGCGGGTTTTTAAGTGCTCTGGAGTCATTTCGTTGCAAGCGGGTTTATAAGTGCTCTGGAGTCTTTTCGTTGCAAGCGGGTTTTTAAGTGTTCTGGAGTCATTTCGTTGCAAGCGGGTTTTTAAGTGCTCTGAAGACATTTCGTTGTAAGCGGTTTTTTAAGTGCTCTGGAGTCATTTCGTTGCAAGCGGGTTTTTACGTGTTCTGGAGTCATTTCGTTGCAAGCGGGTTTTTACATACTTCTCAGACATTTCACTGGAAGCGGGTTTTTTAAGTGCTCTGAAGTCATTTCATTGCAAGCGGGTTTTTAAGTGTTCTGGAGTCATTTCGTTGCAAGCGGGTTTTTACATACTTCTCAGAAATTTCACTGGAAGCGGGTTTTTTAAGTACTCTGGAGTCATTTCGTTGCAAGCGGGTTTTTAAGTACTCTGGAGTCATTTCGTTGCAAGCGGGTTTTTAATTGCTCTGGAGTCATTTCGTTGCAAGCGGGTTTTTACTTGCTCTGGAGTCATTTCGTTGCAAGCGGGTTTTTAAGTGCTCTGGAGTCATTTCGTTGCAAGCGGGTTTTTAAGTGCTCTGGAGTCATTTCGTTGCAAGCGGGTTTATAAGTGCTCTGGAGTCTTTTCGTTGCAAGCGGGTTTTTAAGTGTTCTGGAGTCATTTCGTTGCAAGCGGGTTTTTAAGTGCTCTGAAGACATTTCGTTGTAAGCGGTTTTTTAAGTGCTCTGGAGTCATTTCGTTGCAAGCGGGTTTTTACGTGTTCTGGAGTCATTTCGTTGCAAGCGGGTTTTTACATACTTCTCAGACATTTCACTGGAAGCGGGTTTTTTAAGTGCTCTGAAGTCATTTCATTGCAAGCGGGTTTTTAAGTGTTCTGGAGTCATTTCGTTGCAAGCGGGTTTTTACATACTTCTCAGAAATTTCACTGGAAGCGGGTTTTTTAAGTACTCTGGAGTCATTTCGTTGCAAGCGGGTTTTTAAGTACTCTGGAGTCATTTCGTTGCAAGCGGGTTTTTAAGTGCTCTGGAATCATTTCGTTGCAAGCGGGTTTTTACGTGCTCTGGAGTCATTTTGTTGCAAGCGGGTTTTTACATACTTCTCTGACATTTAACTGGAAGCGAGTTTTTTAAGTGCTCTGGAGTCATTTCGTTGCAAGCGGGTTTTTACGTGCTCTGGAGTCATTTCGTTGCAAGCGGGTTTTTACATACTTCTCAGACATTTCACTGGAAGCGGGTTTTTTAAGTGCTCTGGAGTCATTTCGATGCAAGCGGGTTTTTAAGTGTTCTGGAGTCATTTCGTTGCAAGCGGGTTTTTAAGTGCTCTGGAGTCATTTCGTTGCAAGCGGGTTTTTACGTGCTCTGGAGTCATTTCTTTGCAAGCGGATTTTTACATATTCTCAGACATTTCACTGGAAGCGGGTTTTTTAAGTACTCTGGAGTCATTTCGTTGCAAGCGGGTTTTTACTTGCTCTAGAGTCATTTCGTTGCAAGCGGGTTTTTAAGTGCTCTGGAGTCATTTCGTTGCAAGCGGGTTTTTAAGTGTTCTGGAGTCATTTCGTTGCAAGCGGGTTTTTAAGTACTCTGGAGTCATTTCGTTGCAAGCGGGTTTTTAATTGCTCTGGAGTCATTTCGTTGCAAGCGGGTTTTTACTTGCTCTGGAGTCATTTCGTTGCAAGCGGGTTTTTAAGTGCTCTGGAGTCATTTCGTTGCAGGCGGGTTTTTAAGTGCTCTGGAGTCATTTCGTTGCAAGCGGGTTTTTAAGTGCTCTGGAGTCTTTTCGTTGCAAGCGGGTTTTTAAGTGTTCTGGAGTCATTTCGTTGCAAGCGGGTTTTTAAGTGCTCTGAAGACATTTCGTTGTAAGCGGTTTTTTAAGTGCTCTGGAGTCATTTCGTTGCAAGCAGGTTTTTACATACTTCTCAGACATTTCACTGGAAGCGGGTTTTTTAAGTGCTCTGGAGTCATTTCGTTGCAAGCCGGTTTTTAAGTGCTCTGAAGGCATTTCGTTGTAAGCGGGTTTTTAAGTGCTCTGGAGTCATTTCGTTGCAAGCGGGTTTTTACGTGTTCTGGAGTCATTTCGTTGCAAGCAGGTTTTTACATACTTCTCAGACATTTCACTGGAAGCGGGTTTTTTAAGTGCTCTGGAGTCATTTCGTGCAAGCGGGTTTTTAAGTGCTCTGGAGTCATTTCGTTGCAAGCGGGTTTTTACGTGCTTTGGAGTCATTTCGTTGCAAGCGGGTTTTTACATACTTCTCAGACATTTCACTGGAAGCGGGTTTTTTAAGTACTCTGGAGTCATTTCGTTGCAAGCGGGTTTTTAAGTTCTATGGAGTCATTTCATTGCAAGCGGGTTTTTAAGTACTCTGGAGTGATTTCGTTGCAAGCGGGTTTTTAAGTGCTATGGAGTCATTTCGTTGCAAGCGGGTTTTTAAGTGCTCTGGAGTCATTTCGTGGCAAGCGGGTTTTTAAGTGCTCTGGAGTCTTTTCGTTGCAAGCGGGTTTTTAAGTGTTCTGGAGTCATTTCGTTGCAAGCGGGTTTTTAAGTGCTCTGAAGAAATTTCGTTGTAAGCGGGTTTTTAAGTGCTCTGGAGTCATTTCGTTGCAAGCGGGTTTTTACGTGTTCTGGAGTCATTTCGTTGCAAGCGGGTTTTTACATACTTCTCAGACATTTCACTGGAAGCGGGTTTTTTAAGTGCTCTGAAGTCATTTCGTTGCAAGCGGGTTTTTAAGTGTTCTGGAGTCATTTCGTTGCAAGCGGGTTTTTACATACTTCTCAGAAATTTCACTGGAAGCGGGTTTTTTAAGTACTCTGGAGTCATTTCGTTGCAAGCGGGTTTTTAAGTACTCTGGAGTCATTTCGTTGCAAGCGGGTTTTTAAGTGCTCTGGAATCATTTCGTTGCAAGCGGGTTTTTACGTGCTCTGGAGTCATTTTGTTGCAAGCGGGTTTTTACATACTTCTCTGACATTTAACTGGAAGCGAGTTTTTTAAGTGCTCTGGAGTCATTTCGTTGCAAGCGGGTTTTTACGTGCTCTGGAGTCATTTCGTTGCAAGCGGGTTTTTACATACTTCTCAGACATTTCACTGGAAGCGGGTTTTTTAAGTGCTCTGGAGTCATTTCGATGCAAGCGGGTTTTTAAGTGTTCTGGAGTCATTTCGTTGCAAGCGGGTTTTTAAGTGCTCTGGAGTCATTTCGTTGCAAGCGGGTTTTACGTGCTCTGGAGTCATTTCTTTGCAAGCGGATTTTTACATATTCTCAGACATTTCACTGGAAGCGGGTTTTTTAAGTACTCTGGAGTCATTTCGTTGCAAGCGGGTTTTTACTTGCTCTAGAGTCATTTCGTTGCAAGCGGGTTTTTAAGTGCTCTGGAGTCATTTCGTTGCAAGCGGGTTTGTAAGTGCTCTGGAGTCATTTCGTTGCAAGCGGGTTTTTAAGTGCTCTGGAGTCATTTCGTTGCAAGCGGGTTTTTAAGTGCTCTGGAGTCATTTCGTTGCAAGCGGGTTTTTAAGTGTTCTGGAGTCATTTCGTTGCAAGCGGGTTTTTAAGTACTCTGGAGTCATTTCGTTGCAAGCGGGTTTTTAATTGCTCTGGAGTCATTTCGTTGCAAGCGGGTTTTTACTTGCTCTGGAGTCATTTCGTTGCAAGCGGGTTTTTAAGTGCTCTGGAGTCATTTCGTTGCAAGCGGGTTTTTAAGTGCTCTGGAGTCATTTCGTTGCAAGCGGGTTTTTAAGTGCTCTGGAGTCTTTTCGTTGCAAGCGGGTTTTTAAGTGTTCTGGAGTCATTTCGTTGCAAGCGGGTTTTTAAGTGCTCTGAAGACATTTCGTTGTAAGCGGTTTTTTAAGTGCTCTGGAGTCATTTCGTTGCAAGCGGGTTTTTACGTGTTCTGGAGTCATTTCGTTGCAAGCGGGTTTTTACATACTTCTCAGACATTTCACTGGAAGCGGGTTTTTTAAGTGCTCTGAAGTCATTTCATTGCAAGCGGGTTTTTAAGTGTTCTGGAGTCATTTCGTTGCAAGCGGGTTTTTACATACTTCTCAGAAATTTCACTGGAAGCGGGTTTTTTAAGTACTCTGGAGTCATTTCGTTGCAAGCGGGTTTTTAAGTACTCTGGAGTCATTTCGTTGCAAGCGGGTTTTTAAGTGCTCTGGAATCATTTCGTTGCAAGCGGGTTTTTACGTGCTCTGGAGTCATTTTGTTGCAAGCGGGTTTTTACATACTTCTCAGACATTTCACTGGAAGCGGGTTTTTTAAGTGCTCTGGAGTCATTTCGATGCAAGCGGGTTTTTAAGTGTTCTGGAGTCATTTCGTTGCAAGCGGGTTTTTACGTGCTCTGGAGTCATTTCTTTGCAAGCGGATTTTTACATACTTCTCAGACATTTCACTGGAAGCGGGTTTTTAAGTGCTCTGGAGTCATTTCGTTGCAAGCGGGTTTTTACGTGCTCTGGAGTCATTTCTTTGCAAGCGGATTTTTACATATTCTCAGACATTTCACTGGAAGCGGGTTTTTTAAGTACTCTGGAGTCATTTCGTTGCAAGCGGGTTTTTACTTGCTCTAGAGTCATTTCGTTGCAAGCGGGTTTTTAAGTGCTCTGGAGTCATTTCGTTGCAAGCGGGTTTGTAAGTGCTCTGGAGTCATTTCGTTGCAAGCGGGTTTTTAAGTGCTCTGGAGTCATTTCGTTGCAAGCGGGTTTTTAAGTGCTCTGGAGTCATTTCGTTGCAAGCGGGTTTTTAAGTGTTCTGGAGTCATTTCGTTGCAAGCGGGTTTTTAAGTACTCTGGAGTCATTTCGTTGCAAGCGGGTTTTTAATTGCTCTGGAGTCATTTCGTTGCAAGCGGGTTTTTACTTGCTCTGGAGTCATTTCGTTGCAAGCGGGTTTTTAAGTGCTCTGGAGTCATTTCGTTGCAAGCGGGTTTTTAAGTGCTCTGGAGTCATTTCGTTGCAAGCGGGTTTATAAGTGCTCTGGAGTCTTTTCGTTGCAAGCGGGTTTTTAAGTGTTCTGGAGTCATTTCGTTGCAAGCGGGTTTTTAAGTGCTCTGAAGACATTTCGTTGTAAGCGGTTTTTTAAGTGCTCTGGAGTCATTTCGTTGCAAGCGGGTTTTTACGTGTTCTGGAGTCATTTCATTGCAAGCGGGTTTTTACATACTTCTCAGACATTTCACTGGAAGCGGGTTTTTTAAGTGCTCTGAAGTCATTTCATTGCAAGCGGGTTTTTAAGTGTTCTGGAGTCATTTCGTTGCAAGCGGGTTTTTACATACTTCTCAGAAATTTCACTGGAAGCGGGTTTTTTAAGTACTCTGGAGTCATTTCGTTGCAAGCGGGTTTTTAAGTACTCTGGAGTCATTTCGTTGCAAGCAGGTTTTTAATTGCTCTGGAGTCATTTCGTTGCAAGCGGGTTTTTACTTGCTCTGGAGTCATTTCGTTGCAAGCGGGTTTTTAAGTGCTCTGGAGTCATTTCGTTGCAAGCGGGTTTTTAAGTGCTCTGGAGTCATTTCGTTGCAAGCGGGTTTATAAGTGCTCTGGAGTCTTTTCGTTGCAAGCGGGTTTTTAAGTGTTCTGGAGTCATTTCGTTGCAAGCGGGTTTTTAAGTGCTCTGAAGACATTTCGTTGTAAGCGGTTTTTTAAGTGCTCTGGAGTCATTTCGTTGCAAGCGGGTTTTTACGTGTTCTGGAGTCATTTCGTTGCAAGCGGGTTTTTACATACTTCTCAGACATTTCACTGGAAGCGGGTTTTTTAAGTGCTCTGAAGTCATTTCATTGCAAGCGGGTTTTTAAGTGTTCTGGAGTCATTTCGTTGCAAGCGGGTTTTTACATACTTCTCAGAAATTTCACTGGAAGCGGGTTTTTTAAGTACTCTGGAGTCATTTCGTTGCAAGCGGGTTTTTAAGTACTCTGGAGTCATTTCGTTGCAAGCGGGTTTTTAAGTGCTCTGGAATCATTTCGTTGCAAGCGGGTTTTTACGTGCTCTGGAGTCATTTTGTTGCAAGCGGGTTTTTACATACTTCTCTGACATTTAACTGGAAGCGAGTTTTTTAAGTGCTCTGGAGTCATTTCGTTGCAAGCGGGTTTTTACGTGCTCTGGAGTCATTTCGTTGCAAGCGGGTTTTTACATACTTCTCAGACATTTCACTGGAAGCGGGTTTTTTAAGTGCTCTGGAGTCATTTCGATGCAAGCGGGTTTTTAAGTGTTCTGGAGTCATTTCGTTGCAAGCGGGTTTTTAAGTGCTCTGGAGTCATTTCGTTGCAAGCGGGTTTTTACGTGCTCTGGAGTCATTTCTTTGCAAGCGGATTTTTACATATTCTCAGACATTTCACTGGAAGCGGGTTTTTTAAGTACTCTGGAGTCATTTCGTTGCAAGCGGGTTTTTACTTGCTCTAGAGTCATTTCGTTGCAAGCGGGTTTTTAAGTGCTCTGGAGTCATTTCGTTGCAAGCGGGTTTTTAAGTGTTCTGGAGTCATTTCGTTGCAAGCGGGTTTTTAAGTACTCTGGAGTCATTTCGTTGCAAGCGGGTTTTTAATTGCTCTGGAGTCATTTCGTTGCAAGCGGGTTTTTACTTGCTCTGGAGTCATTTCGTTGCAAGCGGGTTTTTAAGTGCTCTGGAGTCATTTCGTTGCAGGCGGGTTTTTAAGTGCTCTGGAGTCATTTCGTTGCAAGCGGGTTTTTAAGTGCTCTGGAGTCTTTTCGTTGCAAGCGGGTTTTTAAGTGTTCTGGAGTCATTTCGTTGCAAGCGGGTTTTTAAGTGCTCTGAAGACATTTCGTTGTAAGCGGTTTTTTAAGTGCTCTGGAGTCATTTCGTTGCAAGCGGGTTTTTACGTGTTCTGGAGTCATTTCGTTGCAAGCGGGTTTTTACATACTTCTCAGACATTTCACTGGAAGCGGGTTTTTTAAGTGCTCTGAAGTCATTTCATTGCAAGCGGGTTTTTAAGTGTTCTGGAGTCATTTCGTTGCAAGCGGGTTTTTACATACTTCTCAGAAATTTCACTGGAAGCGGGTTTTTTAAGTACTCTGGAGTCATTTCGTTGCAAGCGGGTTTTTAAGTACTCTGGAGTCATTTCGTTGCAAGCGGGTATTTAAGTGCTCTGGAATCATTTCGTTGCAAGCGGGTTTTTACGTGCTCTGGAGTCATTTTGTTGCAAGCGGGTTTTTACATACTTCTCAGACATTTCACTGGAAGCGGGTTTTTTAAGTGCTCTGGAGTCATTTCGATGCAAGCGGGTTTTTAAGTGTTCTGGAGTCATTTCGTTGCAAGCGGGTTTTTACGTGCTCTGGAGTCATTTCTTTGCAAGCGGATTTTTACATACTTCTCAGACATTTCACTGGAAGCGGGTTTTTAAGTGCTCTGGAGTCATTTCGTTGCAAGCGGGTTTTTACGTGCTCTGGAGTCATTTCTTTGCAAGCGGATTTTTACATATTCTCAGACATTTCACTGGAAGCGGGTTTTTTAAGTACTCTGGAGTCATTTCGTTGCAAGCGGGTTTTTACTTGCTCTAGAGTCATTTCGTTGCAAGCGGGTTTTTAAGTGCTCTGGAGTCATTTCGTTGCAAGCGGGTTTGTAAGTGCTCTGGAGTCATTTCGTTGCAAGCGGGTTTTTAAGTGCTCTGGAGTCATTTCGTTGCAAGCGGGTTTTTAAGTGCTCTGTAGTAATTTCGTTGCAAGCGGGTTTTTAAGTGTTCTGGAGTCATTTCGTTGCAAGCGGGTTTTTAAGTACTCTGGAGTCATTTCGTTGCAAGCGGGTTTTTAATTCCTCTGGAGTCATTTCGTTGCAAGCGGGTTTTTACTTGCTCTGGAGTCATTTCGTTGCAAGCGGGTTTTTAAGTGCTCTGGAGTCATTTCGTTGCAAGCGGGTTTTTAAGTGCTCTGGAGTCATTTCGTTGCAAGCGGGTTTTTAAGTGCTCTGGAGTCTTTTCGTTGCAAGCGGGTTTTTAAGTGTTCTGGAGTCATTTCGTTGCAAGCGGGTTTTTAAGTGCTCTGAAAACATTTCGTTGTAAGCGGTTTTTTAAGTGCTCTGGAGTCATTTCGTTGCAAGCGGGTTTTTACGTGTTCTGGAGTCATTTCGTTGCAAGCGGGTTTTTACATACTTCTCAGACATTTCACTGGAAGCGGGTTTTTTAAGTGCTCTGAAGTCATTTCATTGCAAGCGGGTTTTTAAGTGTTCTGGAGTCATTTCGTTGCAAGCGGGTTTTTACATACTTCTCAGAAATTTCACTGGAAGCGGGTTTTTTAAGTACTCTGGAGTCATTTCGTTGCAAGCGGGTTTTTAAGTACTCTGGAGTCATTTCGTTGCAAGCGGGTTTTTAAGTGCTCTGGAATCATTTCGTTGCAAGCGGGTTTTTACGTGCTCTGGAGTCATTTTGTTGCAAGCGGGTTTTTACATACTTCTCAGACATTTCACTGGAAGCGGGTTTTTTAAGTGCTCTGGAGTCATTTCGATGCAAGCGGGTTTTTAAGTGTTCTGGAGTCATTTCGTTGCAAGCGGGTTTTTACGTGCTCTGGAGTCATTTCTTTGCAAGCGGATTTTTACATACTTCTCAGACATTTCACTGGAAGCGGGTTTTTTAAGTACTCTGGAATCATTTCGTTGCAAGCGGGTTTTTAAGTGCTCAGGAGTCATTTCGTTGCAAGCGGGTTTTTAAGTGCTCTGGAGTCATTTCGTTGCAAGCGGGTTTTTAAGTGCTCTGGAGTCATTTCGTTGCAAGCGGGTTTTTAAGTGCTCTGGAGTCTTTTCGTTGCAAGCGGGTTTTTAAGTGTTCTGGACTCATTTCGTTGAGAGCGGGTTTTTAAGTGCTCTGAAGGCATTTCGTTTTTAGCGGGTTTTTAAGTGCTCTGGAGTCATTTCGTTGCAAGCGGGTTTTTACGTGTTCTGGAGTCATTTCGTTGCAAGTGGGTTTTTACATACTTCTCAGACATTTCACTGGAAGCGGGTTTTTTAGTGCTCTGGAGGCATTTCGGTGCAAGCGGCTTTTTAAGTACTCTGGAGTCATTTCGTTGCAAGCGGGTTTTTACGTGCTCTGGAGTCATTTCGTTGCAAGCGGGTTTTTATATACTTCTCAGATATTTCACTGGAAGCGGGTTTTTTAAGTGCTCTGGAGTCATTTCGATGCAAGCTGGTTTTTAAGTGTTCTGGAGTCATTTCGTTGCAAGCGGGTTTTTAAGTGCTCTGGAGTCATTTCGTTGCAAGCGGGTTTTTACGTGCTCTGGAGTCATTTCGTTGCTAGCGGGTTTTTACATACTTCTCAGACATTTCACTGGAAGCGGGTTTTTTAAGTGCTCTGGAGTCATTTTGTTGCAAGCGGGTTTTTACGTGCTCTGGAGTCATTTCGTTGCAAGCGGGTTTTTCCATACTACTGAGACATTTCACTGGAAGCGGGTTTTTGAGTGCTCTGGAGTCATTTCGTTGCAAGCGGGTTTTTAAGTGCTCTGGAGTCTTTTCGTTGCAAGCGGGTTTTTAAGTGTTCTGGAGTCATTTCGTTGCAAGCGGCTTTTTAAGTGCTCTGAAGACATTTCGTTGTAAGCGGGTTTTTAAGTGCTCTGGAGTCATTTTGTTGCAAGCGGGTTTTTACGTGTTCTGGAGTCATTTCGTTGCAAGCGGGTTTTTACATACTTCTCAGACATTTCACTGGAAGCGGGTTTTTTAAGTGCTCTGAAGTCATTTCGTTGCAAGCGGGTTTTTAAGTGTTCTGGAGTCATTTCGTTGCAAGCGGGTTTTTACATACTTCTCAGAAATTTCACTGGAAGCGGGTTTTTTAAGTACTCTGGAGTCATTTCATTGCAAGCGGGTTTTTAAGTACTCTGGAGTCATTTTGTTGCAAGCGGGTTTTTACGTGCTCTGGAGTCATTTCGATGCAAGCGGGTTTTTACATACTTCTCAGACATTTCACTGGAAGCGGGTTTTTTAAGTGCTCTGGAGTCATTTCGATGCAAGCGGGTTTTTAAGTGTTCTGGAGTCATTTCGTTGCAAGCGGGTTTTTAAGTGCTCTGGAGTCATTTCGTTGCAAGCGGGTTTTTACGTGCTCTGGAGTCATTTCGTTGCAAGCGGGTTTTTACATACTTCTCAGACATTTCACTGGAAGCGGGTTTTTTAAGTACTCTGTATTCATTTCGTTGCAAGCGAGTTTTTAAGTGCTATGGAGTCATTTCGTTGCAAGCGGGTTTTTAAGTACTCTGGAGTCATTTCGTTGCAAGCGGGTTTTTAAATGCTATGGAGTCATTTCGTTGCAAGCGGGTTTTTAAGTACTCTGGAGTCCTTTCGTTGCAAGCGGGTTTTTAAGTGCTCTGGAGTCATTTCGTTGCAAGCGGGTTTTTAAGTGTTCTGGTGTCATTTCGTTGCAAGCGGGTTTTTAAGTGCTCTGCAGTCATTTCGTTGCAAGCGGGTTTTTAAGTGCTCTGGAGTTATTTCGTTGCAAGCGGGTTTTTAAGTGCTCTGGAGTCATTTGGTTGCAAGCGGGTTTTTAAGTGTTCTGGAGTCATTTCGTTGCAAGCGGGTTTTTAAGTGCTCTGGAGTCATTTCGTTGCAAGCGGGTTTTTAATTGCTCTGGAGTCATTTCGTTGCAAGCGGGTTTTTACTTGCTCTGGAGTCATTTCGTTGCAAGCAGGTTTTTAAGTGCTCTGGAGTCATTTCGTTGCAAGCGGGTTTTTAAGTGTTCTGGAGTCATTTCGTTGCAAGCGGGTTTTTACATACTTCTCAGAAATTTCACTGGAAGCGGGTTTTTTAAGTGCTCTGAAGTCATTTCGTTGCAAGCGGGTTTTTAAGTGTTCTGGAGTCATTTCGTTGCAAGCGGGTTTTTACATACTTCTCAGAAACTTCACTGGAAGCGGGTTTTTTAAGTACTCTGGAGTCATTTCGTTGCAAGCGGGTTTTTAAATACTCTGGAGTCATTTCGTTGCAAGCGGGTTTTTAAGTGCTCTGGAATCATTTCGTTGCAAGCGGGTTTTTACATGCTCTGGAGTCATTTTGTTGCAAGCGGGTTTTTACATACTTCTCTGACATTTAACTGGAAGCGAGTTTTTTAAGTGCTCTGGAGTCATTTCGTTGCAAGCGGGTTTTTACGTGCTCTGGAGTCATTTCGTTGCAAGCGGGTTTTTACATACTTCTCAGACATTTCACTGGAAGCGGGTTTTTTAAGTGCTCTGGAGTCATTTCGATGCAAGCGGGTTTTTAAGTGTTCTGGAGTCATTTCGTTGCAAGCGGGTTTTTAAGTGCTCTGGAGTCATTTCGTTGCAAGCGGGTTTTTACGTGCTCTGGAGTCATTTCTTTGCAAGCGGATTTTTACATATTCTCAGACATTTCACTGGAAGCGGGTTTTTTAAGTACTCTGGAGTCATTTCGTTGCAAGCGGGTTTTTAAGTGCTCTGGAGTCATTTCGTTGCAAGCGGGTTTTTACGTGCTCTGGAGTCATTTCTTTGCAAGCGGATTTTTACATATTCTCAGACATTTCACTGGAAGCGGGTTTTTTAAGTACTCTGGAGTCATTTTGTTGCAAGCGGGTTTTTAAGTGCTCTGGAGTCATTTCGTTGCAAGCGGGTTTTTACGTGCTCTGGAGTCATTTCTTTGCAAGCGGATTTTTACATATTCTCAGACATTTCACTGGAAGCGGGTTTTTTAAGTACTCTGGAGTCATTTCGTTGCAAGCGGGTTTTTAAGTGCTATGGAGTCATTTCGTTGCAAGCGGGTTTTTAAGTACTCTGGAGTCATTTCGTTGCAAGCGGATTTTTAAGTGCTCTGGAGTCATTTCGTTGCAAGCGGGTTTTTAAGTGCTCTGGATTCATTTCGTTGCAAGCGGGTTTTTAAGTGCTCTGGAGTCATTTCGTTGCAAGCGGGTTTTTAAGTGCTCTGGAGTCATTTCGTTGCAAGCGGGTTTTTAAGTGTTCTGGAGTCATTTCGTTGCAAGCGGGTTTTTAAATACTCTTGAGTCATTTCGTTGCAAGCGGGTTTTTAATTGCTCTGGAGTCATTTCGTTGCAAGCGGGTTTTTACTTGCTCTGGAGTCATTTCGTTGCAAGCGGGTTTTTAAGTGCTCTGGAGTCATTTCGTTGCAAGCGGGTTTGTAAGTGCTCTGGAGTCATTTCGTTGCAAGCGGGTTTTTAAGTGCTCTGGAGTCATTTCGTTGCAAGCGGGTTTTTAAGTGCTCTGGAGTCATTTCGTTGCAAGCGGGTTTTTAAGTGCTCTGGAGTCATTTCGTTGCAAGCGGGTTTTTAAGTGCTCTGGAGTAATTTCGTTGCAAGCGGGTTTTAAAGTACTCTGGAGTCATTTCGTTTCAAGCGGGTTTTTAAGTGCTCTGGAGTCATTTCGTTGCAAGCGGGTTTTTACGTGTTCTGGAGTCATTTCATTGCAAGCGGTTTTTTACATACTTCCCAGACATTTCACTGGAAGCGGGTTTTTTAAGTGCTCTGGAGTCATTTCGTTGCAAGCGGGTTTTTACGTGCTCTGGAGTCATTTCGTTGCAAGCGGGTTTTTAAGTGCTCTGGAGTCATTTCGTTGCAAGCGGGTTTTAAGTGCTCTGGAGTCATTTCTTTGCAAACGGGTTTGTAAGTGCTCTGGAGTCATTTTGTTGCAAGCGGGTTTTTAAGTGCTCTGGAGTCATTTTGTTGCAAGCGGGTTTTTACGTGTTCTGGAGTCATTTCGTTGCAAGCGGGTTTTTACATACTTCTCAGACATTTCACTGGAAGCGGGTTTTTTAAGTGCTCTGAAGTCATTTCGTTGCAAGCGGGTTTTTAAGTGTTCTGGAGTCATTTCGTTGCAAGCGGGTTTTTACATACTTCTCAGAAATTTCACTGGAAGCGGGTTTTTTAAGTACTCTGGAGTCATTTCATTGCAAGCGGGTTTTTAAGTACTCTGGAGTCATTTTGTTGCAAGCGGGTTTTTACGTGCTCTGGAGTCATTTCGATGCAAGCGGGTTTTTAAGTGTTCTGGAGTCATTTCGTTGCAAGCGGGTTTTTAAGTGCTCTGGAGTCATTTCGTTGCAAGCAGGTTTTTACGTGCTCTGGAGTCATTTATTGCAAGCGGATTTTTACATACTTCTCAGACATTTCACTGGAAGCTGGTTTTTTAAGTACTCTGGAGTCATTTCGTTGCAAGCGGGTTTTTAAGTGCTCTGGAGTCATTTCGTTGCAAGCGGGTTTTTAAGTGCTCTGGAGTCATTTCGTTGCAAGCGGGTTTTTAATTGCTCTGGAGTCATTTCGTTGCAAGCGGGTTTTTACGTGCTCTGGAGTCATTTCGTTGCAAGCGGGTTTTTACATACTTCTCAGACATTTCACTGGAAGCGGGTTTTTTAAGTGCTCTGAAGTCATTTCGTTGCAAGCGGGTTTTTAAGTGTTCTGGAGTCATTTCGTTGCAAGCGGGTTTTTAAGTGCTCTGGAGTCATTTCGTTGCAAGCAGGTTTTTACGTGCTCTGGAGTCATTTATTGCAAGCGGATTTTTACATACTTCTCAGACATTTCACTGGAAGCGGGTTTTTTAAGTACTCTGGAGTCATTTCGTTGCAAGCGGGTTTTTAAGTGCTCTGGAGTCATTTCGTTGCAAGCGGGTTTTTAAGTGCTCTGGAGTCATTTCGTTGCAAGCGGGTTTTTAAGTGCTCTGGAGTCATTTCATTGCAAGCGGGTTTTTACGTGCTCTGGAGTTATTTCGTTGAAAGCGGGTTTATAAGTGCTCTGGAGTCATTTTGTTGCAAGCGGGTTTTTAAGTGCTCTGGAGTCATTTCGTTGCAAGCGTGTTTTTAAGTGCTCTGGCGTCATTTCGTTGCAAGCGGGTTTTTACGTGTTCTGGAGTCATTTCGTTGCAAGTGGGGTTTTACATACTTCTCAGACATTTCACTGGAAGCGGGTTTTTTAAGTGCTCTGGAGGCATTTCTGTGCAAGCGGCTTTTTAAGTACTCTGGAGTCATTTCGTTGCAAGCAGGTTTTTACGTGCTCTGGAGTCATTTCGTTGCAAGCAGGTTTTTACATACTTCTCTGACATTTAACTGGACGCGGGTTTTTTAAGTGCTCTGGAGTCATTTCGTTGCAAGCGGGTTTTTACGTGCTCTGGAGTCATTTCGTTGCAAGCGGGTTTATAAGTGCTCTGGAGTAATTTCGTTGCAAGCGGGTTTTAAAGTACTCTGGAGTCATTTCGTTGCAAGCGGGTTTTTAAGTGCTCTGGAGTCATTTCGTTGCAAGCGGGTTTTTACGTGCTCTGGAGTCATTTCGTTGCAAGCGGGTTTTTATATACTTCTCAGATATTTCACTGGAA
Organism: Meriones unguiculatus; assembly: GCF_030254825.1. NCBI lineage: Eukaryota > Metazoa > Chordata > Mammalia > Rodentia > Muridae > Meriones > Meriones unguiculatus. The sequence goes on along the minus strand of NC_083365.1, from coordinate 1,983,171 downwards.
GCGGGTTTTTTAAGTGCTCTGGAGTCATTTCGATGTAAGCTGGTTTTTAAGTGATCTGGAGTCATTTCGTTGCAAGCGGGTTTTTAAGTGCTCTGGAGTCATTTCGTTGCAAGCGGGTTTTTACGTGCTCTGGAGTCATTTATTGCAAGCGGATTTTTACATACTTCTCAGACATTTCACTGGAAGCGGGTTTTTTAAGTACTCTGGAGTCATTTCGTTGCAAGCGGGTTTTTAAGTGCTCTGGAGTCATTTCGTTGCAAGCGGGTTTTTAAGTGCTCTGGAGTCATTTCGTTGCAAGCGGGTTTTTAATTGCTCTGGAGTCATTTCGTTGCAAGCGGGTTTTTACGTGCTCTGGAGTCATTTCGTTGCAAGCGGGTTTTTACATACTTCTCAGACATTTCACTGGAAGCGGGTTTTTTAAGTGCTCTGAAGTCATTTCGTTGCAAGCGGGTTTTTAAGTGTTCTGGAGTCATTTCGTTGCAAGCGGGTTTTTACATACTTCTCAGAAATTTCACTGGAAGCGGGTTTTTTAAGTACTCTGGAGTCATTTCATTGCAAGCGGGTTTTTAAGTACTCTGGAGTCATTTTGTTGCAAGCGGGTTTTTACGTGCTCTGGAGTCATTTCGATGCAAGCGGGTTTTTACATACTTCTCAGACATTTCACTGAAAGCGGGTTTTTTAAGTGCTCTGGAGTCATTTCGATGCAAGCGGGTTTTTAAGTGTTCTGGAGTCATTTCGTTGCAAGCGGGTTTTTAAGTGCTCTGGAGTCATTTCGTTGCAAGCAGGTTTTTACGTGCTCTGGAGTCATTCATTGCAAGCGGATTTTTACATACTTCTCAGACATTTCACTGGAAGCGGGTTTTTTAAGTACTCTGGAGTCATTTCGTTGCAAGCGGGTTTTTAAGTACTCTGGAGTCATTTCGTTGCAAGCGGGTTTTTAAGTGCTCTGGAATCATTTCGTTGCAAGCGGGTTTTTACGTGCTCTGGAGTCATTTTGTTGCAAGCGGGTTTCTACATACTTCTCTGACATTTAACTGGAAGCGAGTTTTTTAAGTGCTCTGGAGTCATTTCGTTGCAAGCGGGTTTTTACGTGCTCTGGAGTCATTTCGTTGCAAGCGGGTTTTTACATACTTCTCAGACATTTCACTGGAAGCGGGTTTTTTAAGTGCTCTGGAGTCATTTCGATGCAAGCGGGTTTTTAAGTGTTCTGGAGTCATTTCGTTGCAAGCGGGTTTTTAAGTGCTCTGGAGTCATTTCGTTGCAAGCGGGTTTTTACGTGCTCTGGAGTCATTTCTTTGCAAGCGGATTTTTACATATTCTCAGACATTTCACTGGAAGCGGGTTTTTTAAGTACTCTGGAGTCATTTCGTTGCAAGCGGGTTTTTACTTGCTCTAGAGTCATTTCGTTGCAAGCGGGTTTTTAAGTGCTCTGGAGTCATTTCGTTGCAAGCGGGTTTGTAAGTGCTCTGGAGTCATTTCGTTGCAAGCGGGTTTTTAAGTGCTCTGGAGTCATTTCGTTGCAAGCGGGTTTTTAAGTGCTCTGGAGTCATTTCGTTGCAAGCGGGTTTTTAAGTGTTCTGGAGTCATTTCGTTGCAAGCGGGTTTTTAAGTACTCTGGAGTCATTTCGTTGCAAGCGGGTTTTTAATTGCTCTGGAGTCATTTCGTTGCAAGCGGGTTTTTACTTGCTCTGGAGTCATTTCGTTGCAAGCGGGTTTTTAAGTGCTCTGGAGTCATTTCGTTGCAAGCGGGTTTTTAAGTGCTCTGGAGTCATTTCGTTGCAAGCGGGTTTTTAAGTGCTCTGGAGTCTTTTCGTTGCAAGCGGGTTTTTAAGTGTTCTGGAGTCATTTCGTTGCAAGCGGGTTTTTAAGTGCTCTGAAGACATTTCGTTGTAAGCGGTTTTTTAAGTGCTCTGGAGTCATTTCGTTGCAAGCGGGTTTTTACGTGTTCTGGAGTCATTTCGTTGCAAGCGGGTTTTTACATACTTCTCAGACATTTCACTGGAAGCGGGTTTTTTAAGTGCTCTGAAGTCATTTCATTGCAAGCGGGTTTTTAAGTGTTCTGGAGTCATTTCGTTGCAAGCGGGTTTTTACATACTTCTCAGAAATTTCACTGGAAGCGGGTTTTTTAAGTACTCTGGAGTCATTTCGTTGCAAGCGGGTTTTTAAGTGCTCTGGAATCATTTCGTTGCAAGCGGGTTTTTACGTGCTCTGGAGTCATTTTGTTGCAAGCGGGTTTTTACATACTTCTCAGACATTTCACTGGAAGCGGGTTTTTTAAGTGCTCTGGAGTCATTTCGATGCAAGCGGGTTTTTAAGTGTTCTGGAGTCATTTCGTTGCAAGCGGGTTTTTACGTGCTCTGGAGTCATTTCTTTGCAAGCGGATTTTTACATACTTCTCAGACATTTCACTGGAAGCGGGTTTTTAAGTGCTCTGGAGTCATTTCGTTGCAAGCGGGTTTTTACGTGCTCTGGAGTCATTTCTTTGCAAGCGGATTTTTACATATTCTCAGACATTTCACTGGAAGCGGGTTTTTTAAGTACTCTGGAGTCATTTCGTTGCAAGCGGGTTTTTACTTGCTCTAGAGTCATTTCGTTGCAAGCGGGTTTTTAAGTGCTCTGGAGTCATTTCGTTGCAAGCGGGTTTGTAAGTGCTCTGGAGTCATTTCGTTGCAAGCGGGTTTTTAAGTGCTCTGGAGTCATTTCGTTGCAAGCGGGTTTTTAAGTGCTCTGGAGTCATTTCGTTGCAAGCGGGTTTTTAAGTGTTCTGGAGTCATTTCGTTGCAAGCGGGTTTTTAAGTACTCTGGAGTCATTTCGTTGCAAGCGGGTTTTTAATTGCTCTGGAGTCATTTCGTTGCAAGCGGGTTTTTACTTGCTCTGGAGTCATTTCGTTGCAAGCAGGTTTTTAAGTGCTCTGGAGTCATTTCGTTGCAAGCGGGTTTTTAAGTGCTCTGGAGTCATTTCGTTGCAAGCGGGTTTTTACGTGTTCTGGAGTCATTTCGTTGCAAGCGGGTTTTTACATACTTCTCAGACATTTCACTGGAAGCGGGTTTTTTAAGTGCTCTGAAGTCATTTCATTGCAAGCGGGTTTTTAAGTGTTCTGGAGTCATTTCGTTGCAAGCGGGTTTTTACATACTTCTCAGAAATTTCACTGGAAGCGGGTTTTTTAAGTACTCTGGAGTCATTTCGTTGCAAGCGGGTTTTTAAGTACTCTGGAGTCATTTCGTTGCAAGCGGGTTTTTAATTGCTCTGGAGTCATTTCGTTGCAAGCGGGTTTTTACTTGCTCTGGAGTCATTTCGTTGCAAGCGGGTTTTTAAGTGCTCTGGAGTCATTTCGTTGCAAGCGGGTTTTTAAGTGCTCTGGAGTCATTTCGTTGCAAGCGGGTTTATAAGTGCTCTGGAGTCTTTTCGTTGCAAGCGGGTTTTTAAGTGTTCTGGAGTCATTTCGTTGCAAGCGGGTTTTTAAGTGCTCTGAAGACATTTCGTTGTAAGCGGTTTTTTAAGTGCTCTGGAGTCATTTCGTTGCAAGCGGGTTTTTACGTGTTCTGGAGTCATTTCGTTGCAAGCGGGTTTTTACATACTTCTCAGACATTTCACTGGAAGCGGGTTTTTTAAGTGCTCTGAAGTCATTTCATTGCAAGCGGGTTTTTAAGTGTTCTGGAGTCATTTCGTTGCAAGCGGGTTTTTACATACTTCTCAGACATTTCACTGGAAGCGGGTTTTTTAAGTACTCTGGAGTCATTTCGTTGCAAGCGGGTTTTTAAGTGCTCTGGAGTCATTTCGTTGCAAGCGGGTTTTTACGTGCTCTGGAGTCATTTCTTTGCAAGCGGATTTTTACATATTCTCAGACATTTCACTGGAAGCGGGTTTTTTAAGTACTCTGGAGTCATTTTGTTGCAAGCGGGTTTTTAAGTGCTCTGGAGTCATTTCGTTGCAAGCGGGTTTTTACGTGCTCTGGAGTCATTTCTTTGCAAGCGGATTTTTACATATTCTCAGACATTTCACTGGAAGCGGGTTTTTTAAGTACTCTGGAGTCATTTCGTTGCAAGCGGGTTTTTAAGTGCTATGGAGTCATTTCGTTGCAAGCGGGTTTTTAAGTACTCTGGAGTCATTTCGTTGCAAGCGGATTTTTAAGTGCTCTGGAGTCATTTCGTTGCAAGCGGGTTTTTAAGTGCTCTGGATTCATTTCGTTGCAAGCGGGTTTTTAAGTGCTCTGGAGTCATTTCGTTGCAAGCGGGTTTTTAAGTGCTCTGGAGTCATTTCGTTGCAAGCGGGTTTTTAAGTGTTCTGGAGTCATTTCGTTGCAAGCGGGTTTTTAAATACTCTTGAGTCATTTCGTTGCAAGCGGGTTTTTAATTGCTCTGGAGTCATTTCGTTGCAAGCGGGTTTTTACTTGCTCTGGAGTCATTTCGTTGCAAGCGGGTTTTTAAGTGCTCTGGAGTCATTTCGTTGCAAGCGGGTTTGTAAGTGCTCTGGAGTCATTTCGTTGCAAGCGGGTTTTTAAGTGCTCTGGAGTCATTTCGTTGCAAGCGGGTTTTTAAGTGCTCTGGAGTCATTTCGTTGCAAGCGGGTTTTTAAGTGCTCTGGAGTCATTTCGTTGCAAGCGGGTTTTTAAGTGCTCTGGAGTAATTTCGTTGCAAGCGGGTTTTAAAGTACTCTGGAGTCATTTCGTTTCAAGCGGGTTTTTAAGTGCTCTGGAGTCATTTCGTTGCAAGCGGGTTTTTACGTGTTCTGGAGTCATTTCATTGCAAGCGGTTTTTTACATACTTCCCAGACATTTCACTGGAAGCGGGTTTTTTAAGTGCTCTGGAGTCATTTCGTTGCAAGCGGGTTTTTACGTGCTCTGGAGTCATTTCGTTGCAAGCGGGTTTTTAAGTGCTCTGGAGTCATTTCGTTGCAAGCGGGTTTTAAGTGCTCTGGAGTCATTTCTTTGCAAACGGGTTTGTAAGTGCTCTGGAGTCATTTTGTTGCAAGCGGGTTTTTAAGTGCTCTGGAGTCATTTTGTTGCAAGCGGGTTTTTACGTGTTCTGGAGTCATTTCGTTGCAAGCGGGTTTTTACATACTTCTCAGACATTTCACTGGAAGCGGGTTTTTTAAGTGCTCTGAAGTCATTTCGTTGCAAGCGGGTTTTTAAGTGTTCTGGAGTCATTTCGTTGCAAGCGGGTTTTTACATACTTCTCAGAAATTTCACTGGAAGCGGGTTTTTTAAGTACTCTGGAGTCATTTCATTGCAAGCGGGTTTTTAAGTACTCTGGAGTCATTTTGTTGCAAGCGGGTTTTTACGTGCTCTGGAGTCATTTCGATGCAAGCGGGTTTTTAAGTGTTCTGGAGTCATTTCGTTGCAAGCGGGTTTTTAAGTGCTCTGGAGTCATTTCGTTGCAAGCAGGTTTTTACGTGCTCTGGAGTCATTTATTGCAAGCGGATTTTTACATACTTCTCAGACATTTCACTGGAAGCTGGTTTTTTAAGTACTCTGGAGTCATTTCGTTGCAAGCGGGTTTTTAAGTGCTCTGGAGTCATTTCGTTGCAAGCGGGTTTTTAAGTGCTCTGGAGTCATTTCGTTGCAAGCGGGTTTTTAATTGCTCTGGAGTCATTTCGTTGCAAGCGGGTTTTTACGTGCTCTGGAGTCATTTCGTTGCAAGCGGGTTTTTACATACTTCTCAGACATTTCACTGGAAGCGGGTTTTTTAAGTGCTCTGAAGTCATTTCGTTGCAAGCGGGTTTTTAAGTGTTCTGGAGTCATTTCGTTGCAAGCGGGTTTTTAAGTGCTCTGGAGTCATTTCGTTGCAAGCAGGTTTTTACGTGCTCTGGAGTCATTTATTGCAAGCGGATTTTTACATACTTCTCAGACATTTCACTGGAAGCGGGTTTTTTAAGTACTCTGGAGTCATTTCGTTGCAAGCGGGTTTTTAAGTGCTCTGGAGTCATTTCGTTGCAAGCGGGTTTTTAAGTGCTCTGGAGTCATTTCGTTGCAAGCGGGTTTTTAAGTGCTCTGGAGTCATTTCGTTGCAAGCGGGTTTTTACGTGCTCTGGAGTTATTTCGTTGAAAGCGGGTTTATAAGTGCTCTGGAGTCATTTTGTTGCAAGCGGGTTTTTAAGTGCTCTGGAGTCATTTCGTTGCAAGCGTGTTTTTAAGTGCTCTGGCGTCATTTCGTTGCAAGCGGGTTTTTACGTGTTCTGGAGTCATTTCGTTGCAAGTGGGTTTTTACATACTTCTCAGACATTTCACTGGAAGCGGGTTTTTTAAGTGCTCTGGAGGCATTTCTGTGCAAGCGGCTTTTTAAGTACTCTGGAGTCATTTCGTTGCAAGCAGGTTTTTACGTGCTCTGGAGTCATTTCGTTGCAAGCAGGTTTTTACATACTTCTCTGACATTTAACTGGACGCGGGTTTTTTAAGTGCTCTGGAGTCATTTCGTTGCAAGCGGGTTTTTACGTGCTCTGGAGTCATTTCGTTGCAAGCGGGTTTATAAGTGCTCTGGAGTAATTTCGTTGCAAGCGGGTTTTAAAGTACTCTGGAGTCATTTCGTTGCAAGCGGGTTTTTAAGTGCTCTGGAGTCATTTCGTTGCAAGCGGGTTTTTACGTGCTCTGGAGTCATTTCGTTGCAAGCGGGTTTTTATATACTTCTCAGATATTTCACTGGAAGCGGGTTTTTTAAGTGCTCTGGAGTCATTTCGATGTAAGCTGGTTTTTAAGTGATCTGGAGTCATTTCGTTGCAAGCGGGTTTTTAAGTGCTCTGGAGTCATTTCGTTGCAAGCGGGTTTTTACGTGCTCTGGAGTCATTTATTGCAAGCGGATTTTTACATACTTCTCAGACATTTCACTGGAAGCGGGTTTTTTAAGTACTCTGGAGTCATTTCGTTGCAAGCGGGTTTTTAAGTGCTCTGGAGTCATTTCGTTGCAAGCGGGTTTTTAAGTGCTCTGGAGTCATTTCGTTGCAAGCGGGTTTTTAATTGCTCTGGAGTCATTTCGTTGCAAGCGGGTTTTTACGTGCTCTGGAGTCATTTCGTTGCAAGCGGGTTTTTACATACTTCTCAGACATTTCACTGGAAGCGGGTTTTTTAAGTGCTCTGAAGTCATTTCGTTGCAAGCGGGTTTTTAAGTGTTCTGGAGTCATTTCGTTGCAAGCGGGTTTTTACATACTTCTCAGAAATTTCACTGGAAGCGGGTTTTTTAAGTACTCTGGAGTCATTTCATTGCAAGCGGGTTTTTAAGTACTCTGGAGTCATTTTGTTGCAAGCGGGTTTTTACGTGCTCTGGAGTCATTTCGATGCAAGCGGGTTTTTACATACTTCTCAGACATTTCACTGAAAGCGGGTTTTTTAAGTGCTCTGGAGTCATTTCGATGCAAGCGGGTTTTTAAGTGTTCTGGAGTCATTTCGTTGCAAGCGGGTTTTTAAGTGCTCTGGAGTCATTTCGTTGCAAGCAGGTTTTTACGTGCTCTGGAGTCATTCATTGCAAGCGGATTTTTACATACTTCTCAGACATTTCACTGGAAGCGGGTTTTTTAAGTACTCTGGAGTCATTTCGTTGCAAGCGGGTTTTTAAGTACTCTGGAGTCATTTCGTTGCAAGCGGGTTTTTAAGTGCTCTGGAATCATTTCGTTGCAAGCGGGTTTTTACGTGCTCTGGAGTCATTTTGTTGCAAGCGGGTTTTTACATACTTCTCTGACATTTAACTGGAAGCGAGTTTTTTAAGTGCTCTGGAGTCATTTCGTTGCAAGCGGGTTTTTACGTTCTCTGGAGTCATTTCTTTGCAAGCGGGTTTTTACATACTTCTCAGACATTTCACTGGAAGCGGGTTTTTTAAGTGCTCTGGAGTCATTTCGATGCAAGCGGGTTTTTAAGTGTTCTGGAGTCATTTCGTTGCAAGCGGGTTTTTAAGTGCTCTGGAGTCATTTCGTTGCAAGCGGGTTTTTACGTGCTCTGGAGTCATTTCTTTGCAAGCGGATTTTTACATATTCTCAGACATTTCACTGGAAGCGGGTTTTTTAAGTACTCTGGAGTCATTTCGTTGCAAGCGGGTTTTTACTTGCTCTAGAGTCATTTCGTTGCAAGCGGGTTTTTAAGTGCTCTGGAATCATTTCGTTGCAAGCGGGTTTGTAAGTGCTCTGGAGTCATTTCGTTGCAAGCGGGTTTTTAAGTGCTCTGGAGTCATTTCGTTGCAAGCGGGTTTTTAAGTGCTCTGGAGTCATTTCGTTGCAAGCGGGTTTTTAAGTGTTCTGGAGTCATTTCGTTGCAAGCGGGTTTTTAAGTACTCTGGAGTCATTTCGTTGCAAGCGGGTTTTTAATTGCTCTGGAGTCATTTCGTTGCAAGCGGGTTTTTACTTGCTCTGGAGTCATTTCGTTGCAAGCGGGTTTTTAAGTGCTCTGGAGTCATTTCGTTGCAAGCGGGTTTTTAAGTGCTCTGGAGTCATTTCGTTGCAAGCGGGTTTTTAAGTGCTCTGGAGTCTTTTCGTTGCAAGCGGGTTTTTAAGTGTTCTGGAGTCATTTCGTTGCAAGCGGGTTTTTAAGTGCTCTGAAGACATTTCGTTGTAAGCGGTTTTTTAAGTGCTCTGGAGTCATTTCGTTGCAAGCGGGTTTTTACGTGTTCTGGAGTCATTTCGTTGCAAGCGGGTTTTTACATACTTCTCAGACATTTCACTGGAAGCGGGTTTTTTAAGTGCTCTGAAGTCATTTCATTGCAAGCGGGTTTTTAAGTGTTCTGGAGTCATTTCGTTGCAAGCGGGTTTTTACATACTTCTCAGAAATTTCACTGGAAGCGGGTTTTTTAAGTACTCTGGAGTCATTTCGTTGCAAGCAGGTTTTTAAGTACTCTGGAGTCATTTCGTTGCAAGCGGGTTTTTAAGTGCTCTGGAATCATTTCGTTGCAAGCGGGTTTTTACGTGCTCTGGAGTCATTTTGTTGCAAGCGGGTTTTTACATACTTCTCAGACATTTCACTGGAAGCGGGTTTTTTAAGTGCTCTGGAGTCATTTCGATGCAAGCGGGTTTTTAAGTGTTCTGGAGTCATTTCGTTGCAAGCGGGTTTTTACGTGCTCTGGAGTCATTTCTTTGCAAGCGGATTTTTACATACTTCTCAGACATTTCACTGGAAGCGGGTTTTTAAGTGCTCTGGAGTCATTTCGTTGCAAGCGGGTTTTTACGTGCTCTGGAGTCATTTCTTTGCAAGCGGATTTTTACATATTCTCAGACATTTCACTGGAAGCGGGTTTTTTAAGTACTCTGGAGTCATTTCGTTGCAAGCGGGTTTTTACTTGCTCTAGAGTCATTTCGTTGCAAGCGGGTTTTTAAGTGCTCTGGAGTCATTTCGTTGCAAGCGGGTTTGTAAGTGCTCTGGAGTCATTTCGTTGCAAGCGGGTTTTTAAGTGCTCTGGAGTCATTTCGTTGCAAGCGGGTTTTTACATACTTCTCAGACATTTCACTGGAAGCGGGTTTTTTAAGTGCTCTGAAGTCATTTCATTGCAAGCGGGTTTTTAAGTGTTCTGGAGTCATTTCGTTGCAAGCGGGTTTTTACATACTTCTCAGAAATTTCACTGGAAGCGGGTTTTTTAAGTACTCTGGAGTCATTTCGTTGCAAGCGGGTTTTTAAGTACTCTGGAGTCATTTCGTTGCAAGCGGGTTTTTAATTGCTCTGGAGTCATTTCGTTGCAAGCGGGTTTTTACTTGCTCTGGAGTCATTTCGTTGCAAGCGGGTTTTTAAGTGCTCTGGAGTCATTTCGTTGCAAGCGGGTTTTTAAGTGCTCTGGAGTCATTTCGTTGCAAGCGGGTTTATAAGTGCTCTGGAGTCTTTTCGTTGCAAGAGGGTTTTTAAGTGTTCTGGAGTCATTTCGTTGCAAGCGGGTTTTTAAGTGCTCTGAAGACATTTCGTTGTAAGCGGTTTTTTAAGTGCTCTGGAGTCATTTCGTTGCAAGCGGGTTTTTACGTGTTCTGGAGTCATTTCGTTGCAAGCGGGTTTTTACATACTTCTCAGACATTTCACTGGAAGCGGGTTTTTTAAGTGCTCTGAAGTCATTTCATTGCAAGCGGGTTTTTAAGTGTTCTGGAGTCATTTCGTTGCAAGCGGGTTTTTACATACTTCTCAGAAATTTCACTGGAAGCGGGTTTTTTAAGTACTCTGGAGTCATTTCGTTGCAAGCGGATTTTTAAGTACTCTGGAGTCATTTCGTTGCAAGCGGGTTTTTAAGTGCTCTGGAATCATTTCGTTGCAAGCGGGTTTTTACGTGCTCTGGAGTCATTTTGTTGCAAGCGGGTTTTTACATACTTCTCAGACATTTCACTGGAAGCGGGTTTTTTAAGTGCTCTGGAGTCATTTCGATGCAAGCGGGTTTTTAAGTGTTCTGGAGTCATTTCGTTGCAAGCGGGTTTTTACGTGCTCTGGAGTCATTTCTTTGCAAGCGGATTTTTACATACTTCTCAGACATTTCACTGGAAGCGGGTTTTTAAGTGCTCTGGAGTCATTTCGTTGCAAGCGGGTTTTTACGTGCTCTGGAGTCATTTCTTTGCAAGCGGATTTTTACATATTCTCAGACATTTCACTAGAAGCGGGTTTTTTAAGTACTCTGGAGTCATTTCGTTGCAAGCGGGTTTTTACTTGCTCTAGAGTCATTTCGTTGCAAGCGGGTTTTTAAGTGCTCTGGAGTCATTTCGTTGCAAGCGGGTTTGTAAGTGCTCTGGAGTCATTTCGTTGCAAGCGGGTTTTTAAGTGCTCTGGAGTCATTTCGTTGCAAGCGGGTTTTTAAGTGCTCTGGAGTCATTTCGTTGCAAGCGGGTTTTTAAGTGTTCTGGAGTCATTTCGTTGCAAGCGGGTTTTTAAGTACTCTGGAGTCATTTCGTTGCAAGCGGGTTTTTAATTGCTCTGGAGTCATTTCGTTGCAAGCGGGTTTTTACTTGCTCTGGAGTCATTTCGTTGCAAGCGGGTTTTTAAGTGCTCTGGAGTCATTTCGTTGCAAGCGGGTTTTTAAGTGCTCTGGAGTCATTTCGTTGCAAGCGGGTTTTTAAGTGCTCTGGAGTCTTTTCGTTGCAAGCGGGTTTTTAAGTGTTCTGGAGTCATTTCGTTGCAAGCGGGTTTTTAAGTGCTCTGAAGACATTTCGTTGTAAGCGGTTTTTTAAGTGCTCTGGAGTCATTTCGTTGCAAGCGGGTTTTTACGTGTTCTGGAGTCATTTCGTTGCAAGCGGGTTTTTACATACTTCTCAGACATTTCACTGGAAGCGGGTTTTTTAAGTGCTCTGAAGTCATTTCATTGCAAGCGGGTTTTTAAGTGTTCTGGAGTCATTTCGTTGCAAGCGGGTTTTTACATACTTCTCAGAAATTTCACTGGAAGCGGGTTTTTTAAGTACTCTGGAGTCATTTCGTTGCAAGCAGGTTTTTAAGTACTCTGGAGTCATTTCGTTGCAAGCGGGTTTTTAAGTGCTCTGGAATCATTTCGTTGCAAGCGGGTTTTTACGTGCTCTGGAGTCATTTTGTTGCAAGCGGGTTTTTACATACTTCTCAGACATTTCACTGGAAGCGGGTTTTTTAAGTGCTCTGGAGTCATTTCGATGCAAGCGGGTTTTTAAGTGTTCTGGAGTCATTTCGTTGCAAGCGGGTTTTTACGTGCTCTGGAGTCATTTCTTTGCAAGCGGATTTTTACATACTTCTCAGACATTTCACTGGAAGCGGGTTTTTAAGTGCTCTGGAGTCATTTCGTTGCAAGCGGGTTTTTACGTGCTCTGGAGTCATTTCTTTGCAAGCGGATTTTTACATATTCTCAGACATTTCACTGGAAGCGGGTTTTTTAAGTACTCTGGAGTCATTTCGTTGCAAGCGGGTTTTTACTTGCTCTAGAGTCATTTCGTTGCAAGCGGGTTTTTAAGTGCTCTGGAGTCATTTCGTTGCAAGCGGGTTTGTAAGTGCTCTGGAGTCATTTCGTTGCAAGCGGGTTTTTAAGTGCTCTGGAGTCATTTCGTTGCAAGCGGGTTTTTAAGTGCTCTGGAGTCATTTCGTTGCAAGCGGGTTTTTAAGTGTTCTGGAGTCATTTCGTTGCAAGCGGGTTTTTAAGTACTCTGGAGTCATTTCGTTGCAAGCGGGTTTTTAATTGCTCTGGAGTCATTTCGTTGCAAGCGGGTTTTTACTTGCTCTGGAGTCATTTCGTTGCAAGCGGGTTTTTAAGTGCTCTGGAGTCATTTCGTTGCAAGCGGGTTTTTAAGTGCTCTGGAGTCATTTCGTTGCAAGCGGGTTTTTACGTGTTCTGGAGTCATTTCGTTGCAAGCGGGTTTTTACATACTTCTCAGACATTTCACTGGAAGCGGGTTTTTTAAGTGCTCTGAAGTCATTTCATTGCAAGCGGGTTTTTAAGTGTTCTGGAGTCATTTCGTTGCAAGCGGGTTTTTACATACTTCTCAGAAATTTCACTGGAAGCGGGTTTTTTAAGTACTCTGGAGTCATTTCGTTGCAAGCGGGTTTTTAAGTACTCTGGAGTCATTTCGTTGCAAGCGGGTTTTTAATTGCTCTGGAGTCATTTCGTTGCAAGCGGGTTTTTACTTGCTCTGGAGTCATTTCGTTGCAAGCGGGTTTTTAAGTGCTCTGGAGTCATTTCGTTGCAAGCGGGTTTTTAAGTGCTCTGGAGTCATTTCGTTGCAAGCGGGTTTATAAGTGCTCTGGAGTCTTTTCGTTGCAAGAGGGTTTTTAAGTGTTCTGGAGTCATTTCGTTGCAAGCGGGTTTTTAAGTGCTCTGAAGACATTTCGTTGTAAGCGGTTTTTTAAGTGCTCTGGAGTCATTTCGTTGCAAGCGGGTTTTTACGTGTTCTGGAGTCATTTCGTTGCAAGCGGGTTTTTACATACTTCTCAGACATTTCACTGGAAGCGGGTTTTTTAAGTGCTCTGAAGTCATTTCATTGCAAGCGGGTTTTTAAGTGTTCTGGAGTCATTTCGTTGCAAGCGGGTTTTTACATACTTCTCAGAAATTTCACTGGAAGCGGGTTTTTTAAGTACTCTGGAGTCATTTCGTTGCAAGCGGATTTTTAAGTACTCTGGAGTCATTTCGTTGCAAGCGGGTTTTTAAGTGCTCTGGAATCATTTCGTTGCAAGCGGGTTTTTACGTGCTCTGGAGTCATTTTGTTGCAAGCGGGTTTTTACATACTTCTCAGACATTTCACTGGAAGCGGGTTTTTTAAGTGCTCTGGAGTCATTTCGATGCAAGCGGGTTTTTAAGTGTTCTGGAGTCATTTCGTTGCAAGCGGGTTTTTACGTGCTCTGGAGTCATTTCTTTGCAAGCGGATTTTTACATACTTCTCAGACATTTCACTGGAAGCGGGTTTTTAAGTGCTCTGGAGTCATTTCGTTGCAAGCGGGTTTTTACGTGCTCTGGAGTCATTTCTTTGCAAGCGGATTTTTACATATTCTCAGACATTTCACTAGAAGCGGGTTTTTTAAGTACTCTGGAGTCATTTCGTTGCAAGCGGGTTTTTACTTGCTCTAGAGTCATTTCGTTGCAAGCGGGTTTTTAAGTGCTCTGGAGTCATTTCGTTGCAAGCGGGTTTGTAAGTGCTCTGGAGTCATTTCGTTGCAAGCGGGTTTTTAAGTGCTCTGGAGTCATTTCGTTGCAAGCGGGTTTTTAAGTGCTCTGGAGTCATTTCGTTGCAAGCGGGTTTTTAAGTGTTCTGGAGTCATTTCGTTGCAAGCGGGTTTTTAAGTACTCTGGAGTCATTTCGTTGCAAGCGGGTTTTTAATTGCTCTGGAGTCATTTCGTTGCAAGCGGGTTTTTACTTGCTCTGGAGTCATTTCGTTGCAAGCGGGTTTTTAAGTGCTCTGGAGTCATTTCGTTGCAAGCGGGTTTTTAAGTGCTCTGGAGTCATTTCGTTGCAAGCGGGTTTATAAGTGCTCTGGAGTCTTTTCGTTGCAAGCGGGTTTTTAAGTGTTCTGGAGTCATTTCGTTGCAAGCGGGTTTTTAAGTGCTCTGAAGACATTTCGTTGTAAGCGGTTTTTTAAGTGCTCTGGAGTCATTTCGTTGCAAGCGGGTTTTTACGTGTTCTGGAGTCATTTCGTTGCAAGCGGGTTTTTACATACTTCTCAGACATTTCACTGGAAGCGGGTTTTTTAAGTGCTCTGAAGTCATTTCATTGCAAGCGGGTTTTTAAGTGTTCTGGAGTCATTTCGTTGCAAGCGGGTTTTTACATACTTCTCAGAAATTTCATTGGAAGCGGGTTTTTTAAGTACTCTGGAGTCATTTCGTTGCAAGCGGGTTTTTAAATACTCTGGAGTCATTTCGTTGCAAGCGGGTTTTTAATTGCTCTGGAGTCATTTCGTTGCAAGCGGGTTTTTACTTGCTCTGGAGTCATTTCGTTGCAAGCGGGTTTTTAAGTGCTCTGGAGTCATTTCGTTGCAAGCGGGTTTTTAAGTGCTCTGGAGTCATTTCGTTGCAAGCGGGTTTATAAGTGCTCTGGAGTCTTTTCGTTGCAAGCGGGTTTTTAAGTGTTCTGGAGTCATTTCGTTGCAAGCGGGTTTTTAAGTGCTCTGAAGACATTTCGTTGTAAGCGGTTTTTTAAGTGCTCTGGAGTCATTTCGTTGCAAGCGGGTTTTTACGTGTTCTGGAGTCATTTCGTTGCAAGCGGGTTTTTACATACTTCTCAGACATTTCACTGGAAGCGGGTTTTTTAAGTGCTCTGAAGTCATTTCATTGCAAGCGGGTTTTTAAGTGTTCTGGAGTCATTTCGTTGCAAGCGGGTTTTTACATACTTCTCAGAAATTTCACTGGAAGCGGGTTTTTTAAGTACTCTGGAGTCATTTCGTTGCAAGCGGGTTTTTAAGTACTCTGGAGTCATTTCGTTGCAAGCGGGTTTTTAAGTGCTCTGGAATCATTTCGTTGCAAGCGGGTTTTTACGTGCTCTGGAGTCATTTTGTTGCAAGCGGGTTTTTACATACTTCTCTGACATTTAACTGGAAGCGAGTTTTTTAAGTGCTCTGGAGTCATTTCGTTGCAAGCGGGTTTTTACGTGCTCTGGAGTCATTTCGTTGCAAGCGGGTTTTTACATACTTCTCAGACATTTCACTGGAAGCGGGTTTTTTAAGTGCTCTGGAGTCATTTCGATGCAAGCGGGTTTTTAAGTGTTCTGGAGTCATTTCGTTGCAAGCGGGTTTTTAAGTGCTCTGGAGTCATTTCGTTGCAAGCGGGTTTTTACGTGCTCTGGAGTCATTTCTTTGCAAGCGGATTTTTACATATTCTCAGACATTTCACTGGAAGCGGGTTTTTTAAGTACTCTGGAGTCATTTCGTTGCAAGCGGGTTTTTACTTGCTCTAGAGTCATTTCGTTGCAAGCGGGTTTTTAAGTGCTCTGGAGTCATTTCGTTGCAAGCGGGTTTGTAAGTGCTCTGGAGTCATTTCGTTGCAAGCGGGTTTTTAAGTGCTCTGGAGTCATTTCGTTGCAAGCGGGTTTTTAAGTGCTCTGGAGTCATTTCGTTGCAAGCGGGTTTTTAAGTGTTCTGGAGTCATTTCGTTGCAAGCGGGTTTTTAAGTACTCTGGAGTCATTTCGTTGCAAGCGGGTTTTTAATTGCTCTGGAGTCATTTCGTTGCAAGCGGGTTTTTACTTGCTCTGGAGTCATTTCGTTGCAAGCGGGTTTTTAAGTGCTCTGGAGTCATTTCGTTGCAAGCGGGTTTTTAAGTGCTCTGGAGTCATTTCGTTGCAAGCGGGTTTTTAAGTGCTCTGGAGTCTTTTCGTTGCAAGCGGGTTTTTAAGTGTTCTGGAGTCATTTCGTTGCAAGCGGGTTTTTAAGTGCTCTGAAGACATTTCGTTGTAAGCGGTTTTTTAAGTGCTCTGGAGTCATTTCGTTGCAAGCGGGTTTTTACGTGTTCTGGAGTCATTTCGTTGCAAGCGGGTTTTTACATACTTCTCAGACATTTCACTGGAAGCGGGTTTTTTAAGTGCTCTGAAGTCATTTCATTGCAAGCGGGTTTTTAAGTGTTCTGGAGTCATTTCGTTGCAAGCGGGTTTTTACATACTTCTCAGAAATTTCACTGGAAGCGGGTTTTTTAAGTACTCTGGAGTCATTTCGTTGCAAGCGGGTTTTTAAGTACTCTGGAGTCATTTCGTTGCAAGCGGGTTTTTAAGTGCTCTGGAATCATTTCGTTGCAAGCGGGTTTTTACGTGCTCTGGAGTCATTTTGTTGCAAGCGGGTTTTTACATACTTCTCAGACATTTCACTGGAAGCGGGTTTTTTAAGTGCTCTGGAGTCATTTCGATGCAAGCGGGTTTTTAAGTGTTCTGGAGTCATTTCGTTGCAAGCGGGTTTTTACGTGCTCTGGAGTCATTTCTTTGCAAGCGGATTTTTACATACTTCTCAGACATTTCACTGGAAGTGGGTTTTTAAGTGCTCTGGAGTCATTTCGTTGCAAGCGGGTTTTTAAGTACTCTGGAGTCATTTCGTTGCAAGCGGGTTTTTAATTGCTCTGGAGTCATTTCGTTGCAAGCGAGTTTTTACTTGCTCTGGAGTCATTTCGTTGCAAGCGGGTTTTTAAGTGCTCTGGAGTCATTTCGTTGCAAGCGGGTTTTTAAGTGCTCTGGAGTCATTTCGTTGCAAGCGGGTTTTTAAGTGCTCTGGAGTCATTTCGTTGCAAGCGGGTTTTTACTTGCTCTGGAGTCATTTCGTTGCAAGCGGGTTTTTAAGTGCTCTGGAGTCATTTCGTTGCAAGCGGGTTTTTAAGTGCTCTGGAGTCATTTCGTTGCAAGCGGGTTTATAAGTGCTCTGGAGTCTTTTCGTTGCAAGCGGGTTTTTAAGTGTTCTGGAGTCATTTCGTTGCAAGCGGGTTTTTAAGTGCTCTGAAGACATTTCGTTGTAAGCGGTTTTTTAAGTGCTCTGGAGTCATTTCGTTGCAAGCGGGTTTTTACGTGTTCTGGAGTCATTTCGTTGCAAGCGGGTTTTTACATACTTCTCAGACATTTCACTGGAAGCGGGTTTTTTAAGTGCTCTGAAGTCATTTCATTGCAAGCGGGTTTTTAAGTGTTCTGGAGTCATTTCGTTGCAAGCGGGTTTTTACATACTTCTCAGAAATTTCACTGGAAGCGGGTTTTTTAAGTACTCTGGAGTCATTTCGTTGCAAGCGGGTTTTTAAGTACTCTGGAGTCATTTCGTTGCAAGCGGGTTTTTAAGTGCTCTGGAATCATTTCGTTGCAAGCGGGTTTTTACGTGCTCTGGAGTCATTTTGTTGCAAGCGGGTTTTTACATACTTCTCTGACATTTAACTGGAAGCGAGTTTTTTAAGTGCTCTGGAGTCATTTCGTTGCAAGCGGGTTTTTACGTGCTCTGGAGTCATTTCGTTGCAAGCGGGTTTTTACATACTTCTCAGACATTTCACTGGAAGCGGGTTTTTTAAGTGCTCTGGAGTCATTTCGATGCAAGCGGGTTTTTAAGTGTTCTGGAGTCATTTCGTTGCAAGCGGGTTTTTAAGTGCTCTGGAGTCATTTCGTTGCAAGCGGGTTTTTACGTGCTCTGGAGTCATTTCTTTGCAAGCGGATTTTTACATATTCTCAGACATTTCACTGGAAGCGGGTTTTTTAAGTACTCTGGAGTCATTTCGTTGCAAGCGGGTTTTTACTTGCTCTAGAGTCATTTCGTTGCAAGCGGGTTTTTAAGTGCTCTGGAGTCATTTCGTTGCAAGCGGGTTTGTAAGTGCTCTGGAGTCATTTCGTTGCAAGCGGGTTTTTAAGTGCTCTGGAGTCATTTCGTTGCAAGCGGGTTTTTAAGTGCTCTGGAGTCATTTCGTTGCAAGCGGGTTTTTAAGTGTTCTGGAGTCATTTCGTTGCAAGCGGGTTTTTAAGTACTCTGGAGTCATTTCGTTGCAAGCGGGTTTTTAATTGCTCTGGAGTCATTTCGTTGCAAGCGGGTTTTTACTTGCTCTGGAGTCATTTCGTTGCAAGCGGGTTTTTAAGTGCTCTGGAGTCATTTCGTTGCAAGCGGGTTTTTAAGTGCTCTGGAGTCATTTCATTGCAAGCGGGTTTTTAAGTGTTCTGGAGTCATTTCGTTGCAAGCGGGTTTTTACATACTTCTCAGAAATTTCACTGGAAGCGGGTTTTTTAAGTACTCTGGAGTCATTTCGTTGCAAGCGGGTTTTTAAGTACTCTGGAGTCATTTCGTTGCAAGCGGGTTTTTAAGTGCTCTGGAATCATTTCGTTGCAAGCGGGTTTTTACGTGCTCTGGAGTCATTTTGTTGCAAGCGGGTTTTTACATACTTCTCAGACATTTCACTGGAAGCGGGTTTTTTAAGTGCTCTGGAGTCATTTCGATGCAAGCGGGTTTTTAAGTGTTCTGGAGTCATTTCGTTGCAAGCGGGTTTTTACGTGCTCTGGAGTCATTTCTTTGCAAGCGGATTTTTACATACTTCTCAGACATTTCACTGGAAGCGGGTTTTTAAGTGCTCTGGAGTCATTTCGTTGCAAGCGGGTTTTTACGTGCTCTGGAGTCATTTCTTTGCAAGCGGATTTTTACATATTCTCAGACATTTCACTGGAAGCGGGTTTTTTAAGTACTCTGGAGTCATTTCGTTGCAAGCGGGTTTTTACTTGCTCTAGAGTCATTTCGTTGCAAGCGGGTTTTTAAGTGCTCTGGAGTCATTTCGTTGCAAGCGGGTTTGTAAGTGCTCTGGAGTCATTTCGTTGCAAGCGGGTTTTTAAGTGCTCTGGAGTCATTTCGTTGCAAGCGGGTTTTTAAGTGCTCTGGAGTCATTTCGTTGCAAGCGGGTTTTTAAGTGTTCTGGAGTCATTTCGTTGCAAGCGGGTTTTTAAGTACTCTGGAGTCATTTCGTTGCAAGCGGGTTTTTAATTGCTCTGGAGTCATTTCGTTGCAAGCAGGTTTTTACTTGCTCTGGAGTCATTTCGTTGCAAGCGGGTTTTTAAGTGCTCTGGAGTCATTTCGTTGCAAGCGGGTTTTTAAGTGCTCTGGAGTCATTTCGTTGCAAGCGGGTTTATAAGTGCTCTGGAGTCTTTTCGTTGCAAGCGGGTTTTTAAGTGTTCTGGAGTCATTTCGTTGCAAGCGGGTTTTTAAGTGCTCTGAAGACATTTCGTTGTAAGCGGTTTTTTAAGTGCCCTGGAGTCATTTCGTTGCAAGCGGGTTTTTACGTGTTCTGGAGTCATTTCGTTGCAAGCGGGTTTTTACATACTTCTCAGACATTTCACTGGAAGCGGGTTTTTTAAGTGCTCTGAAGTCATTTCATTGCAAGCGGGTTTTTAAGTGTTCTGGAGTCATTTCGTTGCAAGCGGGTTTTTACATACTTCTCAGAAATTTCATTGGAAGCGGGTTTTTTAAGTACTCTGGAGTCATTTCGTTGCAAGCGGGTTTTTAAGTACTCTGGAGTCATTTCGTTGCAAGCGGGTTTTTAATTGCTCTGGAGTCATTTCGTTGCAAGCGGGTTTTTACTTGCTCTGGAGTCATTTCGTTGCAAGCGGGTTTTTAAGTGCTCTGGAGTCATTTCGTTGCAAGCGGGTTTTTAAGTGCTCTGGAGTCATTTCGTTGCAAGCGGGTTTATAAGTGCTCTGGAGTCTTTTCGTTGCAAGCGGGTTTTTAAGTGTTCTGGAGTCATTTCGTTGTAAGCGGGTTTTTAAGTGCTCTGAAGACATTTCGTTGTAAGCGGTTTTTTAAGTGCTCTGGAGTCATTTCGTTGCAAGCGGGTTTTTACGTGTTCTGGAGTCATTTCGTTGCAAGCGGGTTTTTACATACTTCTCAGACATTTCACTGGAAGCGGGTTTTTTAAGTGCTCTGAAGTCATTTCATTGCAAGCGGGTTTTTAAGTGTTCTGGAGTCATTTCGTTGCAAGCGGGTTTTTACATACTTCTCAGAAATTTCACTGGAAGCGGGTTTTTTAAGTACTCTGGAGTCATTTCGTTGCAAGCGGGTTTTTAAGTACTCTGGAGTCATTTCGTTGCAAGCGGGTTTTTAAGTGCTCTGGAATCATTTCGTTGCAAGCGGGTTTTTACGTGCTCTGGAGTCATTTTGTTGCAAGCGGGTTTTTACATACTTCTCTGACATTTAACTGGAAGCGAGTTTTTTAAGTGCTCTGGAGTCATTTCGTTGCAAGCGGGTTTTTACGTGCTCTGGAGTCATTTCGTTGCAAGCGGGTTTTTACATACTTCTCAGACATTTCACTGGAAGCGGGTTTTTTAAGTGCTCTGGAGTCATTTCGATGCAAGCGGGTTTTTAAGTGTTCTGGAGTCATTTCGTTGCAAGCGGGTTTTTAAGTGCTCTGGAGTCATTTCGTTGCAAGCGGGTTTTTACGTGCTCTGGAGTCATTTCTTTGCAAGCGGATTTTTACATATTCTCAGACATTTCACTGGAAGCGGGTTTTTTAAGTACTCTGGAGTCATTTCGTTGCAAGCGGGTTTTTACTTGCTCTAGAGTCATTTCGTTGCAAGCGGGTTTTTAAGTGCTCTGGAGTCATTTCGTTGCAAGCGGGTTTGTAAGTGCTCTGGAGTCATTTCGTTGCAAGCGGGTTTTTAAGTGCTCTGGAGTCATTTCGTTGCAAGCGGGTTTTTAAGTGCTCTGGAGTCATTTCGTTGCAAGCGGGTTTTTAAGTGTTCTGGAGTCATTTCGTTGCAAGCGGGTTTTTAAGTACTCTGGAGTCATTTCGTTGCAAGCGGGTTTTTAATTGCTCTGGAGTCATTTCGTTGCAAGCGGGTTTTTACTTGCTCTGGAGTCATTTCGTTGCAAGCGGGTTTTTAAGTGCTCTGGAGTCATTTCGTTGCAAGCGGGTTTTTAAGTGCTCTGGAGTCTTTTCGTTGCAAGCGGGTTTTTAAGTGTTCTGGAGTCATTTCGTTGCAAGCGGGTTTTTAAGTGCTCTGAAGACATTTCGTTGTAAGCGGTTTTTTAAGTGCTCTGGAGTCATTTCGTTGCAAGCGGGTTTTTACGTGTTCTGGAGTCATTTCGTTGCAAGCGGGTTTTTACATACTTCTCAGACATTTCACTGGAAGCGGGTTTTTTAAGTGCTCTGAAGTCATTTCATTGCAAGCGGGTTTTTAAGTGTTCTGGAGTCATTTCGTTGCAAGCGGGTTTTTACATACTTCTCAGAAATTTCACTGGAAGCGGGTTTTTTAAGTACTCTGGAGTCATTTCGTTGCAAGCGGGTTTTTAAGTACTCTGGAGTCATTTCGTTGCAAGCGGGTTTTTAAGTGCTCTGGAATCATTTCTTTGCAAGCGGGTTTTTACGTGCTCTGGAGTCATTTTGTTGCAAGCGGGTTTTTACATACTTCTCAGACATTTCACTGGAAGCGGGTTTTTTAAGTGCTCTGGAGTCATTTCGATGCAAGCGGGTTTTTAAGTGTTCTGGAGTCATTTCGTTGCAAGCGGGTTTTTACGTGCTCTGGAGTCATTTCTTTGCAAGCGGATTTTTAAATACTTCTCAGACATTTCACTGGAAGCGGGTTTTTAAGTACTCTGGAGTCATTTCGTTGCAAGCGGGTTTTTACGTGCTCTGGAGTCATTTCTTTGCAAGCGGATTTTTACATATTCTCAGACATTTCACTGGAAGCGGGTTTTTTAAGTACTCTGGAGTCATTTCGTTGCAAGCGGGTTTTTACTTGCTCTAGAGTCATTTCGTTGCAAGCGGGTTTTTAAGTGCTCTGGAGTCATTTCGTTGCAAGCGGGTTTGTAAGTGCTCTGGAGTCATTTCGTTGCAAGCGGGTTTTTAAGTGCTCTGGAGTCATTTCGTTGCAAGCGGGTTTTTAAGTGCTCTGGAGTCATTTCGTTGCAAGCGGGTTTTTAAGTGTTCTGGAGTCATTTCGTTGCAAGCGGGTTTTTAAGTACTCTGGAGTCATTTCGTTGCAAGCGGGTTTTTAATTGCTCTGGAGTCATTTCGTTGCAAGCGGGTTTTTACTTGCTCTGGAGTCATTTCGTTGCAAGCGGGTTTTTAAGTGCTCTGGAGTCATTTCGTTGCAAGCGGGTTTTTAAGTGCTCTGGAGTCATTTCGTTGCAAGCGGGTTTTTAAGTGCTCTGGAGTCTTTTCGTTGCAAGCGGGTTTTTAAGTGTTCTGGAGTCATTTCGTTGCAAGCGGGTTTTTAAGTGCTCTGAAGACATTTCGTTGTAAGCGGTTTTTTAAGTGCTCTGGAGTCATTTCGTTGCAAGCGGGTTTTTACGTGTTCTGGAGTCATTTCGTTGCAAGCGGGTTTTTACATACTTCTCAGACATTTCACTGGAAGCGGGTTTTTTAAGTGCTCTGAAGTCATTTCATTGCAAGCGGGTTTTTAAGTGTTCTGGAGTCATTTCGTTGCAAGCGGGTTTTTACATACTTCTCAGAAATTTCACTGGAAGCGGGTTTTTTAAGTACTCTGGAGTCATTTCGTTGCAAGCGGGTTTTTAAGTACTCTGGAGTCATTTCGTTGCAAGCGGGTTTTTAAGTGCTCTGGAATCATTTCGTTGCAAGCGGGTTTTTACGTGCTCTGGAGTCATTTTGTTGCAAGCGGGTTTTTACATACTTCTCAGACATTTCACTGGAAGCGGGTTTTTTAAGTGCTCTGGAGTCATTTCGATGCAAGCGGGTTTTTAAGTGTTCTGGAGTCATTTCGTTGCAAGCGGGTTTTTACGTGCTCTGGAGTCATTTCTTTGCAAGCGGATTTTTACATACTTCTCAGACATTTCACTGGAAGCGGGTTTTTTAAGTACTCTGGAATCATTTCGTTGCAAGCGGGTTTTTACGTGCTCTGGAGTCATTTCGTTGCAAGCGGGTTTTTACGTGCTCTGGAGTCATTTCGTTGCTAGCGGGTTTTTACATACTTCTCAGACATTTCACTGGAAGCGGGTTTTTTAAGTGCTCTGGAGTCATTTTGTTGCAAGCGGGTTTTTACGTGCTCTGGAGTCATTTCGTTGCAAGCGGGTTTTTAAGTGCTCTGGAGTCATTTTGTTGCAAGCGGGTTTTTACGTGCTCTGGAGTCATTTCTTTGCAAGCGGATTTTTACATACTTCTCAGACATTTCACTGGAAGCGGGTTTTTTAAGTACTCTGGAATCATTTCGTTGCAAGCGGGTTTTTACGTGCTCTGGAGTCATTTCGTTGCAAGCGGGTTTTTACGTGCTCTGGAGTCATTTCGTTGCTAGCGGGTTTTTACATACTTCTCAGACATTTCACTGGAAGCGGGTTTTTTAAGTGCTCTGAAGTCATTTCATTGCAAGCGGGTTTTTAAGTGTTCTGGAGTCATTTCGTTGCAAGCGGGTTTTTACATACTTCTCAGAAATTTCACTGGAAGCGGGTTTTTTAAGTACTCTGGAGTCATTTCGTTGCAAGCGGGTTTTTAAGTACTCTGGAGTCATTTCGTTGCAAGCGGGTTTTTAAGTGCTCTGGAATCATTTCGTTGCAAGCGGGTTTTTACGTGCTCTGGAGTCATTTTGTTGCAAGCGGGTTTTTACATACTTCTCAGACATTTCACTGGAAGCGGGTTTTTTAAGTGCTCTGGAGTCATTTCGATGCAAGCGGGTTTTTAAGTGTTCTGGAGTCATTTCGTTGCAAGCGGGTTTTTACGTGCTCTGGAGTCATTTCTTTGCAAGCGGATTTTTACATACTTCTCAGACATTTCACTGGAAGCGGGTTTTTTAAGTACTCTGGAATCATTTCGTTGCAAGCGGGTTTTTAAGTGCTCTGGAGTCATTTCGTTGCAAGCGGGTTTTTACGTGCTCTGGAGTCATTTCGTTGCTAGCGGGTTTTTACATACTTCTCAGACATTTCACTGGAAGCGGGTTTTTTAAGTGCTCTGGAGTCATTTTGTTGCAAGCGGGTTTTTACGTGCTCTGGAGTCATTTCGTTGCAAGCGGGTTTTTCCATACTACTGAGACATTTCACTGGAAGCGGGTTTTTGAGTGCTCTGGAGTCATTTCGTTGCAAGCGGGTTTTTAAGTGCTCTGGAGTCTTTTCGTTGCAAGCGGGTTTTTACGTGCTCTGGAGTCATTTCTTTGCAAGCGGATTTTTACATATTCTCAGACATTTCACTGGAAGCGGGTTTTTTAAGTACTCTGGAGTCATTTCGTTGCAAGCGGGTTTTTACTTGCTCTAGAGTCATTTCGTTGCAAGCGGGTTTTTAAGTGCTCTGGAGTCATTTCGTTGCAAGCGGGTTTGTAAGTGCTCTGGAGTCATTTCGTTGCAAGCGGGTTTTTAAGTGCTCTGGAGTCATTTCGTTGCAAGCGGGTTTTTAAGTGCTCTGGAGTCATTTCGTTGCAAGCGGGTTTTTAAGTGTTCTGGAGTCATTTCGTTGCAAGCGGGTTTTTAAGTACTCTGGAGTCATTTCGTTGCAAGCGGGTTTTTAATTGCTCTGGAGTCATTTCGTTGCAAGCGGGTTTTTACTTGCTCTGGAGTCATTTCGTTGCAAGCGGGTTTTTAAGTGCTCTGGAGTCATTTCGTTGCAAGCGGGTTTTTAAGTGCTCTGGAGTCATTTCGTTGCAAGCGGGTTTTTAAGTGCTCTGGAGTCTTTTCGTTGCAAGCGGGTTTTTAAGTGTTCTGGAGTCATTTCGTTGCAAGCGGGTTTTTAAGTGCTCTGAAGACATTTCGTTGTAAGCGGTTTTTTAAGTGCTCTGGAGTCATTTCGTTGCAAGCGGGTTTTTACGTGTTCTGGAGTCATTTCGTTGCAAGCGGGTTTTTACATACTTCTCAGACATTTCACTGGAAGCGGGTTTTTGAAGTGCTCTGAAGTCATTTCATTGCAAGCGGGTTTTTAAGTGTTCTGGAGTCATTTCGTTGCAAGCGGGTTTTTACATACTTCTCAGAAATTTCACTGGAAGCGGGTTTTTTAAGTACTCTGGAGTCATTTCGTTGCAAGCGGGTTTTTAAGTACTCTGGAGTCATTTCGTTGCAAGCGGGTTTTTAAGTGCTCTGGAATCATTTCGTTGCAAGCGGGTTTTTACGTGCTCTGGAGTCATTTTGTTGCAAGCGGGTTTTTACATACTTCTCAGACATTTCACTGGAAGCGGGTTTTTTAAGTGCTCTGGAGTCATTTCGATGCAAGCGGGTTTTTAAGTGTTCTGGAGTCATTTCGTTGCAAGCGGGTTTTTACGTGCTCTGGAGTCATTTCTTTGCAAGCGGATTTTTACATACTTCTCAGACATTTCACTGGAAGCGGGTTTTTTAAGTACTCTGGAATCATTTCGTTGCAAGCGGGTTTTTAAGTGCTCAGGAGTCATTTCGTTGCAAGCGGGTTTTTAAGTGCTCTGGAGTCATTTCGTTGCAAGCGGGTTTTTAAGTGCTCTGGAGTCATTTCGTTGCAAGCGGGTTTTTAAGTGCTCTGGAGTCTTTTCGTTGCAAGCGGGTTTTTAAGTGTTCTGGACTCATTTCGTTGAGAGCGGGTTTTTAAGTGCTCTGAAGGCATTTCGTTTTTAGCGGGTTTTTAAGTGCTCTGGCGTCATTTCGTTGCAAGCGGGTTTTTACGTGTTCTGGAGTCATTTCGTTGCAAGTGGGTTTTTACATACTTCTCAGACATTTCACTGGAAGCGGGTTTTTTAGTGCTCTGGAGGCATTTCGGTGCAAGCGGCTTTTTAAGTACTCTGGAGTCATTTCGTTGCAAGCGGGTTTTTACGTGCTCTGGAGTCATTTCGTTGCAAGCGGGTTTTTATATACTTCTCAGATATTTCACTGGAAGCGGGTTTTTTAAGTGCTCTGGAGTCATTTCGATGCAAGCTGGTTTTTAAGTGTTCTGGAGTCATTTCGTTGCAAGCGGGTTTTTAAGTGCTCTGGAGTCATTTCGTTGCAAGCGGGTTTTTACGTGCTCTGGAGTCATTTCGTTGCTAGCGGGTTTTTACATACTTCTCAGACATTTCACTGGAAGCGGGTTTTTTAAGTGCTCTGGAGTCATTTTGTTGCAAGCGGGTTTTTACGTGCTCTGGAGTCATTTCGTTGCAAGCGGGTTTTTCCATACTACTGAGACATTTCACTGGAAGCGGGTTTTTGAGTGCTCTGGAGTCATTTCGTTGCAAGCGGGTTTTTAAGTGCTCTGGAGTCTTTTCGTTGCAAGCGGGTTTTTAAGTGTTCTGGAGTCATTTCGTTGCAAGCGGCTTTTTAAGTGCTCTGAAGACATTTCGTTGTAAGCGGGTTTTTAAGTGCTCTGGAGTCATTTTGTTGCAAGCGGGTTTTTACGTGTTCTGGAGTCATTTCGTTGCAAGCGGGTTTTTACATACTTCTCAGACATTTCACTGGAAGCGGGTTTTTTAAGTGCTCTGAAGTCATTTCGTTGCAAGCGGGTTTTTAAGTGTTCTGGAGTCATTTCGTTGCAAGCGGGTTTTTACATACTTCTCAGAAATTTCACTGGAAGCGGGTTTTTTAAGTACTCTGGAGTCATTTCATTGCAAGCGGGTTTTTAAGTACTCTGGAGTCATTTTGTTGCAAGCGGGTTTTTACGTGCTCTGGAGTCATTTCGATGCAAGCGGGTTTTTACATACTTCTCAGACATTTCACTGGAAGCGGGTTTTTTAAGTGCTCTGGAGTCATTTCGATGCAAGCGGGTTTTTAAGTGTTCTGGAGTCATTTCGTTGCAAGCGGGTTTTTAAGTGCTCTGGAGTCATTTCGTTGCAAGCGGGTTTTTACGTGCTCTGGAGTCATTTCGTTGCAAGCGGGTTTTTACATACTTCTCAGACATTTCACTGGAAGCGGGTTTTTTAAGTACTCTGTATTCATTTCGTTGCAAGCGAGTTTTTAAGTGCTATGGAGTCATTTCGTTGCAAGCGGGTTTTTAAGTACTCTGGAGTCATTTCGTTGCAAGCGGGTTTTTAAATGCTATGGAGTCATTTCGTTGCAAGCGGGTTTTTAAGTACTCTGGAGTCCTTTCGTTGCAAGCGGGTTTTTAAGTGCTCTGGAGTCATTTCGTTGCAAGCGGGTTTTTAAGTGTTCTGGAGTCATTTCGTTGCAAGCGGGTTTTTAAGTGCTCTGCAGTCATTTCGTTGCAAGCGGGTTTTTAAGTGCTCTGGAGTTATTTCGTTGCAAGCGGGTTTTTAAGTGCTCTGGAGTCATTTGGTTGCAAGCGGGTTTTTAAGTGTTCTGGAGTCATTTCGTTGCAAGCGGGTTTTTAAGTGCTCTGGAGTCATTTCGTTGCAAGCGGGTTTTTAATTGCTCTGGAGTCATTTCGTTGCAAGCGGGTTTTTACTTGCTCTGGAGTCATTTCGTTGCAAGCAGGTTTTTAAGTGCTCTGGAGTCATTTCGTTGCAAGCGGGTTTTTAAGTGTTCTGGAGTCATTTCGTTGCAAGCGGGTTTTTACATACTTCTCAGAAATTTCACTGGAAGCGGGTTTTTTAAGTGCTCTGAAGTCATTTCGTTGCAAGCGGGTTTTTAAGTGTTCTGGAGTCATTTCGTTGCAAGCGGGTTTTTACATACTTCTCAGAAACTTCACTGGAAGCGGGTTTTTTAAGTACTCTGGAGTCATTTCGTTGCAAGCGGGTTTTTAAATACTCTGGAGTCATTTCGTTGCAAGCGGGTTTTTAAGTGCTCTGGAATCATTTCGTTGCAAGCGGGTTTTTACATGCTCTGGAGTCATTTTGTTGCAAGCGGGTTTTTACATACTTCTCTGACATTTAACTGGAAGCGAGTTTTTTAAGTGCTCTGGAGTCATTTCGTTGCAAGCGGGTTTTTACGTGCTCTGGAGGCATTTCGTTGCAAGCGGGTTTTTACATACTTCTCAGACATTTCACTGGAAGCGGGTTTTTTAAGTGCTCTGGAGTCATTTCGATGCAAGCGGGTTTTTAAGTGTTCTGGAGTCATTTCGTTGCAAGCGGGTTTTTAAGTGCTCTGGAGTCATTTCGTTGCAAGCGGGTTTTTACGTGCTCTGGAGTCATTTCTTTGCAAGCGGATTTTTACATATTCTCAGACATTTCACTGGAAGCGGGTTTTTTAAGTACTCTGGAGTCATTTCGTTGCAAGCGGGTTTTTAAGTGCTCTGGAGTCATTTCGTTGCAAGCGGGTTTTTACGTGCTCTGGAGTCATTTCTTTGCAAGCGGATTTTTACATATTCTCAGACATTTCACTGGAAGCGGGTTTTTTAAGTACTCTGGAGTCATTTTGTTGCAAGCGGGTTTTTAAGTGCTCTGGAGTCATTTCGTTGCAAGCGGGTTTTTACGTGCTCTGGAGTCATTTCTTTGCAAGCGGATTTTTACATATTCTCAGACATTTCACTGGAAGCGGGTTTTTTAAGTACTCTGGAGTCATTTCGTTGCAAGCGGGTTTTTAAGTGCTATGGAGTCATTTCGTTGCAAGCGGGTTTTTAAGTACTCTGGAGTCATTTCGTTGCAAGCGGATTTTTAAGTGCTCTGGAGTCATTTCGTTGCAAGCGGGTTTTTAAGTGCTCTGGATTCATTTCATTGCAAGCGGGTTTTTAAGTGCTCTGGAGTCATTTCGTTGCAAGCGGGTTTTTAAGTGCTCTGGAGTCATTTCGTTGCAAGCGGGTTTTTAAGTGTTCTGGAGTCATTTCGTTGCAAGCGGGTTTTTAAATACTCTTGAGTCATTTCGTTGCAAGCGGGTTTTTAATTGCTCTGGAGTCATTTCGTTGCAAGCGGGTTTTTACTTGCTCTGGAGTCATTTCGTTGCAAGCGGGTTTTTAAGTGCTCTGGAGTCATTTCGTTGCAAGCGGGTTTGTAAGTGCTCTGGAGTCATTTCGTTGCAAGCGGGTTTTTAAGTGCTCTGGAGTCATTTCGTTGCAAGCGGGTTTTTAAGTGCTCTGGAGTCATTTCGTTGCAAGCGGGTTTTTAAGTGCTCTGGAGTCATTTCGTTGCAAGCGGGTTTTTACGTGTTCTGGAGTCATTTCATTGCAAGCGGTTTTTTACATACTTCCCAGACATTTCACTGGAAGCGGGTTTTTTAAGTGCTCTGGAGTCATTTCGTTGCAAGCGGGTTTTTACGTGCTCTGGAGTCATTTCGTTGCAAGCGGGTTTTTAAGTGCTCTGGAGTCATTTCGTTGCAAGCGGGTTTTAAGTGCTCTGGAGTCATTTCTTTGCAAACGGGTTTGTAAGTGCTCTGGAGTCATTTTGTTGCAAGCGGGTTTTTAAGTGCTCTGGAGTCATTTTGTTGCAAGCGGGTTTTTACGTGTTCTGGAGTCATTTCGTTGCAAGCGGGTTTTTACATACTTCTCAGACATTTCACTGGAAGCGGGTTTTTTAAGTGCTCTGAAGTCATTTCGTTGCAAGCGGGTTTTTAAGTGTTCTGGAGTCATTTCGTTGCAAGCGGGTTTTTACATACTTCTCAGAAATTTCACTGGAAGCGGGTTTTTTAAGTACTCTGGAGTCATTTCATTGCAAGCGGGTTTTTAAGTACTCTGGAGTCATTTTGTTGCAAGCGGGTTTTTACGTGCTCTGGAGGCATTTCGATGCAAGCGGGTTTTTAAGTGTTCTGGAGTCATTTCGTTGCAAGCGGGTTTTTAAGTGCTCTGGAGTCATTTCGTTGCAAGCAGGTTTTTACGTGCTCTGGAGTCATTTATTGCAAGCGGATTTTTACATACTTCTCAGACATTTCACTGGAAGCTGGTTTTTTAAGTACTCTGGAGTCATTTCGTTGCAAGCGGGTTTTTAAGTGCTCTGGAGTCATTTCGTTGCAAGCGGGTTTTTAAGTGCTCTGGAGTCATTTCGTTGCAAGCGGGTTTTTAATTGCTCTGGAGTCATTTCGTTGCAAGCGGGTTTTTACGTGCTCTGGAGTCATTTCGTTGCAAGCGGGTTTTTACATACTTCTCAGACATTTCACTGGAAGCGGGTTTTTTAAGTGCTCTGAAGTCATTTCGTTGCAAGCGGGTTTTTAAGTGTTCTGGAGTCATTTCGTTGCAAGCAGGTTTTTAAGTGCTCTGGAGTCATTTCGTTGCAAGCAGGTTTTTACGTGCTCTGGAGTCATTTATTGCAAGCGGATTTTTACATACTTCTCAGACATTTCACTGGAAGCGGGTTTTTTAAGTACTCTGGAGTCATTTCGTTGCAAGCGGGTTTTTAAGTGCTCTGGAGTCATTTCGTTGCAAGCGGGTTTTTAAGTGCTCTGGAGTCATTTCGTTGCAAGCGGGTTTTTAAGTGCTCTGGAGTCATTTCGTTGCAAGCGGGTTTTTACGTGCTCTGGAGTCATTTCGTTGAAAGCGGGTTTATAAGTGCTCTGGAGTCATTTTGTTGCAAGCGGGTTTTTAAGTGCTCTGGAGTCATTTCGTTGCAAGCGTGTTTTTAAGTGCTCTGGCGTCATTTCGTTGCAAGCGGGTTTTTACGTGTTCTGGAGTCATTTCGTTGCAAGTGGGTTTTTACATACTTCTCAGACATTTCACTGGAAGCGGGTTTTTTAAGTGCTCTGGAGGCATTTCTGTGCAAGCGGCTTTTTAAGTACTCTGGAGTCATTTCGTTGCAAGCAGGTTTTTACGTGCTCTGGAGTCATTTCGTTGCAAGCAGGTTTTTACATACTTCTCTGACATTTAACTGGACGCGGGTTTTTTAAGTGCTCTGGAGTCATTTCGTTGCAAGCGGGTTTTTACGTGCTCTGGAGTCATTTCGTTGCAAGCGGGTTTATAAGTGCTCTGGAGTAATTTCGTTGCAAGCGGGTTTTAAAGTACTCTGGAGTCATTTCGTTGCAAGCGGGTTTTTAAGTGCTCTGGAGTCATTTCGTTGCAAGCGGGTTTTTACGTGCTCTGGAGTCATTTCGTTGCAAGCGGGTTTTTATATACTTCTCAGATATTTCACTGGAAGCGGGTTTTTTAAGTGCTCTGGAGTCATTTCGATGTAAGCTGGTTTTTAAGTGATCTGGAGTCATTTCGTTGCAAGCGGGTTTTTAAGTGCTCTGGAGTCATTTCGTTGCAAGCGGGTTTTTACGTGCTCTGGAGTCATTTATTGCAAGCGGATTTTTACATACTTCTCAGACATTTCACTGGAAGCGGGTTTTTTAAGTACTCTGGAGTCATTTCGTTGCAAGCGGGTTTTTAAGTGCTCTGGAGTCATTTCGTTGCAAGCGGGTTTTTAAGTGCTCTGGAGTCATTTCGTTGCAAGCGGGTTTTTAATTGCTCTGGAGTCATTTCGTTGCAAGCGGGTTTTTACGTGCTCTGGAGTCATTTCGTTGCAAGCGGGTTTTTACATACTTCTCAGACATTTCACTGGAAGCGGGTTTTTTAAGTACTCTGGAGTCATTTCATTGCAAGCGGGTTTTTAAGTACTCTGGAGTCATTTTGTTGCAAGCGGGTTTTTACGTGCTCTGGAGTCATTTCGATGCAAGCGGGTTTTTACATACTTCTCAGACATTTCACTGAAAGCGGGTTTTTTAAGTGCTCTGGAGTCATTTCATTGCAAGCGGGTTTTTAAGTACTCTGGAGTCATTTTGTTGCAAGCGGGTTTTTACGTGCTCTGGAGTCATTTCGATGCAAGCGGGTTTTTACATACTTCTCAGACATTTCACTGAAAGCGGGTTTTTTAAGTGCTCTGGAGTCATTTCGATGCAAGCGGGTTTTTAAGTGTTCTGGAGTCATTTCGTTGCAAGCGGGTTTTTAAGTGCTCTGGAGTCATTTCGTTGCAAGCAGGTTTTTACGTGCTCTGGAGTCATTCATTGCAAGCGGATTTTTACATACTTCTCAGACATTTCACTGGAAGCGGGTTTTTTAAGTACTCTGGAGTCATTTCGTTGCAAGCGGGTTTTTAAGTGCTCTGGAGTCATTTCGTTGCAAGCGGGTTTTTAAGTGCTCTGGAGTCATTTCGTTGCAAGCGGGTTTTTAAGTGCTCTGGAGTCATTTCGTTGCAAGCGGGTTTTTACGTGCTCTGGAGTCATTTCGTTGCAAGCGGGTTTATAAGTGCTCTGGAGTCATTTCGTTGCAAGCGGGTTTTTAAGTGCTCTGGAGTCATTTCGTTGCAAGCGGGTTTTTAAGTGCTCTGGCGTCATTTCGTTGCAAGCGGGTTTTTACGTGTTCTGGAGTCATTTCGTTGCAAGTGGGTTTTTACATACTTCTCAGACATTTCACTGGAAGCGGGTTTTTTAAGTGCTCTGGAGGCATTTCGGTGCAAGCGGCTTTTTAAGTACTCTGGAGTCATTTCGTTTTAAGCAGGTTTTTACGTGCTCTGGAGTCATTTCGTTGCAAGCAGGTTTTTACATACTTCTCTGACATTTAACTGGACGCGGGTTTTTTAAGTGCTCTGGAGTCATTTCGTTGCAAGCGGGTTTTTACGTGCTCTGGAGTCATTTCGTTGCAAGCGGGTTTATAAGTGCTCTGGAGTAATTTCGTTGCAAGCGGGTTTTAAAGTACTCTGGAGTCATTTCGTTGCAAGCAGGTTTTTAAGTGCTCTGGAGTCATTTCGTTGCAAGCGGGTTTTTACGTGCTCTGGAGTCATTTCGTTGCAAGCGGGTTTTTATATACTTCTCAGATATTTCACTGGAAGCGGGTTTTTTAAGTGCTCTGGAGTCATTTCGATGTAAGCTGGTTTTTAAGTGATCTGGAGTCATTTCGTTGCAAGCGGGTTTTTAAGTGCTCTGGAGTCATTTCGTTGCAAGCGGGTTTTTACGTGCTCTGGAGTCATTTCGTTGCTAGCGGGTTTTTACATACTTCTCAGACATTTCACTGGAAGCGGGTTTTTTAAGTGCTCTGGAGTCATTTTGTTGCAAGCGGGTTTTTAAGTGCTCTGGAGTCATTTCGTTGCAAGCGGGTTTTTACATACTTCTGAGACATTTCACTGGAAGCGTGTTCTTGAGTGCTCTGGAGTCATTTCGTTGCAAGCGGGTTTTTAAGTGCTCTGGAGTCATTTCGTTGCAAGCGGGTTTTTAAGTGCTCTGGAGTCTTTTCGTTGCAAGCGGGTTTTTAAGTGTTCTGGAGTCATTTCGTTGCAAGCGGGTTTTTAAGTGCTCTGAAGACATTTCGTTGTAAGCGGGTTTTTAAGTGCTCTGGAGTCATTTTGTTGCAAGCGGGTTTTTACGTGTTCTGGAGTCATTTCGTTGCAAGCGGGTTTTTACATACTTCTCAGACATTTCACTGGAAGCGGGTTTTTTAAGTGCTCTGAAGTCATTTCGTTGCAAGCGGGTTTTTAAGTGTTCTGGAGTCATTTCGTTGCAAGCGGGTTTTTACATACTTCTCAGAAATTTCACTGGAAGCGGGTTTTTTAAGTACTCTGGAGTCATTGCAAGCGGGTTTTTAAGTACTCTGGAGTCATTTTGTTGCAAGCGGGTTTTTACGTGCTCTGGAGTCATTTCGATGCAAGCGGGTTTTTACATACTTCTCAGACATTTCACTGGAAGCGGGTTTTTTAAGTGCTCTGGAGTCATTTCGATGCAAGCAAGTTTTTAAGTGTTCTGGAGTCATTTCGTTGCAAGCGGGTTTTTAAGTGCTCTGGAGTCATTTCGTTGCAAGCGGGTTTTTAAGTGCTCTGGAGTCATTTCGTTGCAAGCGGGTTTTTAAGTGCTCTGGAGTCTTTTCGTTGCAAGCGGGTTTTTAAGTGTTCTGGACTCATTTCGTTGAGAGCGGGTTTTTAAGTGCTCTGAAGGCATTTCGTTTTTAGCGGGTTTTTAAGTGCTCTGGCGTCATTTCGTTGCAAGCGGGTTTTTACGTGTTCTGGAGTCATTTCGTTGCAAGTGGGTTTTTACATACTTCTCAGACATTTCACTGGAAGCGGGTTTTTTAAGTGCTCTGGAGGCATTTCGGTGCAAGCGCCTTTTTAAGTACTCTGGAGTCATTTCGTTGCAAGCGGGTTTTTAAGTGCTCTGGAGTCATTTCGTTGCAAGCGGGTTTTTACATACTTCTCTGACATTTAACTGGACGCGGGTTTTTTAAGTGCTCTGGAGTCATTTCGTTGCAAGCGGGTTTTTACGTGCTCTGGAGTCATTTCGTTGCAAGAGGGTTTATAAGTGCTCTGGAGTAATTTCGTTGCAAGCGGGTTTTAAAGTACTCTGGAGTCATTTCGTTGCAAGCGGGTTTTTAAGTGCTCTGGAGTCATTTCGTTGCAAGCGGGTTTTTACGTGCTCTGGAGTCATTTCGTTGCAAGCGGGTTTTTATATACTTCTCAGATATTTCACTGGAAGCGGGTTTTTTAAGTGCTCTGGAGTCATTTCGATGCAAGCTGGTTTTTAAGTGTTCTGGAGTCATTTCGTTGCAAGCGGGTTTTTAAGTGCTCTGGAGTCATTTCGTTGCAAGCGGGTTTTTACGTGCTCTGGAGTCATTTCGTTGCTAGCGGGTTTTTACATACTTCTCAGACATTTCACTGGAAGCGGGTTTTTTAAGTGCTCTGGAGTCATTTTGTTGCAAGCGGGTTTTTACGTGCTCTGGAGTCATTTCGTTGCAAGCGGGTTTTTACATACTTCTCAGAAATTTCACTGGAAGCGGGTTTTTTAAGTACTCTGGAGTCATTTCATTGCAAGCGGGTTTTTAAGTACTCTGGAGTCATTTTGTTGCAAGCGGGTTTTTACATACTTCTCAGACATTTCACTGGAAGCGGGTTTTTAAGTGCTCTGGAGTCATTTCGATGCAAGCGGGTTTTTAAGTGTTCTGGAGTCATTTCGTTGCAAGCGGCTTTTTAAGTGCTCTGGAGTCATTTCGTTGCAAGCGGGTTTTTACGTGCTCTGGAGTCATTTCGTTGCAAGCGGGTTTTTACATACTTCTCAGACATTTCACTGGAAGCGGGTTTTTTAAGTACTCTGGAGTCATTTCGTTGCAAGCGAGTTTTTAAGTGCTATGGAGTCATTTCGTTGCAAGCGGGTTTTTAAGTACTCTGGAGTCATTTCGTTGCAAGCGGGTTTTTAAATGCTATGGAGTCATTTCGTTGCAAGCGGGTTTTTAAGTACTCTGGAGTCCTTTCGTTGCAAGCGGGTTTTTAAGTGCTCTGGAGTCATTTCGTTGCAAGCGGGTTTTTAAGTGTTCTGGAGTCATTTCGTTGCAAGCGGGTTTTTAAGTGCTCTGCAGTCATTTCGTTGCAAGCGGGTTTTTAAGTGCTCTGGAGTTATTTCGTTGCAAGCGGGTTTTTTAGTGCTCTGGAGTCATTTGGTTGCAAGCGGGTTTTTAAGTGTTCTGGAGTCATTTCGTTGCAAGCGGGTTTTTAAGTGCTCTGGAGTCATTTCGTTGCAAGCGGGTTTTTAATTGCTCTGGAGTCATTTCGTTGCAAGCGGGTTTTTACTTGCTCTGGAGTCATTTCGTTGCAAGCGGGTTTTTAAGTGCTCTGGAGTCATTTCGTTGCAAGCGGGTTTTTAAGTGTTCTGGAGTCATTTCGTTGCAAGCGGGTTTTTACATACTTCTCAGAAATTTCACTGGAAGCGGGTTTTTTAAGTACTCTGGAGTCATTTCGTTGCAAGCGGGTTTTTAAATACTCTGGAGTCATTTCGTTGCAAGCGGGTTTTTAAGTGCTCTGGAATCATTTCGTTGCAAGCGGGTTTTTACGTGCTCTGGAGTCATTTTGTTGCAAGCGGGTTTTTACATACTTCTCTGACATTTAACTGGAAGCGAGTTTTTTAAGTGCTCTGGAGTCATTTCGTTGCAAGCGGGTTTTTACGTGCTCTGGAGTCATTTCGTTGCAAGCGGGTTTTTACATACTTCTCAGACATTTCACTGGAAGCGGGTTTTTTAAGTGCTCTGGAGTCATTTCGATGCAAGCGGGTTTTTAAGTGTTCTGGAGTCATTTCGTTGCAAGCGGGTTTTTAAGTGCTCTGGAGTCATTTCGTTGCAAGCGGGTTTTTACGTGCTCTGGAGTCATTTCTTTGCAAGCGGATTTTTACATATTCTCAGACATTTCCCTGAAAGCGGGTTTTTTAAGTACTCTGGAGTCATTTCGTTGCAAGCGGGTTTTTAAGTGCTCTGGAGTCATTTCGTTGCAAGCGGGTTTTTACGTGCTCTGGAGTCATTTCTTTGCAAGCGGATTTTTACATATTCTCAGACATTTCACTGGAAGCGGGTTTTTTAAGTACTCTGGAGTCATTTCGTTGCAAGCGGGTTTTTAAGTGCTCTGGAGTCATTTCGTTGCAAGCGGGTTTTTAAGTGCTCTGGAGTCATTTCGTTGCAAGCGGGTTTTTACGTGCTCTGGAGTCATTTCTTTGCAAGCGGATTTTTACATATTCTCAGACATTTCACTGGAAGCGGGTTTTTTAAGTACTCTGGAGTCATTTCGTTGCAAGCGGGTTTTTAAGTGCTATGGAGTCATTTCGTTGCAAGCGGGTTTTTAAGTGCTCTGGAGTCATTTCGTTGCAAGCAGGTTTTTACGTGCTCTGGAGTCATTCATTGCAAGCGGATTTTTACATACTTCTCAGACATTTCACTGGAAGCGGGTTTTTTAAGTACTCTGGAGTCATTTCGTTGCAAGCGGGTTTTTAAGTGCTCTGGAGTCATTTCGTTGCAAGCGGGTTTTTAAGTGCTCTGGAGTCATTTCGTTGCAAGCGGGTTTTTAAGTGCTCTGGAGTCATTTCGTTGCAAGCGGGTTTTTACGTGCTCTGGAGTCATTTCGTTGCAAGCGGGTTTATAAGTGCTCTGGAGTCATTTCGTTGCAAGCGGGTTTTTAAGTGCTCTGGAGTCATTTCGTTGCAAGCGGGTTTTTAAGTGCTCTGGCGTCATTTCGTTGCAAGCGGGTTTTTACGTGTTCTGGAGTCATTTCGTTGCAAGTGGGTTTTTACATACTTCTCAGACATTTCACTGGAAGCGGGTTTTTTAAGTGCTCTGGAGGCATTTCGGTGCAAGCGGCTTTTTAAGTACTCTGGAGTCATTTCGTTGCAAGCAGGTTTTTACGTGCTCTGGAGTCATTTCGTTGCAAGCAGGTTTTTACATACTTCTCTGACATTTAACTGGACGCGGGTTTTTTAAGTGCTCTGGAGTCATTTCGTTGCAAGCGGGTTTTTACGTGCTCTGGAGTCATTTCGTTGCAAGCGGGTTTATAAGTGCTCTGGAGTAATTTCGTTGCAAGCGGGTTTTAAAGTACTCTGGAGTCATTTCGTTGCAAGCAGGTTTTTAAGTGCTCTGGAGTCATTTCGTTGCAAGCGGGTTTTTACGTGCTCTGGAGTCATTTCGTTGCAAGCGGGTTTTTATATACTTCTCAGATATTTCACTGGAAGCGGGTTTTTTAAGTGCTCTGGAGTCATTTCGATGTAAGCTGGTTTTTAAGTGATCTGGAGTCATTTCGTTGCAAGCGGGTTTTTAAGTGCTCTGGAGTCATTTCGTTGCAAGCGGGTTTTTACGTGCTCTGGAGTCATTTCGTTGCTAGCGGGTTTTTACATACTTCTCAGACATTTCACTGGAAGCGGGTTTTTTAAGTGCTCTGGAGTCATTTTGTTGCAAGCGGGTTTTTAAGTGCTCTGGAGTCATTTCGTTGCAAGCGGGTTTTTACATACTTCTGAGACATTTCACTGGAAGCGTGTTCTTGAGTGCTCTGGAGTCATTTCGTTGCAAGCGGGTTTTTAAGTGCTCTGGAGTCATTTCGTTGCAAGCGGGTTTTTAAGTGCTCTGGAGTCTTTTCGTTGCAAGCGGGTTTTTAAGTGTTCTGGAGTCATTTCGTTGCAAGCGGGTTTTTAAGTGCTCTGAAGACATTTCGTTGTAAGCGGGTTTTTAAGTGCTCTGGAGTCATTTTGTTGCAAGCGGGTTTTTACGTGTTCTGGAGTCATTTCGTTGCAAGCGGGTTTTTACATACTTCTCAGACATTTCACTGGAAGCGGGTTTTTTAAGTGCTCTGAAGTCATTTCGTTGCAAGCGGGTTTTTAAGTGTTCTGGAGTCATTTCGTTGCAAGCGGGTTTTTACATACTTCTCAGAAATTTCACTGGAAGCGGGTTTTTTAAGTACTCTGGAGTCATTGCAAGCGGGTTTTTAAGTACTCTGGAGTCATTTTGTTGCAAGCGGGTTTTTACGTGCTCTGGAGTCATTTCGATGCAAGCGGGTTTTTACATACTTCTCAGACATTTCACTGGAAGCGGGTTTTTTAAGTGCTCTGGAGTCATTTCGATGCAAGCAAGTTTTTAAGTGTTCTGGAGTCATTTCGTTGCAAGCGGGTTTTTAAGTGCTCTGGAGTCATTTCGTTGCAAGCGGGTTTTTAAGTGCTCTGGAGTCATTTCGTTGCAAGCGGGTTTTTAAGTGCTCTGGAGTCTTTTCGTTGCAAGCGGGTTTTTAAGTGTTCTGGACTCATTTCGTTGAGAGCGGGTTTTTAAGTGCTCTGAAGGCATTTCGTTTTTAGCGGGTTTTTAAGTGCTCTGGCGTCATTTCGTTGCAAGCGGGTTTTTACGTGTTCTGGAGTCATTTCGTTGCAAGTGGGTTTTTACATACTTCTCAGACATTTCACTGGAAGCGGGTTTTTTAAGTGCTCTGGAGGCATTTCGGTGCAAGCGCCTTTTTAAGTACTCTGGAGTC
This sequence comes from Meriones unguiculatus, assembly GCF_030254825.1. Classification (NCBI taxonomy): domain Eukaryota; kingdom Metazoa; phylum Chordata; class Mammalia; order Rodentia; family Muridae; genus Meriones; species Meriones unguiculatus. The sequence goes on along the minus strand of NC_083365.1, from coordinate 1,944,961 downwards.
ATTTCGTTGCAAGCGGGTTTTTAAGTGCTCTGGAGTCATTTCGTTGCAAGCGGGTTTTTACATACTTCTCTGACATTTAACTGGACGCGGGTTTTTTAAGTGCTCTGGAGTCATTTCGTTGCAAGCGGGTTTTTACGTGCTCTGGAGTCATTTCGTTGCAAGAGGGTTTATAAGTGCTCTGGAGTAATTTCGTTGCAAGCGGGTTTTAAAGTACTCTGGAGTCATTTCGTTGCAAGCGGGTTTTTAAGTGCTCTGGAGTCATTTCGTTGCAAGCGGGTTTTTACGTGCTCTGGAGTCATTTCGTTGCAAGCGGGTTTTTATATACTTCTCAGATATTTCACTGGAAGCGGGTTTTTTAAGTGCTCTGGAGTCATTTCGATGCAAGCTGGTTTTTAAGTGTTCTGGAGTCATTTCGTTGCAAGCGGGTTTTTAAGTGCTCTGGAGTCATTTCGTTGCAAGCGGGTTTTTACGTGCTCTGGAGTCATTTCGTTGCTAGCGGGTTTTTACATACTTCTCAGACATTTCACTGGAAGCGGGTTTTTTAAGTGCTCTGGAGTCATTTTGTTGCAAGCGGGTTTTTACGTGCTCTGGAGTCATTTCGTTGCAAGCGGGTTTTTACATACTTCTCAGAAATTTCACTGGAAGCGGGTTTTTTAAGTACTCTGGAGTCATTTCATTGCAAGCGGGTTTTTAAGTACTCTGGAGTCATTTTGTTGCAAGCGGGTTTTTACATACTTCTCAGACATTTCACTGGAAGCGGGTTTTTTAAGTGCTCTGGAGTCATTTCGATGCAAGCGGGTTTTTAAGTGTTCTGGAGTCATTTCGTTGCAAGCGGCTTTTTAAGTGCTCTGGAGTCATTTCGTTGCAAGCGGGTTTTTACGTGCTCTGGAGTCATTTCGTTGCAAGCGGGTTTTTACATACTTCTCAGACATTTCACTGGAAGCGGGTTTTTTAAGTACTCTGGAGTCATTTCGTTGCAAGCGAGTTTTTAAGTGCTATGGAGTCATTTCGTTGCAAGCGGGTTTTTAAGTACTCTGGAGTCATTTCGTTGCCAGCGGGTTTTTAAATGCTATGGAGTCATTTCGTTGCAAGCGGGTTTTTAAGTACTCTGGAGTCCTTTCGTTGCAAGCGGGTTTTTAAGTGCTCTGGAGTCATTTCGTTGCAAGCGGGTTTTTAAGTGTTCTGGAGTCATTTCGTTGCAAGCGGGTTTTTAAGTGCTCTGCAGTCATTTCGTTGCAAGCGGGTTTTTAAGTGCTCTGGAGTTATTTCGTTGCAAGCGGGTTTTTTAGTGCTCTGGAGTCATTTGGTTGCAAGCGGGTTTTTAAGTGTTCTGGAGTCATTTCGTTGCAAGCGGGTTTTTAAGTGCTCTGGAGTCATTTCGTTGCAAGCGGGTTTTTAATTGCTCTGGAGTCATTTCGTTGCAAGCGGGTTTTTACTTGCTCTGGAGTCATTTCGTTGCAAGCGGGTTTTTAAGTGCTCTGGAGTCATTTCGTTGCAAGCGGGTTTTTAAGTGTTCTGGAGTCATTTCGTTGCAAGCGGGTTTTTACATACTTCTCAGAAATTTCACTGGAAGCGGGTTTTTTAAGTACTCTGGAGTCATTTCGTTGCAAGCGGGTTTTTAAATACTCTGGAGTCATTTCGTTGCAAGCGGGTTTTTAAGTGCTCTGGAATCATTTCGTTGCAAGCGGGTTTTTACGTGCTCTGGAGTCATTTTGTTGCAAGCGGGTTTTTACATACTTCTCTGACATTTAACTGGAAGCGAGTTTTTTAAGTGCTCTGGAGTCATTTCGTTGCAAGCGGGTTTTTACGTGCTCTGGAGTCATTTCGTTGCAAGCGGGTTTTTACATACTTCTCAGACATTTCACTGGAAGCGGGTTTTTTAAGTGCTCTGGAGTCATTTCGATGCAAGCGGGTTTTTAAGTGTTCTGGAGTCATTTCGTTGCAAGCGGGTTTTTAAGTGCTCTGGAGTCATTTCGTTGCAAGCGGGTTTTTACGTGCTCTGGAGTCATTTCTTTGCAAGCGGATTTTTACATATTCTCAGACATTTCCCTGGAAGCGGGTTTTTTAAGTACTCTGGAGTCATTTCGTTGCAAGCGGGTTTTTAAGTGCTCTGGAGTCATTTCGTTGCAAGCGGGTTTTTACGTGCTCTGGAGTCATTTCTTTGCAAGCGGATTTTTACATATTCTCAGACATTTCACTGGAAGCGGGTTTTTTAAGTACTCTGGAGTCATTTCGTTGCAAGCGGGTTTTTAAGTGCTCTGGAGTCATTTCGTTGCAAGCGGGTTTTTAAGTGCTCTGGAGTCATTTCGTTGCAAGCGGGTTTTTACGTGCTCTGGAGTCATTTCTTTGCAAGCGGATTTTTACATATTCTCAGACATTTCACTGGAAGCGGGTTTTTTAAGTACTCTGGAGTCATTTCGTTGCAAGCGGGTTTTTAAGTGCTATGGAGTCATTTCGTTGCAAGCGGGTTTTTAAGTACTCTGGAGTCATTTCGTTGCAAGCGGATTTTTAAGTGCTCTGGAGTCATTTCGTTGCAAGCGGGTTTTTAAGTGCTCTGGATTCATTTCGTTGCAAGCGGGTTTTTAAGTGCTCTAGAGTCATTTCGTTGCAAGCGGGTTTTTAAGTGCTCTGGAGTCATTTCGTTGCAAGAGGGTTTTTAAGTGTTCTGGAGTCATTTCGTTGCAAGCGGGTTTTTAAATACTCTTGAGTCATTTCGTTGCAAGCGGGTTTTTAATTGCTCTGGAGTCATTTCGTTGCAAGCGGGTTTTTACTTGCTCTGGAGTCATTTCGTTGCAAGCGGGTTTTTAAGTGCTCTGGAGTCATTTCGTTGCAAGCGGGTTTGTAAGTGCTCTGGAGTCATTTCGTTGCAAGCGGGTTTTTAAGTGCTCTGGAGTCATTTCGTTGCAAGCGGGTTTTTAAGTGCTCTGGAGTCATTTCGTTGCAAGCGGGTTTTTAAGTGCTCTGGAGTCATTTCGTTGCAAGCGGGTTTTTACGTGCTCTGGAGTAATTTCGTTGCAAGCGGGTTTTAAAGTACTCTGGAGTCATTTCGTTTCAAGCGGGTTTTTAAGTGCTCTGTAGTCATTTCGTTGCAAGCGGGTTTTTACGTGTTCTGGAGTCATTTCATTGCAAGCGGGTTTTTACATACTTCCCAGACATTTCACTGGAAGCGGGTTTTTTAAGTGCTCTGGAGTCATTTCGTTGCAAGCGGGTTTTTACGTGCTCTGGAGTCATTTCGTTGCAAGCGGGTTTTTAAGTGCTCTGGAGTCATTTCGTTGCAAGCGGGTTTTAAGTGCTCTGGAGTCATTTCTTTGCAAGCGGGTTTGTAAGTGCTCTGGAGTCATTTTGTTGCAAGCGGGTTTTTAAGTGCTCTGGAGTCATTTTGTTGCAAGCGGGTTTTTACGTGTTCTGGAGTCATTTCGTTGCAAGCGGGTTTTTACATACTTCTCAGACATTTCACTGGAAGCGGGTTTTTTAAGTGCTCTGAAGTCATTTCGTTGCAAGCGGGTTTTTAAGTGTTCTGGAGTCATTTCGTTGCAAGCGGGTTTTTACATACTTCTCAGAAATTTCACTGGAAGCGGGTTTTTTAAGTACTCTGGAGTCATTTCATTGCAAGCGGGTTTTTAAGTACTCTGGAGTCATTTTGTTGCAAGCGGGTTTTTACGTGCTCTGGAGTCATTTCGATGCAAGCGGGTTTTTACATACTTCTCAGACATTTCACTGGAAGCGGGTTTTTTAAGTGCTCTGGAGTCATTTCGATGCAAGCGGGTTTTTAAGTGTTCTGGAGTCATTTCGTTGCAAGCGGGTTTTTAAGTGCTCTGGAGTCATTTTGTTGCAAGCAGGTTTTTACGTGCTCTGGAGTCATTTATTGCAAGGGGATTTTTACATACTTCTCAGACATTTCACTGGAAGCGGGTTTTTTAAGTACTCTGGAGTCATTTCGTTGCAAACGGGTTTTTAAGTGCTCTGGAGTCATTTCGTTGCAAGCGGGTTTTTAAGTGCTCTGGAGTCATTTCGTTGCAAGCGGGTTTTTAATTGCTCTGGAGTCATTTCGTTGCAAGCGGGTTTTTACGTGCTCTGGAGTCATTTCGTTGCAAGCGGGTTTTTACATACTTCTCAGACATTTCACTGGAAGCGGGTTTTTTAAGTGCTCTGAAGTCATTTCGTTGCCAGCGGGTTTTTAAGTGTTCTGGAGTCATTTCGTTGCAAGCGGGTTTTTACATACTTCTCAGAAATTTCACTGGAAGCGGGTTTTTTAAGTACTCTGGAGTCATTTCATTGCAAGCGGGTTTTTAAGTACTCTGGAGTCATTTTGTTGCAAGCGGGTTTTTACGTGCTCTGGAGTCATTTCGATGCAAGCGGGTTTTTACATACTTCTCAGACATTTCACTGGAAGCGGGTTTTTTAAGTGCTCTGGAGTCATTTCGATGCAAGCGGGTTTTTAAGTGTTCTGGAGTCATTTCGTTGCAAGCGGGTTTTTAAGTGCTCTGGAGTCATTTCGTTGTAAGCAGGTTTTTACGTGCTCTGGAGTCATTTATTGCAAGCGGATTTTTACATACTTCTCAGACATTTCACTGGAAGCGGGTTTTTTAAGTACTCTGGAGTCATTTCGTTGCAAGCGGGTTTTTAAGTGCTCTGGAGTCATTTCGTTGCAAGCGGGTTTTTAAGTGCTCTGGAGTCATTTCGTTGCAAGCGGGTTTTTAAGTGCTCTGGAGTCATTTCGTTGCAAGCGGGTTTTTACGTGCTCTGGAGTCATTTCGTTGCAAGCGGGTTTATAAGTGCTCTGGAGTCATTTCGTTGCAAGCGGGTTTTTAAGTGCTCTGGAGTCATTTCGTTGCAAGCGGATTTTTAAGTGCTCTGGCGTCATTTCGTTGCAAGCGGGTTTTTACGTGTTCTGGAGTCATTTCGTTGCAAGTGGGTTTTTACATACTTCTCAGACATTTCACTGGAAGCGGGTTTTTTAAGTGCTCTGGAGGCATTTCGGTGCAAGCGGCTTTTTAAGTACTCTGGAGTCATTTCGTTGCAAGCAGGTTTTTACGTGCTCTGGAGTCATTTCGTTGCAAGCAGGTTTTTACATACTTCTCTGACATTTAACTGGACGCGGGTTTTTTAAGTGCTCTGGAGTCATTTCGTTGCAAGCGGGTTTTTACGTGCTCTGGAGTCATTTCGTTGCAAGCGGGTTTATAAGTGCTCTGGAGTAATTTCGTTGCAAGCGGGTTTTAAAGTACTCTGGAGTCATTTCGTTGCAAGCGGGTTTTTAAGTGCTCTGGAGTCATTTCGTTGCAAGCGGGTTTTTACGTGCTCTGGAGTCATTTCGTTGCAAGCGGGTTTTTATATACTTCTCAGATATTTCACTGGAAGCGGGTTTTTTAAGTGCTCTGGAGTCATTTCGATGTAAGCTGGTTTTTAAGTGATCTGGAGTCATTTCGTTGCAAGCGGGTTTTTAAGTGCTCTGGAGTCATTTCGTTGCAAGCGGGTTTTTACGTGCTCTGGAGTCATTTCGTTGCTAGCGGGTTTTTACATACTTCTCAGACATTTCACTGGAAGCGGGTTTTTTAAGTGCTCTGGAGTCATTTTGTTGCAAGCGGGTTTTTACGTGCTCTGGAGTCATTTCGTTGCAAGCGGGTTTTTACATACTTCTGAGACATTTCACTGGAAGCGTGTTTTTGAGTGCTCTGGAGTCATTTCGTTGCAAGCGGGTTTTTAAGTGCTCTGGAGTCATTTCGTTGCAAGCGGGTTTTTAAGTGCTCTGGAGTCTTTTCGTTGCAAGCGGGTTTTTAAGTGTTCTGGAGTCATTTCGTTGCAAGCGGGTTTTTAAGTGCTCTGAAGACATTTCGTTGTAAGCGGGTTTTTAAGTGCTCTGGAGTCATTTTGTTGCAAGCGGGTTTTTACGTGTTCTGGAGTCATTTCGTTGCAAGCGGGTTTTTACGTGTTCTGGAGTCATTTCGTTGCAAGCGGGTTTTTACATACTTCTGAGACATTTCACTGGAAGCGTGTTTTTGAGTGCTCTGGAGTCATTTCGTTGCAAGCGGGTTTTTAAGTGCTCTGGAGTCATTTCGTTGCAAGCGGGTTTTTAAGTGCTCTGGAGTCATTTCGTTGCAAGCGGGTTTTTACGTGCTCTGGAGTCATTTCTTTGCAAGCGGATTTTTACATATTCTCAGACATTTCACTGGAAGCGGGTTTTTTAAGTACTCTGGAGTCATTTCGTTGCAAGCGGGTTTTTAAGTGCTATGGAGTCATTTCGTTGCAAGCGGGTTTTTAAGTACTCTGGAGTCATTTCGTTGCAAGCGGATTTTTAAGTGCTCTGGAGTCATTTCGTTGCAAGCGGGTTTTTAAGTGCTCTGGATTCATTTCGTTGCAAGCGGGTTTTTAAGTGCTCTAGAGTCATTTCGTTGCAAGCGGGTTTTTAAGTGCTCTGGAGTCATTTCGTTGCAAGAGGGTTTTTAAGTGTTCTGGAGTCATTTCGTTGCAAGCGGGTTTTTAAATACTCTTGAGTCATTTCGTTGCAAGCGGGTTTTTAATTGCTCTGGAGTCATTTCGTTGCAAGCGGGTTTTTACTTGCTCTGGAGTCATTTCGTTGCAAGCGGGTTTTTAAGTGCTCTGGAGTCATTTCGTTGCAAGCGGGTTTGTAAGTGCTCTGGAGTCATTTCGTTGCAAGCGGGTTTTTAAGTGCTCTGGAGTCATTTCGTTGCAAGCGGGTTTTTAAGTGCTCTGGAGTCATTTCGTTGCAAGCGGGTTTTTAAGTGCTCTGGAGTCATTTCGTTGCAAGCGGGTTTTTAAGTGCTCTGGAGTAATTTCGTTGCAAGCGGGTTTTAAAGTACTCTGGAGTCATTTCGTTTCAAGCGGGTTTTTAAGTGCTCTGGAGTCATTTCGTTGCAAGCGGGTTTTTACGTGTTCTGGAGTCATTTCATTGCAAGCGGGTTTTTACATACTTCCCAGACATTTCACTGGAAGCGGGTTTTTTAAGTGCTCTGGAGTCATTTCGTTGCAAGCGGGTTTTTACGTGCTCTGGAGTCATTTCGTTGCAAGCGGGTTTTTAAGTGCTCTGGAGTCATTTCGTTGCAAGCGGGTTTTAAGTGCTCTGGAGTCATTTCTTTGCAAGCGGGTTTGTAAGTGCTCTGTAGTCATTTTGTTGCAAGCGGGTTTTTAAGTGCTCTGGAGTCATTTTGTTGCAAGCGGGTTTTTACGTGTTCTGGAGTCATTTCGTTGCAAGCGGGTTTTTAAGTGCTCTGGAGTCATTTTGTTGCAAGCAGGTTTTTACGTGCTCTGGAGTCATTTATTGCAAGGGGATTTTTACATACTTCTCAGACATTTCACTGGAAGCGGGTTTTTTAAGTACTCTGGAGTCATTTCGTTGCAAGCGGGTTTTTAAGTGCTCTGGAGTCATTTCGTTGCAAGCGGGTTTTTAAGTGCTCTGGAGTCATTTCGTTGCAAGCGGGTTTTTAATTGCTCTGGAGTCATTTCGTTGCAAGCGGGTTTTTACGTGCTCTGGAGTCATTTCGTTGCAAGCGGGTTTTTACATACTTCTCAGACATTTCACTGGAAGCGGGTTTTTTAAGTGCTCTGAAGTCATTTCGTTGCCAGCGGGTTTTTAAGTGTTCTGGAGTCATTTCGTTGCAAGCGGGTTTTTACATACTTCTCAGAAATTTCACTGGAAGCGGGTTTTTTAAGTACTCTGGAGTCATTTCATTGCAAGCGGGTTTTTAAGTACTCTGGAGTCATTTTGTTGCAAGCGGGTTTTTACGTGCTCTGGAGTCATTTCGATGCAAGCGGGTTTTTACATACTTCTCAGACATTTCACTGGAAGCGGGTTTTTTAAGTGCTCTGGAGTCATTTCGATGCAAGCGGGTTTTTAAGTGTTCTGGAGTCATTTCGTTGCAAGCGGGTTTTTAAGTGCTCTGGAGTCATTTCGTTGCAAGCAGGTTTTTACGTGCTCTGGAGTCATTTATTGCAAGCGGATTTTTACATACTTCTCAGACATTTCACTGGAAGCGGGTTTTTTAAGTACTCTGGAGTCATTTCGTTGCAAGCGGGTTTTTAAGTGCTCTGGAGTCATTTCGTTGCAAGCGGGTTTTTAAGTGCTCTGGAGTCATTTCGTTGCAAGCGGGTTTTTAAGTGCTCTGGAGTCATTTCGTTGCAAGCGGGTTTTTACGTGCTCTGGAGTCATTTCGTTGCAAGCGGGTTTATAAGTGCTCTGGAGTCATTTCGTTGCAAGCGGGTTTTTAAGTGCTCTGGAGTCATTTCGTTGCAAGCGGGTTTTTAAGTGCTCTGGCGTCATTTCGTTGCAAGCGGGTTTTTACGTGTTCTGGAGTCATTTCGTTGCAAGTGGGTTTTTACATACTTCTCAGACATTTCACTGGAAGCGGGTTTTTTAAGTGCTCTGGAGGCATTTCGGTGCAAGCGGCTTTTTAAGTACTCTGGAGTCATTTCGTTGCAAGCAGGTTTTTACGTGCTCTGGAGTGATTTCGTTGCAAGCAGGTTTTTACATACTTCTCTGACATTTAACTGGACGCGGGTTTTTTAAGTGCTCTGGAGTCATTTCGTTGCAAGCGGGTTTTTACGTGCTCTGGAGTCATTTCGTTGCAAGCGGGTTTATAAGTGCTCTGGAGTAATTTCGTTGCAAGCGGGTTTTAAAGTACTCTGGAGTCATTTCGTTGCAAGCGGGTTTTTAAGTGCTCTGGAGTCATTTCGTTGCAAGCGGGTTTTTACGTGCTCTGGAGTCATTTCGTTGCAAGCGGGTTTTTATATACTTCTCAGATATTTCACTGGAAGCGGGTTTTTTAAGTGCTCTGGAGTCATTTCGATGTAAGCTGGTTTTTAAGTGATCTGGAGTCATTTCGTTGCAAGCGGGTTTTTAAGTGCTCTGGAGTCATTTCGTTGCAAGCGGGTTTTTACGTGCTCTGGAGTCATTTCGTTGCTAGCGGGTTTTTACATACTTCTCAGACATTTCACTGGAAGCGGGTTTTTTAAGTGCTCTGGAGTCATTTTGTTGCAAGCGGGTTTTTACGTGCTCTGGAGTCATTTCATTGCAAGCGGGTTTTTACATACTTCTGAGACATTTCACTGGAAGCGTGTTTTTGAGTGCTCTGGAGTCATTTCGTTGCAAGCGGGTTTTTAAGTGCTCTGGAGTCATTTCGTTGCAAGCGGGTTTTTAAGTGCTCTGGAGTCTTTTCGTTGCAAGCGGGTTTTTAAGTGTTCTGGAGTCATTTCGTTGCAAGCGGGTTTTTAAGTGCTCTGAAGACATTTCGTTGTAAGCGGGTTTTTAAGTGCTCTGGAGTCATTTTGTTGCAAGCGGGTTTTTACGTGTTCTGGAGTCATTTCGTTGCAAGCGGGTTTTTACGTGTTCTGGAGTCATTTCGTTGCAAGCGGGTTTTTACATACTTCTGAGACATTTCACTGGAAGCGTGTTTTTGAGTGCTCTGGAGTCATTTCGTTGCAAGCGGGTTTTTAAGTGCTCTGGAGTCATTTCGTTGCAAGCGGGTTTTTAAGTGCTCTGGAGTCATTTCGTTGTAAGCGGGTTTTTACGTGCTCTGGAGTCATTTCTTTGCAAGCGGATTTTTACATATTCTCAGACATTTCACTGGAAGCGGGTTTTTTAAGTACTCTGGAGTCATTTCGTTGCAAGCGGGTTTTTAAGTGCTATGGAGTCATTTCGTTGCAAGCGGGTTTTTAAGTACTCTGGAGTCATTTCGTTGCAAGCGGATTTTTAAGTGCTCTGGAGTCATTTCGTTGCAAGCGGGTTTTTAAGTGCTCTGGATTCATTTCGTTGCAAGCGGGTTTTTAAGTGCTCTAGAGTCATTTCGTTGCAAGCGGGTTTTTAAGTGCTCTGGAGTCATTTCGTTGCAAGAGGGTTTTTAAGTGTTCTGGAGTCATTTCGTTGCAAGCGGGTTTTTAAATACTCTTGAGTCATTTCGTTGCAAGCGGGTTTTTAATTGCTCTGGAGTCATTTCGTTGCAAGCGGGTTTTTACTTGCTCTGGAGTCATTTCGTTGCAAGCGGGTTTTTAAGTGCTCTGGAGTCATTTCGTTGCAAGCGGGTTTGTAAGTGCTCTGGAGTCATTTCGTTGCAAGCGGGTTTTTAAGTGCTCTGGAGTCATTTCGTTGCAAGCGGGTTTTTAAGTGCTCTGGAGTCATTTCGTTGCAAGCGGGTTTTTAAGTGCTCTGGAGTCATTTCGTTGCAAGCGGGTTTTTAAGTGCTCTGGAGTAATTTCGTTGCAAGCGGGTTTTAAAGTACTCTGGAGTCATTTCGTTTCAAGCGGGTTTTTAAGTGCTCTGGAGTCATTTCGTTGCAAGCGGGTTTTTACGTGTTCTGGAGTCATTTCATTGCAAGCGGGTTTTTACATACTTCCCAGACATTTCACTGGAAGCGGGTTTTTTAAGTGCTCTGGAGTCATTTCGTTGCAAGCGGGTTTTTACGTGCTCTGGAGTCATTTCGTTGCAAGCGGGTTTTTAAGTGCTCTGGAGTCATTTCGTTGCAAGCGGGTTTTAAGTGCTCTGGAGTCATTTCTTTGCAAGCGGGTTTGTAAGTGCTCTGGAGTCATTTTGTTGCAAGCGGGTTTTTAAGTGCTCTGGAGTCATTTTGTTGCAAGCGGGTTTTTACGTGTTCTGGAGTCATTTCGTTGCAAGCGGGTTTTTACATACTTCTCAGACATTTCACTGGAAGCGGGTTTTTTAAGTGCTCTGAAGTCATTTCGTTGCAAGCGGGTTTTTAAGTGTTCTGGAGTCATTTCGTTGCAAGCGGGTTTTTACATACTTCTCAGAAATTTCACTGGAAGCGGGTTTTTTAAGTACTCTGGAGTCATTTCATTGCAAGCGGGTTTTTAAGTACTCTGGAGTCATTTTGTTGCAAGCGGGTTTTTACGTGCTCTGGAGTCATTTCGATGCAAGCGGGTTTTTACATACTTCTCAGACATTTCACTGGAAGCGGGTTTTTTAAGTGCTCTGGAGTCATTTCGATGCAAGCGGGTTTTTAAGTGTTCTGGAGTCATTTCGTTGCAAGCGGGTTTTTAAGTGCTCTGGAGTCATTTTGTTGCAAGCAGGTTTTTACGTGCTCTGGAGTCATTTATTGCAAGCGGATTTTTACATACTTCTCAGACATTTCACTGGAAGCGGGTTTTTTAAGTACTCTGGAGTCATTTCGTTGCAAGCGGGTTTTTAAGTGCTCTGGAGTCATTTCGTTGCAAGCGGGTTTTTAAGTGCTCTGGAGTCATTTCGTTGCAAGCGGCTTTTTAATTGCTCTGGAGTCATTTCGTTGCAAGCGGGTTTTTACGTGCTCTGGAGTCATTTCGTTGCAAGCGGGTTTTTACATACTTCTCAGACATTTCACTGGAAGCGGGTTTTTTAAGTGCTCTGAAGTCATTTCGTTGCCAGCGGGTTTTTAAGTGTTCTGGAGTCATTTCGTTGCAAGCGGGTTTTTACATACTTCTCAGAAATTTCACTGGAAGCGGGTTTTTTAAGTACTCTGGAGTCATTTCATTGCAAGCGGGTTTTTAAGTACTCTGGAGTCATTTTGTTGCAAGCGGGTTTTTACGTGCTCTGGAGTCATTTCGATGCAAGCGGGTTTTTACATACTTCTCAGACATTTCACTGGAAGCGGGTTTTTTAAGTGCTCTGGAGTCATTTCGATGCAAGCGGGTTTTTAAGTGTTCTGGAGTCATTTCGTTGCAAGCGGGTTTTTAAGTGCTCTGGAGTCATTTCGTTGCAAGCGGGTTTTTAAGTGCTCTGGAGTCATTTCGTTGCAAGCGGGTTTTTACGTGCTCTGGAGTCATTTCTTTGCAAGCGGATTTTTACATATTCTCAGACATTTCACTGGAAGCGGGTTTTTTAAGTACTCTGGAGTCATTTCGTTGCAAGCGGGTTTTTAAGTGCTATGGAGTCATTTCGTTGCAAGCGGGTTTTTAAGTACTCTGGAGTCATTTCGTTGCAAGCGGATTTTTAAGTGCTCTGGAGTCATTTCGTTGCAAGCGGGTTTTTAAGTGCTCTGGATTCATTTCGTTGCAAGCGGGTTTTTAAGTGCTCTAGAGTCATTTCGTTGCAAGCGGGTTTTTAAGTGCTCTGGAGTCATTTCGTTGCAAGAGGGTTTTTAAGTGTTCTGGAGTCATTTCGTTGCAAGCGGGTTTTTAAATACTCTTGAGTCATTTCGTTGCAAGCGGGTTTTTAATTGCTCTGGAGTCATTTCGTTGCAAGCGGGTTTTTACTTGCTCTGGAGTCATTTCGTTGCAAGCGGGTTTTTAAGTGCTCTGGAGTCATTTCGTTGCAAGCGGGTTTGTAAGTGCTCTGGAGTCATTTCGTTGCAAGCGGGTTTTTAAGTGCTCTGGAGTCATTTCGTTGCAAGCGGGTTTTTAAGTGCTCTGGAGTCATTTCGTTGCAAGCGGGTTTTTAAGTGCTCTGGAGTCATTTCGTTGCAAGCGGGTTTTTAAGTGCTCTGGAGTAATTTCGTTGCAAGCGGGTTTTAAAGTACTCTGGAGTCATTTCGTTTCAAGCGGGTTTTTAAGTGCTCTGGAGTCATTTCGTTGCAAGCGGGTTTTTACGTGTTCTGGAGTCATTTCATTGCAAGCGGGTTTTTACATACTTCCCAGACATTTCACTGGAAGCGGGTTTTTTAAGTGCTCTGGAGTCATTTCGTTGCAAGCGGGTTTTTACGTGCTCTGGAGTCATTTCGTTGCAAGCGGGTTTTTAAGTGCTCTGGAGTCATTTCGTTGCAAGCGGGTTTTAAGTGCTCTGGAGTCATTTCTTTGCAAGCGGGTTTGTAAGTGCTCTGGAGTCATTTTGTTGCAAGCGGGTTTTTAAGTGCTCTGGAGTCATTTTGTTGCAAGCGGGTTTTTACGTGTTCTGGAGTCATTTCGTTGCAAGCGGGTTTTTACATACTTCTCAGACATTTCACTGGAAGCGGGTTTTTTAAGTGCTCTGAAGTCATTTCGTTGCAAGCGGGTTTTTAAGTGTTCTGGAGTCATTTCGTTGCAAGCGGGTTTTTACATACTTCTCAGAAATTTCACTGGAAGCGGGTTTTTTAAGTACTCTGGAGTCATTTCATTGCAAGCGGGTTTTTAAGTACTCTGGAGTCATTTTGTTGCAAGCGGGTTTTTACGTGCTCTGGAGTCATTTCGATGCAAGCGGGTTTTTACATACTTCTCAGACATTTCACTGGAAGCGGGTTTTTTAAGTGCTCTGGAGTCATTTCGATGCAAGCGGGTTTTTAAGTGTTCTGGAGTCATTTCGTTGCAAGCGGGTTTTTAAGTGCTCTGGAGTCATTTTGTTGCAAGCAGGTTTTTACGTGCTCTGGAGTCATTTATTGCAAGCGGATTTTTACATACTTCTCAGACATTTCACTGGAAGCGGGTTTTTTAAGTACTCTGGAGTCATTTCGTTGCAAGCGGGTTTTTAAGTGCTCTGGAGTCATTTCGTTGCAAGCGGGTTTTTAAGTGCTCTGGAGTCATTTCGTTGCAAGCGGGTTTTTAATTGCTCTGGAGTCATTTCGTTGCAAGCGGGTTTTTACGTGTTCTGGAGTCATTTCGTTGCAAGCGGGTTTTTACATACTTCTCAGACATTTCACTGGAAGCGGGTTTTTTAAGTGCTCTGAAGTCATTTCGTTGCCAGCGGGTTTTTAAGTGTTCTGGAGTCATTTCGTTGCAAGCGGGTTTTTACATACTTCTCAGAAATTTCACTGGAAGCGGGTTTTTTAAGTACTCTGGAGTCATTTCATTGCAAGCGGGTTTTTAAGTACTCTGGAGTCATTTTGTTGCAAGCGGGTTTTTACGTGCTCTGGAGTCATTTCGATGCAAGCGGGTTTTTACATACTTCTCAGACATTTCACTGGAAGCGGGTTTTTTAAGTGCTCTGGAGTCATTTCGATGCAAGCGGGTTTTTAAGTGTTCTGGAGTCATTTCGTTGCAAGCGGGTTTTTAAGTGCTCTGGAGTCATTTCGTTGCAAGCAGGTTTTTACGTGCTCTGGAGTCATTTATTGCAAGCGGATTTTTACATACTTCTCAGACATTTCACTGGAAGCGGGTTTTTTAAGTACTCTGGAGTCATTTCGTTGCAAGCGGGTTTTTAAGTGCTCTGGAGTCATTTCGTTGCAAGCGGGTTTTTAAGTGCTCTGGAGTCATTTCGTTGCAAGCGGGTTTTTAAGTGCTCTGGAGTCATTTCGTTGCAAGCGGGTTTTTAAGTGCTCTGGAGTCATTTCGTTGCAAGCGGGTTTTTAAGTGCTCTGGCGTCATTTCGTTGCAAGCGGGTTTTTACGTGTTCTGGAGTCATTTCGTTGCAAGTGGGTTTTTACATACTTCTCAGACATTTCACTGGAAGCGGGTTTTTTAAGTGCTCTGGAGGCATTTCGGTGCAAGCGGCTTTTTAAGTACTCTGGAGTCATTTCGTTGCAAGCAGGTTTTTACGTGCTCTGGAGTCATTTCGTTGCAAGCAGGTTTTTACATACTTCTCTGACATTTAACTGGACGCGGGTTTTTTAAGTGCTCTGGAGTCATTTCGTTGCAAGCGGGTTTTTACGTGCTCTGGAGTCATTTCGTTGCAAGCGGGTTTATAAGTGCTCTGGAGTAATTTCGTTGCAAGCGGGTTTTAAAGTACTCTGGAGTCATTTCGTTGCAAGCGGGTTTTTAAGTGCTCTGGAGTCATTTCGTTGCAAGCGGGTTTTTACGTGCTCTGGAGTCATTTCGTTGCAAGCGGGTTTTTATATACTTCTCAGATATTTCACTGGAAGCGGGTTTTTTAAGTGCTCTGGAGTCATTTCGATGTAAGCTGGTTTTTAAGTGATCTGTAGTCATTTCGTTGCAAGCGGGTTTTTAAGTGCTCTGGAGTCATTTCGTTGCAAGCGGGTTTTTACGTGCTCTGGAGTCATTTCGTTGCTAGCGGGTTTTTACATACTTCTCAGACATTTCACTGGAAGCGGGTTTTTTAAGTGCTCTGGAGTCATTTTGTTGCAAGCGGGTTTTTACGTGCTCTGGAGTCATTTCGTTGCAAGCGGGTTTTTACATACTTCTGAGACATTTCACTGGAAGCGTGTTTTTGAGTGCTCTGGAGTCATTTCGTTGCAAGCGGGTTTTTAAGTGCTCTGGAGTCATTTCGTTGCAAGCGGGTTTTTAAGTGCTCTGGAGTCTTTTCGTTGCAAGCGGGTTTTTAAGTGTTCTGGAGTCATTTCGTTGCAAGCGGGTTTTTAAGTGCTCTGAAGACATTTCGTTGTAAGCGGGTTTTTAAGTGCTCTGGAGTCATTTTGTTGCAAGCGGGTTTTTACGTGTTCTGGAGTCATTTCGTTGCAAGCGGGTTTTTACATACTTCTCAGACATTTCACTGGAAGCGGGTTTTTTAAGTGCTCTGAAGTCATTTCGTTGCAAGCGGGTTTTTAAGTGTTCTGGAGTCATTTCGTTGCAAGCGGGTTTTTACATACTTCTCAGAAATTTCACTGGAAGCGGGTTTTTTAAGTACTCTGGAGTCATTGCAAGCGGGTTTTTAAGTACTCTGGAGTCATTTTGTTGCAAGCGGGTTTTTACGTGCTCTGGAGTCATTTCGATGCAAGCGGGTTTTTACATACTTCTCAGACATTTCACTGGAAGCGGGTTTTTTAAGTGCTCTGGAGTCATTTCGATGCAAGCGGGTTTTTAAGTGTTCTGGAGTCATTTCGTTGCAAGCGGGTTTTTAAGTGCTCTGGAGTCATTTCGTTGCAAGCGGGTTTTTAAGTGCTCTGGAGTCATTTCGTTGCAAGCGGGTTTTTAAGTGCTCTGGAGTCTTTTCGTTGCAAGCGGGTTTTTAAGTGTTCTGGACTCATTTCGTTGAGAGCGGGTTTTTAAGTGCTCTGAAGGCATTTCGTTTTTAGCGGGTTTTTAAGTGCTCTGGCGTCATTTCGTTGCAAGCGGGTTTTTACGTGTTCTGGAGTCATTTCGTTGCAAGTGGGTTTTTACATACTTCTCAGACATTTCACTGGAAGCGGGTTTTTTAAGTGCTCTGGAGGCATTTCGGTGCAAGCGCCTTTTTAAGTACTCTGGAGTCATTTCATTGCAAGCGGGTTTTTAAGTGCTCTGGAGTCATTTCGTTGCAAGCGGGTTTTTACATACTTCTCTGACATTTAACTGGACGCGGGTTTTTTAAGTGCTCTGGAGTCATTTCGTTGCAAGCGGGTTTTTACGTGCTCTGGAGTCATTTCGTTGCAAGAGGGTTTATAAGTGCTCTGGAGTAATTTCGTTGCAAGCGGGTTTTAAAGTACTCTGGAGTCATTTCGTTGCAAGCAGGTTTTTAAGTGCTCTGGAGTCATTTCGTTGCAAGCGGGTTTTTACGTGCTCTGGAGTCATTTCGTTGCAAGCGGGTTTTTATATACTTCTCAGATATTTCACTGGAAGCGGGTTTTTTAAGTGCTCTGGAGTCATTTCGATGCAAGCTGGTTTTTAAGTGTTCTGGAGTCATTTCGTTGCAAGCGGGTTTTTAAGTGCTCTGGAGTCATTTCGTTGCAAGCGGGTTTTTACGTGCTCTGGAGTCATTTCGTTGCTAGCGGGTTTTTACATACTTCTCAGACATTTCACTGGAAGCGGGTTTTTTAAGTGCTCTGGAGTCATTTTGTTGCAAGCGGGTTTTTACGTGCTCTGGAGTCATTTCGTTGCAAGCGGGTTTTTACATACTACTGAGACATTTCACTGGAAGCGGGTTTTTGAGTGCTCTGGAGTCATTTCGTTGCAAGCGGGTTTTTAAGTGCTCTGGAGTCATTTCGTTGCAAGCGGGTTTTTAAGTGCTCTGGAGTCTTTTCGTTGCAAGCGGGTTTTTAAGTGTTCTGGAGTCATTTCGTTGCAAGCGGGTTTTTAAGTGCTCTGAAGACATTTCGTTGTAAGCGGGTTTTTAAGTGCTCTGGAGTCATTTTGTTGCAAGCGGGTTTTTACGTGTTCTGGAGTCATTTCGTTGCAAGCGGGTTTTTACATACTTCTCAGACATTTCACTGGAAGCGGGTTTTTTAAGTGCTCTGAAGTCATTTCGTTGCAAGCAGGTTTTTAAGAGTTCTGGAGTCATTTCGTTGCAAGCGGGTTTTTACATACTTCTCAGAAATTTCACTGGAAGCGGGTTTTTTAAGTACTCTGGAGTCATTTCATTGCAAGCGGGTTTTTAAGTACTCTGGAGTCATTTCGTTGCAAGCGGGTTTTTACGTGCTCTGGAGTCATTTCGTTGCAAGCGGGTTTTTACATACTTCTCAGACATTTCACTGGAAGCGGGTTTTTTAAGTACTCTGGAGTCATTTCGTTGCAAGCGAGTTTTTAAGTGCTATGGAGTCATTTCGTTGCAAGCGGGTTTTTAAGTACTCTGGAGTCATTTCGTTGCAAGCGGGTTTTTAAATGCTATGGAGTCATTTCGTTGCAAGCGGGTTTTTAAGTACTCTGGAGTCCTTTCGTTGCAAGCGGGTTTTTAAGTGCTCTGCAGTCATTTCGTTGCAAGCGGGTTTTTAAGTGTTCTGGAGTCATTTCGTTGCAAGCGGGTTTTTAAGTGCTCTGCAGTCATTTCGTTGCAAGCGGGTTTATAAGTGCTCTGGAGTTATTTCGTTGCAAGCGGGTTTTTAAGTGCTCTGGAGTCATTTGGTTGCAAGCGGGTTTTTAAGTGTTCTGGAGTCATTTCGTTGCAAGCGGGTTTTTAAGTGCTCTGGAGTCATTTCGTTGCAAGCGGGTTTTTAATTGCTCTGGAGTCATTTCGTTGCAAGCGGGTTTTTACTTGCTCTGGAGTCATTTCGTTGCAAGCGGGTTTTTAAGTGCTCTGGAGTCATTTCGTTGCAAGCGGGTTTTTAAGTGTTCTGGAGTCATTTCGTTGCAAGCGGGTTTTTACATACTTCTCAGAAATTTCACTGGAAGCGGGTTTTTTAAGTGCTCTGAAGTCATTTCGTTGCAAGCGGGTTTTTAAGTGTTCTGGAGTCATTTCGTTGCAAGCGGGTTTTTACATACTTCTCAGAAATTTCACTGGAAGCGGGTTTTTTAAGTACTCTGGAGTCATTTCGTTGCAAGCGGGTTTTTAAATACTCTGGAGTCATTTCGTTGCAAGCGGGTTTTTAAGTGCTCTGGAATCATTTCGTTGCAAGCGGGTTTTTACGTGCTCTGGAGTCATTTTGTTGCAAGCGGGTTTTTACATACTTCTCTGACATTTAACTGGAAGCGAGTTTTTTAAGTGCTCTGGAGTCATTTCGTTGCAAGCGGGTTTTTACGTGCTCTGGAGTCATTTCGTTGCAAGCGGGTTTTTACATACTTCTCAGACATTTCACTGGAAGCGGGTTTTTTAAGTGCTCTGGAGTCATTTCGATGCAAGCGGGTTTTTAAGTGTTCTGGAGTCATTTCGTTGCAAGCGGGTTTTTAAGTGCTCTGGAGTCATTTCGTTGCAAGCGGGTTTTTACGTGCTCTGGAGTCATTTCTTTGCAAGCGGATTTTTACATATTCTCAGACATTTCACTGGAAGCGGGTTTTTTAAGTACTCTGGAGTCATTTCGTTGCAAGCGGGTTTTTAAGTGCTCTGGAGTCATTTCGTTGCAAGCGGGTTTTTACGTGCTCTGGAGTCATTTCTTTGCAAGCGGATTTTTACATATTCTCAGACATTTCACTGGAAATGGGTTTTTTAAGTACTCTGGAGTCATTTCGTTGCAAGCGGGTTTTTAAGTGCTCTGGAGTCATTTCGTTGCAAGCGGGTTTTTAAGTGCTCTGGAGTCTTTTCGTTGCAAGCGGGTTTTTAAGTGTTCTGGAGTCATTTCGTTGCAAGCGGGTTTTTAAGTGCTCTGAAGACATTTCGTTGTAAGCGGGTTTTTAAGTGCTCTGGAGTCATTTTGTTGCAAGCGGGTTTTTACGTGTTCTGGAGTCATTTCGTTGCAAGCGGGTTTTTACATACTTCTCAGACATTTCACTGGAAGCGGGTTTTTTAAGTGCTCTGAAGTCATTTCGTTGCAAGCGGGTTTTTAAGTGTTCTGGAGTCATTTCGTTGCAAGCGGGTTTTTATATACTTCTCAGAAATTTCACTGGAAGCGGGTTTTTTAAGTACTCTGGAGTCATTGCAAGCAGGTTTTTAAGTACTCTGGAGTCATTTTGTTGCAAGCGGGTTTTTACGTGCTCTGGAGTCATTTCGATGCAAGCGGGTTTTTACATACTTCTCAGACATTTCACTGGAAGCGGGTTTTTTAAGTGCTCTGGAGTCATTTCGATGCAAGCGGGTTTTTAAGTGTTCTGGAGTCATTTCGTTGCAAGCGGGTTTTTAAGTGCTCTGGAGTCATTTCGTTGCAAGCGGGTTTTTAAGTGCTCTGGAGTCATTTCGTTGCAAGCGGGTTTTTAAGTGCTCTGGAGTCTTTTCGTTGCAAGCGGGTTTTTAAGTGTTCTGAACTCATTTCGTTGAGAGCGGGTTTTTAAGTGCTCTGAAGGCATTTCGTTTTTAGCGGGTTTTTAAGTGCTCTGGCGTCATTTCGTTGCAAGCGGGTTTTTACGTGTTCTGGAGTCATTTCGTTGCAAGTGGGTTTTTACATACTTCTCAGACATTTCACTGGAAGCGGGTTTTTTAAGTGCTCTGGAGGCATTTCGGTGCAAGCGCCTTTTTAAGTACTCTGGAGTCATTTCGTTGCAAGCGGGTTTTTAAGTGCTCTGGAGTCATTTCGTTGCAAGCGGGTTTTTACATACTTCTCTGACATTTAACTGGACGCGGGTTTTTTAGGTGCTCTGGAGTCATTTCGTTGCAAGCGGGTTTTTACGTGCTCTGGAGTCATTTCGTTGCAAGAGGGTTTATAAGTGCTCTGGAGTAATTTCGTTTAAAGCGGGTTTTGAAGTACTCTGGAGTCATTTCGTTGCAAGCGGGTTTTTAAGTGCTCTGGAGTCATTTCGTTGCAAGCGGGTTTTTACGTGCTCTGGAGTCATTTCGTTGCAAGCGGGTTTTTATATACTTCTCAGATATTTCACTGGAAGCGGGTTTTTTAAGTGCTCTGGAGTCATTTCGATGCAAGCTGGTTTTTAAGTGTTCTGGAGTCATTTCGTTGCAAGCGGGTTTTTAAGTGCTCTGGAGTCATTTCGTTGCAAGCGGGTTTTTACGTGCTCTGGAGTCATTTCGTTGCTAGCGGGTTTTTACATACTTCTCAGACATTTCACTGGAAGCGGGTTTTTTAAGTGCTCTGGAGTCATTTTGTTGCAAGCGGGTTTTTACGTGCTCTGGAGTCATTTCGTTGCAAGCGGGTTTTTAAGTGCTCTGGAGTCTTTTCGTTGCAAGCGGGTTTTTAAGTGCTCTGGAGTCTTTTCGTTGCAAGCGGGTTTTTAAGTGCTCTGGAGTCTTTTCGTTGCAAGCGGGTTTTTAAGTGTTCTGGAGTCATTTCGTTGCAAGCGGGTTTTTAAGTGCTCTGAAGACATTTCGTTGTAAGCGGGTTTTTAAGTGCTCTGGAGTCATTTTGTTGCAAGCGGGTTTTTACGTGTTCTGGAGTCATTTCGTTGCAAGCGGGTTTTTACATACTTCTCAGACATTTCACTGGAAGCGGGTTTTTTAAGTGCTCTGAAGTCTTTTCGTTGCAAGCGGGTTTTTAAGTGTTCTGGAGTCATTTCGTTGCAAGCGGGTTTTTACATACTTCTCAGAAATTTCACTGGAAGCGGGTTTTTTAAGTACTCTGGAGTCATTTCATTGCAAGCGGGTTTTTAAGTACTCTGGAGTCATTTTGTTGCAAGCGGGTTTTTACGTGCTCTGGAGTCATTTCGATGCAAGCGGGTTTTTACATACTTCTCAGACATTTCACTGGAAGCGGGTTTTTTAAGTGCTCTGGAGTCATTTCGATGCAAGCGGGTTTTTAAGTGTTCTGGAGTCATTTCGTTGCAAGCGGGTTTTTAAGTGCTCTGGAGTCATTTCGTTGCAAGCGGGTTTTTACGTGCTCTGGAGTCATTTCGTTGCAAGCGGGTTTTTACATACTTCTCAGACATTTCACTGGAAGCGGGTTTTTTAAGTACTCTGGAGTCATTTCGTTGCAAGCGAGTTTTTAAGTGCTATGGAGTCATTTCGTTGCAAGCGGGTTTTTAAGTACTCTGGAGTCATTTCGTTGCAAGCGGGTTTTTAAATGCTATGGAGTCATTTCGTTGCAAGCGGGTTTTTAAGTACTCTGGAGTCCTTTCGTTGCAAGCGGGTTTTTAAGTGCTCTGCAGTCATTTCGTTGCAAGCGGGTTTTTAAGTGTTCTGGAGTCATTTCGTTGCAAGCGCGTTTTTAAGTGCTCTGCAGTCATTTCGTTGCAAGCGGGTTTTTAAGTGCTCTGGAGTTATTTCGTTGCAAGCGGGTTTTTAAGTGCTCTGGAGTCATTTGGTTGCAAGCGGGTTTTTAAGTGTTCTGGAGTCATTTCGTTGCAAGCGGGTTTTTAAGTGCTCTGGAGTCATTTCGTTGCAAGCGGGTTTTTAATTGCTCTGGAGTCATTTCGTTGCAAGCGGGTTTTTACTTGCTCTGGAGTCATTTCGTTGCAAGCGGGTTTTTAAATGCTCTGGAGACATTTCGTTGCAAGCGGGTTTTTAAGTGTTCTGGAGTCATTTCGTTGCAAGCGGGTTTTTACATACTTCTCAGAAATTTCACTGGAAGCGGGTTTTTTAAGTGCTCTGAAGTCATTTCGTTGCAAGCGGGTTTTTAAGTGTTCTGGAGTCATTTCGTTGCAAGCGGGTTTTTACATACTTCTCAGAAATTTCACTGGAAGCGGGTTTTTTAAGTACTCTGGAGTCATTTCGTTGCAAGCGGGTTTTTAAATACTCTGGAGTCATTTCGTTGCAAGCGGGTTTTTAAGTGCTCTGGAATCATTTCGTTGCAAGCGGGTTTTTACGTGCTCTGGAGTCATTTTGTTGCAAGCGGGTTTTTACATACTTCTCTGACATTTAACTGGAAGCGAGTTTTTTAAGTGCTCTGGAGTCATTTCGTTGCAAGCGGGTTTTTACGTGCTCTGGAGTCATTTCGTTGCAAGCGGGTTTTTACATACTTCTCAGACATTTCACTGGAAGCGGGTTTTTTAAGTGCTCTGGAGTCATTTCGATGCAAGCGGGTTTTTAAGTGTTCTGGAGTCATTTCGTTGCAAGCGGGTTTTTAAGTGCTCTGGAGTCATTTCGTTGCAAGCGAATTTTTACATATTCTCAGACATTTCACTGGAAGCGGGTTTTTTAAGTACTCTGGAGTCATTTCGTTGCAAGCGGGTTTTTAAGTGCTCTGGAGTCATTTCGTTGCAAGCGGGTTTTTACGTGCTCTGGAGTCATTTCTTTGCAAGCGGATTTTTACATATTCTCAGACATTTCACTGGAAGCGGGTTTTTTAAGTACTCTGGAGTCATTTCGTTGCAAGCGGGTTTTTAAGTGCTCTGGAGTCATTTCGTTGCAAGCGGGTTTTTACGTGCTCTGGAGTCATTTCTTTGCAAGCGGATTTTTACATATTCTCAGACATTTCACTGGAAGCGGGTTTTTTAAGTACTCTGGAGTCATTTCGTTGCAAGCGGGTTTTTAAGTGCTATGGAGTCATTTCGTTGCAAGCGGGTTTTTAAGTACTCTGGAGTCATTTCGTTGCAAGCGGATTTTTAAGTGCTCTGGAGTCATTTCGTTGCAAGCGGGTTTTTAAGTGCTCTGGATTTATTTCGTTGCAAGCGGGTTTTTAAGTGCTCTGGAGTCATTTCGTTGCAAGCGGGTTTTTAAGTGCTCTGGAGTCATTTCGTTGCAAGCGGGTTTTTAAGTGTTCTGGAGTCATTTCGTTGCAAGCGGGTTTTTAAATACTCTTGAGTCATTTCGTTTCAAGCGGGTTTTTAATTGCTCTGGAGTCATTTCGTTGCAAGCGGGTTTTTACTTGCTCTGGAGTCATTTCGTTGCAAGCGGGTTTTTAAGTGCTCTGGAGTCATTTCGTTGCAAGCGGGTTTTTACGTGTTCTGGAGTCATTTCATTGCAAGCGGGTTTTTACATACTTCCCAGACATTTCACTGGAAGCGGGTTTTTTAAGTGCTCTGGAGTCATTTCGTTGCAAGCGGGTTTTTACGTGCTCTGGAGTCATTTCGTTGCAAGCGGGTTTTTAAGTGCTCTGGAGTCATTTCGTTGCAAGCGGGTTTTAAGTGCTCTGGAGTCATTTCTTTGCAAGCGGGTTTGTAAGTGCTCTGGAGTCATTTTGTTGCAAGCGGGTTTTTAAGTTCTCTGGAGTCATTTTGTTGCAAGCGGGTTTTTACGTGTTCTGGAGTCATTTCGTTGCAAGCGGGTTTTTACAAACTTCTCAGACATTTCACTGGAAGCGGGTTTTTTAAGTGCTCTGAAGTCATTTCGTTGCAAGCGGGTTTTTAAGTGTTCTGGAGTCATTTCGTTGCAAGCGGGTTTTTACATACTTCTCAGAAATTTCACTGGAAGCGGGTTTTTTAAGTACTCTGGAGTCATTTCATTGCAAGCGGGTTTTTAAGTACTCTGAGGTCATTTTGTTGCAAGCGGGTTTTTACGTGCTCTGGAGTCATTTCGATGCAAGCGGGTTTTTACATACTTCTCAGACATTTCACTGGAAGCGGGTTTTTTAAGTGCTCTGGAGTCATTTCAATGCAAGCGGGTTTTTAAGTGTTCTGGAGTCATTTCGTTGCAAGCGGGTTTTTAAGTGCTCTGGAGTCATTTCGTTGCAAGCAGGTTTTTACGTGCTCTGGAGTCATTTATTGCAAGCGGATTTTTACATACTTCTCAGACATTTCACTGGAAGCGGGTTTTTTAAGTACTCTGGAGTCATTTCGTTGCAAGCGGGTTTTTAAGTGCTCTGGAGTCATTTCGTTGCAAGCGGGTTTTTAAGTGCGCTGGAGTCATTTCGTTGCAAGCGGGTTTTTAATTGCTCTGGAGTCATTTCGTTGCAAGCGGGTTTTTACATACTTTTCAGACATTTCACTGGAAGCGGGTTTTTTAAGTGCTCTGAAGTCATTTCGTTGCAAGCGGGTTTTTAAGTGTTCTGGAGTCATTTCGTTGCAAGCGGGTTTTTACATACTTCTCAGAAATTTCACTGGAAGCGGGTTTTTTAAGTACTCTGGAGTCATTTCATTCCAAGCGGGTTTTTAAGTACTCTGGAGTCATTTTGTTGCAAGCGGGTTTTTACGTGCTCTGGAGTCATTTCGATGCAAGCGGGTTTTTACATACTTCTCAGACATTTCACTGGAAGCGGGTTGTTTAAGTGCTCTGGAGTCATTTCGATGCAAGCGGGTTTTTAAGTGTTCTGGAGTCATTTCGTTGCAAGCGGGTTTTTAAGTGCTCTGGAGTCATTTCGTTGCAAGCAGGTTTTTACGTGCTCTGGAGTCATTTATTGCAAGCGGATTTTTACATACTTCTCAGACATTTCACTGGAAGCGGGTTTTTTAAGTACTCTGGAGTCATTTCGTTTCAAGCGGGTTTTTAAGTGCTCTGGAGTCATTTCGTTGCAAGCGGGTTTTTAAGTGCTCTGGAGTCATTTCGTTGCAAGCGGGTTTTTAAGTGCTCTGGAGTCATTTCGTTGCAAGCGGGTTTTTACGTGCTCTGGAGTCATTTCGTTGCAAGCGGGTTTATAAGTGCTCTGGAGTCATTTCGTTGCAAGCGGGTTTTTAAGTGCTCTGGAGTCATTTCGTTGCAAGCGGGTTTTTAAGTGCTCTGGCGTCATTCCGTTGCAAGCGGGTTTTTACGTGTTCTGGAGTCATTTCGTTGCAAGTGGGTTTTTACATACTTCTCAGACATTTCACTGGAAGCGGGTTTTTTAAGTGCTCTGGAGGCATTTCGGTGCAAGCGGCTTTTTAAGTACTCTGGAGTCATTTCGTTGCAAGCAGGTTTTTACGTGCTCTGGAGTCATTTCGTTGCAAGCGGGTTTTTACATACTTCTCTGACATTTAACTGGACGCGGGTTTTTTAAGTGCTCTGGAGTCATTTCGTTGCAAGCGGGTTTTTACGTGCTCTGGAGTCATTTCGTTGCAAGCGGGTTTATAAGTGCTCTGGAGTAATTTCGTTGCAAGCGGGTTTTAAAGTACTCTGGAGTCATTTCGTTGCAAGCGGGTTTTTAAGTGCCTTGGAGTCATTTCGTTGCAAGCGGGTTTTTACGTGCTCTGGAGTCATTTCGTTGCAAGCGGGTTTTTATATACTTCTCAGATATTTCACTGGAAGCGGGTTTTTTAAGTGCTCTGGAGTCATTTCGATGTAAGCTGGTTTTTAAGTGTTCTGGAGTCATTTCGTTGCAAGCGGGTTTTTAAGTGCTCTGGAGTCATTTCGTTGCAAGCGGGTTTTTACGTGCTCTGGAGTCATTTCGTTGCTAGCGGGTTTTTACATACTTCTCAGACATTTCACTGGAAGCGGGTTTTTTAAGTGCTCTGGAGTCATTTTGTTGCAAGCGGGTTTTTACGTGCTCTGGAGTCATTTCGTTGCAAGCGGGTTTTTACATACTTCTGAGACATTTCACTGGAAGCGTGTTTTTGAGTGCTCTGGAGTCATTTCGTTGCAAGCGGGTTTTTAAGTGCTCTGGAGTCATTTCGTTGCAAGCGGGTTTTTAAGTGCTCTGGAGTCTTTTCGTTGCAAGCGGGTTTTTAAGTGTTCTAGAGTCATTTCGTTGCAAGCGGGTTTTTAAGTGCTCTGAAGACATTTCGTTGTAAGCGGGTTTTTAAGTGCTCTGGAGTCATTTTGTTGCAAGCGGGTTTTTACGTGTTCTGGAGTCATTTCGTTGCAAGCGGGTTTTTACATACTTCTCAGACATTTCACTGGAAGCGGGTTTTTTAAGTGCTCTGAAGTCATTTCGTTGCAAGCGGGTTTTTAAGTGTTCTGGAGTCATTTCGTTGCAAGCGGGTTTTTACATACTTCTCAGAAATTTCACTGGAAGCGGGTTTTTTAAGTACTCTGGAGTCATTGCAAGCGGGTTTTTAAGTACTCTGGAGTCATTTTGTTGCAAGCGGGTTTTTACGTGCTCTGGAGTCATTTTGATGCAAGCGGGTTTTTACATACTTCTCAGACATTTCACTGGAATCGGGTTTTTTAAGTGCTCTGGAGTCATTTCGATGCAAGCGGGTTTTTAAGTGTTCTGGAGTCATTTCGTTGCAAGCGGGTTTTTAAGTGCTCTGGAGTCATTTCGTTGCAAGCGGGTTTTTAAGTGCTCTGGAGTCATTTCGTTGCAAGCGGGTTTTTAAGTGCTCTGGAGTCTTTTCGTTGCAAGCGGGTTTTTAAGTGTTCTGGACTCATTTCGTTGAGAGCGGGTTTTTAAGTGCTCTGAAGGCATTTCGTTTTTAGCGGGTTTTTAAGTGCTCTGGCGTCATTTCGTTGCAAGCGGGTTTTTACGTGTTCTGGAGTCATTTCGTTGCAAGTGGGTTTTTACATACTTCTCAGACATTTCACTGGAAGCGGGTTTTTTAAGTGCTCTGGAGGCATTTCGGTGCAAGAGCCTTTTTAAGTACTCTGGAGTCATTTCGTTGCAAGCGGGTTTTTAAGTGCTCTGGAGTCATTTCGTTGCAAGCGGGTTTTTACATACTTCTCTGACATTTAACTGGACGCGGGTTTTTTAAGTGCTCTGGAGTCATTTCGTTGCAAGCGGGTTTTTACGTGCTCTGGAGTCATTTCGTTGCAAGCGGGTTTATAAGTGCTCTGGAGTAATTTCGTTGCAAGCGCGTTTTAAAGTACTCTGGAGTCATTTCGTTGCAAGCGGGTTTTTAAGTGCTCTGGAGTCATTTCGTTGCAAGCGGGTTTTTACGTGCTCTGGAGTCATTTCGTTGCAAGCGGGTTTTTATATACTTCTCAGATATTTCACTGGAAGCGGGTTTTTTAAGTGCTCTGGAGTCATTTCGATGCAAGCTGGTTTTTAAGTGTTCTGGAGTCATTTCGTTGCAAGCGGGTTTTTAAGTGCTCTGGAGTCATTTCGTTGCAAGCGGGTTTTTACGTGCTCTGGAGTCATTTCGTTGCAAGCGGGTTTTTACATACTTCTCACACATTTCACTGGAAGCGGGTTTTTTAAGTGCTCTGGAGTCATTTCGTTGCAAGCGGGTTTTTACGTGCTCTGGAGTCATTTCGTTGCAAGCGGGTTTTTACATACTTCTGAGACATTTCACTGGAAGCGGGTTTTTGAGTGCTCTGGAGTCATTTCGTTGCAAGCGGGTTTTTAAGTGCTCTGGAGTCATTTCGTTGCAAGCGGGTTTTTAAGTGCTCTGGAGTCTTTTCGTTGCAAGCGGGTTTTTAAGTGTTCTGGAGTCATTTCGTTGCAAGCGGGTTTTTAAGTGCTCTGAAGACATTTCGTTGTAAGCGGGTTTTTAAGTGCTCTGGAGTCATTTTGTTGCAAGCGGGTTTTTACGTGTTCTGGAGTCATTTCGTTGCAAGAGGGTTTTTACATAATTCTCAGACATTTCACTGGAAGCGGGTTTTTTAAGTGCTCTGAAGTCATTTCGTTGCTAGCGGGTTTTTAAGTGTTCTGGAGTCATTTCGTTGCAAGCGGGTTTTTACATACTTCTCAGAAATTTCACTGGAAGCGGGTTTTTTAAGTACTCTGGAGTCATTTCATTGCAAGCGGGTTTTTAAGTACTCTGGAGTCGTTTTGTTGCAAGCAGGTTTTTACGTGCTCTGGAGTCATTTCGATGCAAGCGGGTTTTTACATACTTCTCAGACATTTCACTGGAAGCGGGTTTTTTAAGTGCTCTGGAGTCATTTCGATGCAAGCGGGTTTTTAAGTGTTCTGGAGTCATTTCGTTGCAAGCGGGTTTCTAAGTGCTCTGGAGTCATTTCGTTGCAAGCGGGTTTTTACGTGCTCTGGAGTCATTTCGTTGCAAGCGGGTTTTTACGTGCTCTGGAGTCATTTCGTTGCAAGCGGGTTTTTACATACTTCTCAGACATTTCACTGGAAGCGGGTTTTTTAAGTACTCTGGAGTCATTTCGTTGCAAGCGGGTTTTTAAGTGCTCTGGAGTCATTTCGTTGCAAGCGGGTTTTTAAGTGTTCTGGAGTCATTTCGTTGCAAGCGGGTTTTTACGTGCTCTGGAGTCATTTCGTTGCAAGCGGGTTTTTACATACTTCTCAGACATTTCACTGGAAGCGGGTTTTTTAAGTACTCTGGAGTCATTTCGTTGCAAGCGGGTTTTTAAGTGCTCTGGAGTCATTTCGTTGCAAGCGGGTTTTTACTTGCTCTGGAGTCATTTCGTTGCAAGCGGGTTTTTAAGTGCTCTGGAGTCATTTCGTTGCAAGCGGGTTTTTAAGTGCTCTGGAGTCATTTCGTTGCAAGCGGGTTTTTAAGTGCTCTGGAGTCTTTTTGTTGCAAGCGGGTTTTTAAGTGTTCTGGAGTCATTTCGTTGCAAGCGGGTTTTTAAGTGCTCTGAAGACATTTCGTTGTAAGCGGGTTTTTAAGTGCTCTGGAGTCATTTCGTTGCAAGCGGGTTTTTACGTGTTCTGGAGTCATTTCGTTGCAAGCGGGTTTTTACATACTTCTCAGACATTTCACTGGAAGCGGGTTTTTTAAGTGCTCTGAAGTCATTTCGTTGCAAGCGGGTTTTTAAGTGTTCTGGAGTCATTTCGTTGCAAGCGGGTTTTTACATACTTCTCAGAAATTTCACTGGAAGCGGGTTTTTTAAGTACTCTGGAGTCATTTCGTTGCAAGCGGGTTCTTAAGTACTCTGGAGTCATTTCGTTGCAAGCGGGTTTTTAAGTGCTCTGGAATCATTTCGTTGCAAGCAGGTTTTTACGTGCTCTGGAGTCATTTTGTTGCAAGCGGGTTTTTACATACTTCTCTGACATTTAACTGGAAGCGAGTTTTTTAAGTGCTCTGGAGTCATTTCGTTGCAAGCGGGTTTTTACGTGCTCTGGATTCATTTCGTTGCAAGCGGGTTTTTACATACTTCTCAGACATTTCACTGGAAGCAGGTTTTTTAAGTGCTCTGGAGTCATTTCGATGCAAGCGGGTTTTTAAGTGTTCTGGAGTCATTTCTTTGCAAGCGGGTTTTTAAGTGCTCTGGAGTCATTTCGTTGCAAGCGGGTTTTTACTTGCTCTGCAGTCATTTCGTTACAAGCGGGTTTTTAAGTGCTCTGGAGTCATTTCGTTGCAAGCGGGTTTGTAAGTGCTCTGGAGTCATTTCGTTGCAAACGGGTTTTTAAGTGCTCTGGAATCATTTCGTTGCAAGCGCGTTTTTAAGTGCTCTGGAGTCATTTCGTTGCAAGCGGGTTTTTAAGTGCTCTGGAGTCATTTCGTTGCAAGCGGGTTTTTAAGTGCTCTGGAGTAATTTCGTTGCAAGCGGGTTTTAAAGTACTCTGGATTCATTTCGTTTCAAGCGGGTTTTTAAGTGCTCTGGAGTCATTTCGTTGCAAGCGGGTTTTTACGTGTTCTGGAGTCATTTCATTGCAAGCGGGTTTTTACATACTTCCCAGACATTTCACTGGAAGCGGGTTTTTTAAGTGCTCTGGAGTCATTTCGTTGCAAGCGGGTTTTTACGTGCTCTGGAGTCATTTCGTTGCAAGCGGGTTTTTAAGTGCTCTGGAGTCTTTTTGTTGCAAGCGGGTTTTTAAGTGTTCTGGAGTCATTTCGTTGCAAGCGGGTTTTTAAGTGCTCTGAAGACATTTCGTTGTAAGCGGGTTTTTAAGTGCTCTGGAGTCATTTCGTTGCAAGCGGGTTTTTACGTGTTCTGGAGTCATTTCGTTGCAAGCGGGTTTTTACATACTTCTCAGACATTTCACTGGAAGCGGGTTTTTTAAGTGCTCTGAAGTCATTTCGTTGCAAGCGGGTTTTTAAGTGTTCTGGAGTCATTTCGTTGCAAGCGGGTTTTTACATACTTCTCAGAAATTTCACTGGAAGCGGGTTTTTTAAGTACTCTGGAGTCATTTCGTTGCAAGCGGGTTTTTAAGTACTCTGGAGTCATTTCGTTGCAAGCGGGTTTTTAAGTGCTCTGGAATCATTTCGTTGCAAGCAGGTTTTTACGTGCTCTGGAGTCATTTTGTTGCAAGCGGGTTTTTACATACTTCTCTGACATTTAACTGGAAGCGAGTTTTTTAAGTGCTCTGGAGTCATTTCGTTGCAAGCGGGTTTTTACGTGCTCTGGATTCATTTCGTTGCAAGCGGGTTTTTACATACTTCTCAGACATTTCACTGGAAGCAGGTTTTTTAAGTGCTCTGGAGTCATTTCGATGCAAGCGGGTTTTTAAGTGTTCTGGAGTCATTTCGTTGCAAGCGGGTTTTTAAGTGCTCTGGAGTCATTTCGTTGCAAGCGGGTTTTTACTTGCTCTGCAGTCATTTCGTTACAAGCGGGTTTTTAAGTGCTCTGGAGTCATTTCGTTGCAAGCGGGTTTGTAAGTGCTCTGGAGTCATTTCGTTGCAAACGGGTTTTTAAGTGCTCTGGAATCATTTCGTTGCAAGCGCGTTTTTAAGTGCTCTGGAGTCATTTCGTTGCAAGCGGGTTTTTAAGTGCTCTGGAGTCATTTCGTTGCAAGCGGGTTTTTAAGTGCTCTGGAGTAATTTCGTTGCAAGCGGGTTTTAAAGTACTCTGGATTCATTTCGTTTCAAGCGGGTTTTTAAGTGCTCTGGAGTCATTTCGTTGCAAGCGGGTTTTTACGTGTTCTGGAGTCATTTCATTGCAAGCGGGTTTTTACATACTTCCCAGACATTTCACTGGAAGCGGGTTTTTTAAGTGCTCTGGAGTCATTTCGTTGCAAGCGGGTTTTTACGTGCTCTGGAGTCATTTCGTTGCAAGCGGGTTTTTAAGTGCTCTGGAGTCATTTCGTTGCAAGCGGGTTTTAAGTGCTCTGGAATCATTTCGTTGCAAGCAGGTTTTTACGTGCTCTGGAGTCATTTTGTTGCAAGCGGGTTTTTACATACTTCTCTGACATTTAACTGGAAGCGAGTTTTTTAAGTGCTCTGGAGTCATTTCGTTGCAAGCGGGTTTTTACGTGCTCTGGAGTCATTTCGTTGCAAGCGGGTTTTTACGTGCTCTGGAGTCATTTCGTTGCAAGCGGGTTTTTATATACTTCTCAGATATTTCACTGGAAGCGGGTTTTTTAAGTGCTCTGGAGTCATTTCGATGCAAGCTGGTTTTTAAGTGTTCTGGAGTCATTTCGTTGCAAGCGGGTTTTTAAGTGCTCTGGAGTCATTTCGTTGCAAGCGGGTTTTTACGTGCTCTGGAGTCATTTCGTTGCAAGCGGGTTTTTACATACTTCTCAGACATTTCACTGGAAGCGGGTTTTTTAAGTGCTCTGGAGTCATTTCGTTGCAAGCGGGTTTTTACGTGCTCTGGAGTCATTTCGTTGCAAGCGGGTTTTTACATACTTCTGAGACATTTCACTGGAAGCGGGTTTTTGAGTGCTCTGGAGTCATTTCGTTGCAAGCGGGTTTTTAAGTGCTCTGGAGTCATTTCGTTGCAAGCGGGTTTTTAAGTGCTCTGGAGTCTTTTCGTTGCAAGCGGGTTTTTAAGTGTTCTGGAGTCATTTCGTTGCAAGCGGGTTTTTAAGTGCTCTGAAGACATTTCGTTGTAAGCGGGTTTTTAAGTGCTCTGGAGTCATTTTGTTGCAAGCGGGTTTTTACGTGTTCTGGAGTCATTTCGTTGCAAGAGGGTTTTTACATAATTCTCAGACATTTCACTGGAAGCGGGTTTTTTAAGTGCTCTGAAGTCATTTCGTTGCTAGCGGGTTTTTAAGTGTTCTGGAGTCATTTCGTTGCAAGCGGGTTTTTACATACTTCTCAGAAATTTCACTGGAAGCGGGTTTTTTAAGTACTCTGGAGTCATTTCATTGCAAGCGGGTTTTTAAGTACTCTGGAGTCGTTTTGTTGCAAGCGGGTTTTTACGTGCTCTGGAGTCATTTCGATGCAAGCGGGTTTTTACATACTTCTCAGACATTTCACTGGAAGCGGGTTTTTTAAGTGCTCTGGAGTCATTTCGATGCAAGCGGGTTTTTAAGTGTTCTGGAGTCATTTCGTTGCAAGCGGGTTTTTAAGTGCTCTGGAGTCATTTCGTTGCAAGCGGGTTTTTACGTGCTCTGGAGTCATTTCGTTGCAAGCGGGTTTTTACGTGCTCTGGAGTCATTTCGTTGCAAGCGGGTTTTTACATACTTCTCAGACATTTCACTGGAAGCGGGTTTTTTAAGTACTCTGGAGTCATTTCGTTGCAAGCGGGGTTTAAGTGCTCTGGAGTCATTTCGTTGCAAGCGGGTTTTTAAGTGTTCTGGAGTCATTTCGTTGCAAGCGGGTTTTTAAGTGCTCTGGAGTCATTTCGTTGCAAGCGGGTTTTTACTTGCTCTGGAGTCATTTCGTTGCAAGCGGGTTTTTAAGTGCTCTGGAGTCATTTCGTTGCAAGCGGGTTTTTAAGTGCTCTGGAGTCTTTTTGTTGCAAGCGGGTTTTTAAGTGTTCTGGAGTCATTTCGTTGCAAGCGGGTTTTTAAGTGCTCTGAAGACATTTCGTTGTAAGCGGGTTTTTAAGTGCTCTGGAGTCATTTCGTTGCAAGCGGGTTTTTACGTGTTCTGGAGTCATTTCGTTGCAAGCGGGTTTTTACATACTTCTCAGACATTTCACTGGAAGCGGGTTTTTTAAGTGCTCTGAAGTCATTTCGTTGCAAGCGGGTTTTTAAGTGTTCTGGAGTCATTTCGTTGCAAGCGGGTTTTTACATACTTCTCAGAAATTTCACTGGAAGCGGGTTTTTTAAGTACTCTGGAGTCATTTCGTTGCAAGCGGGTTTTTAAGTACTCTGGAGTCATTTCGTTGCAAGCGGGTTTTTACGTGCTCTGGAGTCATTTTGTTGCAAGCGGGTTTTTACATACTTCTCTGACATTTAACTGGAAGCGAGTTTTTTAAATACTCTGGAGTCATTTCGTTGCAAGCGGGTTTTTACGTGCTCTGGATTCATTTCGTTGCAAGCGGGTTTTTACATACTTCTCAGACATTTCACTGGAAGCGGGTTTTTTAAGTGCTCTGGAGTCATTTCGATGCAAGCGGGTTTTTAAGTGTTCTGGAGTCATTTCGTTGCAAGCGGGTTTTTAAGTGCTCTGGAGTCATTTCGTTGCAAGCGGGTTTTTACTTGCTCTGCAGTCATTTCGTTGCAAGCGGGTTTTTAAGTGCTCTGGAGTCATTTCGTTGCAAGCGGGTTTGTAAGTGCTCTGGAGTCATTTCGTTGCAAACGGGTTTTTAAGTGCTCTGGAATCATTTCGTTGCAAGCGCGTTTTTAAGTGCTCTGGAGTCATTTCGTTGCAAGCGGGTTTTTAAGTGCTCTGGAGTCATTTCGTTGCAAGCGGGTTTTTAAGTGCTCTGGAGTAATTTCGTTGCAAGCGGGTTTTAAAGTACTCTGGATTCATTTCGTTTCAAGCGGGTTTTTAAGTGCTCTGGAGTCACTTCGTTGCAAGCGGGTTTTTACGTGTTCTGGAGTCATTTCATTGCAAGCGGGTTTTTACATACTTCCCAGACATTTCACTGGAAGCGGGTTTTTTAAGTGCTCTGGAGTCATTTCGTTGCAAGCGGGTTTTTACGTGCTCTGGAGTCATTTCGTTGCAAGCGGGTTTTTAAGTGCTCTGGAGTCATTTCGTTGCAAGCGGGTTTTAAGTGCTCTGGAGTCATTTCTTTGCAAGCGGGTTTGTAAGTGCTCTGGAGTCATTTCGTTGCAAGCGGGTTTTTAAGTGCTCTGGAGTCATTTCGTTGCAAGCGGGTTTTTAAGTGCTCTGGAGTCATTTCGTTGCAAGCGGGTTTTTAAGTGCTCTGGAGTCATTTCGTTGCAAGCGGGTTTTTGAGTGCTCTGGAGTCATTTCGTTGCAAGCGGGTTTTTAAGTACTCTGGAGTCATTTCGTTGCAAGCGGGTTTTTAAGTGCTCTGGAATCATTTTGTTGCAAGCGGGTTTTTAAGTGCTCTGGAGTCATTTCATTGCAAGCGGGTTTTTGAGTGCTCTGGATTCATTTCGTTGCAAGCGGGTTTTTAAGTGCTCTGGAATCATTTCGTTTCAAGCGGGTTTTTAAGTGCTCTGGAGTAATTTCGTTGCAATCGGGTTTTAGAGTACTCTGGAGTAATTTCGTGGCAAGCGGGTTTTTAAGTGCTCTGGAGTCATTTCGTTGCAAGCGGGTTTTTACATGTTCTGGAGTCATTTCATTGCAAGCGGGTTTTTACATACTTCCCAGACATTTCACTGGAAGCGGGTTTTTTAAGTGCTCTGTAGGCATATCGTTGTAAGCGGGTTTTTAAGTACTCTGGAGTCATTTCGTTGCAAGCGGGTTTTTACGTGCTCTGGAGTCATTTTGTTGCAAGCGGGTTTTTACATACTTCTCTGACATTTAACTGGAAGCGAGTTTTTTAAGTGCTCTGGAGTCAATTCGTTGCAATCGGGTTTTTACGTGCTCTGGAGTCATTTTGTTGCAAGCGGGTTTTTACATACTTCTCAGACATTTCACTGGAAGCGGGTTTTTTAAGTGCTCTGGAGTCATTTCGATGCAAGCCGATTTTTAAGTGTTCTGGAGTCATTTCGTTGCAAGCGGGTTTTTAAGTGCTCTGGAGTCATTTCATTGCAAGCGGGTTTTTACGTGCTCTGGAGTCATTTCATTGCAAGCGGGTTTTTACATACGTCTCAGACATTTCACTGGAAGCGGGTTTTTTAAGTGCTCTGGAGTCATTTCGTTGAAAGCGGGTTTTTACGTGTTCTGGAGTCATTTCTTTGCAAGCCGGTTTTTACATACTTCTCAGACATTTCACTGGAAGCGGGTTTTTTAAGTGCTCTGGAGGCATTTCGTTGCAAGCGGGTTTTTAAGTGTTCTGGAGTCATTTCGTTGCAAGCGGGTTTTTAAGTACTCTTGAGTCATTTCGTTGAAAGCGGGTTTTTAATTGCTCTGGAGTCATTTCATTGCAAGCGGGTTTTTACTTGGTCTGGAGTCATTTCGTTGCAAGCGGGTTTTTAAGTGCTCTGGAGTCATTTCGTTGCAAGCGGGTTTTTAAGTGCTCTGGAGTCATTTCATTGCAAGCGGGTTTTTAAGTGCTCTGGAGTCATTTCGTTGCAAGCGGGTTTTTAAGTGCTCTGGAGTAATTTCGTTGCAAGCGGGTTTTAAAGTACTCTGGAGTCATTTCGTTTCAAGCGGGTTTTTAAGTGCTCTGGAGTCATTTCGTTGCAAGCGGGTTTTTACGTGTTCAGGAGTCATTTCATTGCAAGCGAGTTTTTACATACTTCCCAGACATTTCACTGGAAGCGGGTTTTTTAAGTGCTCTGGAGTCATTTCGTTGCAAGCGGGTTTTTAAGTGCTCTGGAGTCATTTCATTGCAAGCGGGTTTTTAAGTGTTCTGGAGTCATTTCGTTGCAAGCCGGTTTTTAAGTACTCTGGAGTCATTTCGTTGCAAGCGGGTTTTTAATTGCTCTGGAGTCATTTCGTTGCAAGCGGGTTTTTACGTGCTCTGGAGTCATTTCGTTGCAAGCGGGTTTTTAAGTGCTCTGGAGTAATTTCGTTGCAAGCGGGTTTTAAAGTACTCTGGATTCATTTCGTTTCAAGCGGGTTTTTAAGTGCTCTGGAGTCAGTTCGTTGCAAGCGGGTTTTTACGTGTTCTGGAGTCATTTCATTGCAAGCGGGTTTTTACATACTTCCCAGACATTTCACTGGAAGCGGGTTTTTTAAGTGCTCTGGAGTCATTTCGTTGCAAGCGGGTTTTTACGTGCTCTGGAGTCATTTCGTTGCAAGCGGGTTTTTAAGTGCTCTGGAGTCATTTCGTTGCAAGCGGGTTTTAAGTGCTCTGGAGTCATTTCTTTGCAAGCGGGTTTGTAAGTGCTCTGGAGTCATTTCGTTGCAAGCGGGTTTTTAAGTGCTCTGGAGTCATTTCGTTGCAAGCGGGTTTTTAAGTGCTCTGGAGTCATTTCGTTGCAAGCGGGTTTTTAAGTGCTCTGGAGTCATTTCGTTGCAAGCGGGTTTTTGAGTGCTCTGGAGTCATTTCGTTGCAAGCGGGTTTTTGAGTACTCTGGAGTCATTTCGTTGCAAGCGGGTTTTTAAGTGCTCTGGAATCATTTCGTTGCAAGCGGGTTTTTAAGTGCTCTGGAGTCATTTCGTTGCAAGCGGGTTTTTGAGTGCTCTGGATTCATTTCGTTGCAAGCGGGTTTTTAAGTGCTCTGGAATCGTTTCGTTTCAAGCGGGTTTTTAAGTGCTCTGGAGTAATTTCGTTGCAATCGGGTTTTAGAGTACTCTGGAGTAATTTCATGGCAAGCGGGTTTTTAAGTGCTCTGGAGTCATTTCGTTGCAAGCGGGTTTTTACGTGTTCTGGAGTCATTTCATTGCAAGCGGGTTTTTACATACTTCCCAGACATTTCACTGGAAGCGGGTTTTTTAAGTGCTCTGTAGGCATATCGTTGTAAGCGGGTTTTTAAGTACTCTGGAGTCATTTCGTTGCAAGCGGGTTTTTACGTGCTCTGGAGTCATTTTGTTGCAAGCAGGTTTTTACATACTTCTCTGACATTTAACTGGAAGCGAGTTTTTTAAGTGCTCTGGAGTCAATTCGTTGCAATCGGGTTTTTACGTGCTCTGGAGTCATTTTGTTGCAAGCGGGTTTTTACATACTTCTCAGACATTTCACTGGAAGCGGGTTTTTTAAGTGCTCTGGAGTCATTTCGTTGAAAGCGGGTTTTTACGTGTTCTGGAGTCATTTCTTTGCAAGCCGGTTTTTACATACTTCTCAGACATTTCACTGGAAGCGGGTTTTTTAAGTGTTCTGGAGTCATTTCGTTGCAAGCGGGTTTTTAAGTACTCTTGAGTCATTTCGTTGAAAGCGGGTTTTTAATTGCTCTGGAGTCATTTCATTGCAAGCGGGTTTTTACTTGGTCTGGAGTCATTTCGTTGCAAGCGGGTTTTTAAGTGCTCTGGAGTCATTTCGTTGCAAGCGGGTTTTTAAGTGCTCTGGAGTCATTTCGTTGCAAGCGGGTTTTTAAGTGCTCTGGAGTCATTTCGTTGCAAGCGGGTTTTTAAGTGCTCTGGAGTAATTTCGTTGCAAGCGGGTTTTAAAGTACTCTGGAGTCATTTCGTTTCAAGCGGGTTTTTAAGTGCTCTGGAGTCATTTCGTTGCAAGCGGGTTTTTACGTGTTCTGGAGTCATTTCATTGCAAGCGAGTTTTTACATACTTCCCAGACATTTCACTGGAAGCGGGTTTTTTAAGTGCTCTGGAGTCATTTCGTTGCAAGCGGGTTTTTAAGTGCTCTGGAGTCATTTCATTGCAAGCGGGTTTTTAAGTGTTCTGGAGTCATTTCGTTGCAAGCCGGTTTTTAAGTACTCTGGAGTCATTTCGTTGCAAGCGGGTTTTTAATTGCTCTGGAGTCATTTCGTTGCAAGCGGGTTTTTACGTGCTCTGGAGTCATTTTGTTGCAAGCGGGTTTTTAAGTGCTCTGGAGTAATTTCGTTGCAAGCGGGTTTTAAAGTACTCTGGATTCATTTCGTTTCAAGCGGGTTTTTAAGTGCTCTGGAGTCATTTCGTTGCAAGCGGGTTTTTACGTGTTCTGGAGTCATTTCATTGCAAGCGGGTTTTTACATACTTCCCAGACATTTCACTGGAAGCGGGTTTTTTAAGTGCTCTGGAGTCATTTCGTTGCAAGCGGGTTTTTACGTGCTCTGGAGTCATTTCGTTGCAAGCGGGTTTTTAAGTGCTCTGGAGTCATTTCGTTGCAAGCGGGTTTTAAGTGCTCTGGAGTCATTTCTTTGCAAGCGGGTTTGTAAGTGCTCTGGAGTCATTTCGTTGCAAGCGGGTTTTTAAGTGTTCTGGAGTCATTTCGTTGCAAGCGGGTTTTTAAGTGCTCTGGAGTCATTTCGTTGCAAGCGGGTTTTTAAGTGCTCTGGAGTCATTTCGTTGCAAGCGGGTTTTTGAGTGCTCTGGAGTCATTTCGTTGCAAGCGGGTTTTTAAGTACTCTGGAGTCATTTCGTTGCAAGCGGGTTTTTAAGTGCTCTGGAATCATTTCGTTGCAAGAGGGTTTTTAAGTGCTCTGGAGTCATTTCGTTGCAAGCGGGTTTTTGAGTGCTCTGGATTCATTTCGTTGCAAGCGGGTTTTTAAGTGCTCTGGAATCATTTCGTTTCAAGCGGGTTTTTAAGTGCTCTGGAGTAATTTCGTTGCAATCGGGTTTTAGAGTACTCTGGAGTAATTTCGTGGCAAGCGGGTTTTTAAATGCTCTGGAGTCATTTCGTTGCAAGCGGGTTTTTACGTGTTCTGGAGTCATTTCATTGCAAGCGGGTTTTTACATACTTCCCAGACATTTCACTGGAAGCGGGTTTTTTAAGTGCTCTGTAGGCATATCGTTGTAAGCGGGTTTTTAAGTACTCTGGAGTCATTTCGTTGCAAGCGGGTTTTTACGTGCTCTGGAGTCATTTTGTTGCAAGCGGGTTTTTACATACTTCTCTGACATTTAACTGGAAGCGAGTTTTTTAAGTGCTCTGGAGTCAATTCGTTGTAAGCGGGTTTTTACGTGCTCTGGAGTCATTTTGTTGCAAGCGGGTTTTTACATACTTCTCAGACATTTCACTGGAAGCGGGTTTTTTAAGTGCTCTGGAGTCATTTCGATGCAAGCCGATTTTTAAGTGTTCTGGAGTCATTTCGTTGCAAGCGGGTTTTTAAGTGCTCTGGAGTCATTTCATTGCAAGCGGGTTTTTACGTGCTCTGGAGTCATTTCATTGCAAGCGGGTTTTTACATACTTCTCAGACATTTCACTGGAAGCGGGTTTTTTAAGTGCTCTGGAGTCATTTCGTTGAAAGCGGGTTTTTACGTGTTCTGGAGTCATTTCTTTGCAAGCCGGTTTTTACATACTTCTCAGACATTTCACTGGAAGCGGGTTTTTTAAGTGCTCTGGAGGCATTTCATTGCAAGCGGGTTTTTAAGTGCTCTGGAGTCATTTCGTTGCAAGCGGGTTTTTAAGTGCTCTGGAGTCATTTCGTTGCAAGCGGGTTTTTAAGTGCTCTGGAGTCATTTCGTTGCAAGCGGGTTTTTAAGTGCTCTGGAGTAATTTCGTTGCAAGCGGGTTTTAAAGTACTCTGGAGTCATTTCGTTTCAAGCGGGTTTTTAAGTGCTCTGGAGTCATTTCGTTGCAAGCGGGTTTTTACGTGTTCTGGAGTCATTTCATTGCAAGCGAGTTTTTACATACTTCCCAGACATTTCACTGGAAGCGGGTTTTTTAAGTGCTCTGGAGTCATTTCGTTGCAAGCGGGTTTTTAATTGCTCTGGAGTCATTTCATTGCAAGCGGGTTTTTACTTGGTCTGGAGTCATTTCGTTGCAAGCGGGTTTTTAAGTGCTCTGGAGTCATTTCGTTGCAAGCGGGTTTTTAAGTGCTCTGGAGTCATTTCGTTGCAAGCGGGTTTTTAAGTGCTCTGGAGTCATTTCGTTGCAAGCGGGTTTTTAAGTGCTCTGGAGGAATTTCGTTGCAAGCGGGTTTTAAAGTACTCTGGAGTCATTTCGTTTCAAGCGGGTTTTTAAGTGCTCTGGAGTCATTTCGTTGCAAGCGGGTTTTTACGTGTTCTGGAGTCATTTCATTGCAAGCGAGTTTTTACATACTTCCCAGACATTTCACTGGAAGCGGGTTTTTTAAGTGCTCTGGAGTCATTTCGTTGCAAGCGGGTTTTTAAGTGCTCTGGAGTCATTTCATTGCAACCGGGTTTTAAAGTGTTCTGGAGTCATTTCGTTGCAAGCGGGTTTTTAAGTACTCTGGAGTCATTTCGTTGCAAGCGGGTTTTTAATTGCTCTGGAGTCATTTCGTTGCAAGCGGGTTTTTACGTGCTCTGGAGTCATTTCGTTGCAAGCGGGTTTTTAAGTGCTCTGGAGTCATTTCGTTGCAAGCGGGTTTTAAGTGCTATGGAGTCATTTCTTTGCAAGCGGGTTTGTAAGTGCTCTGGAGTCATTTCGTTGCAAGCGGGTTTTTAAGTGTTCTGGAGTCATTTCGTTGCAAGCGGGTTTTTACGTGCTCTGGAGTCATTTCGTTGCAAGCGGGTTTTTAAGTGCTCTGCAGTCATTTCGTTGCAAGCGGGTTTTTAAGTTCTCTGGAGTCATTTTGTTGCAAGCGGGTTTTTAAGTGCTCTGGAGTCTTTACGTTGCAAGCGGGTTTTTAAGTGTTCTGGAGTCGTTTCGTTGCAAGCCGGTTTTTAAGTGCTCTGAAGGCATTTCGTTGTAAGCGGGTTTTTAAGTCCTCTGGAGTCATTTCGTTGCAAGCGGGTTTTTACGTGTTCTGGAGTCATTTCGTTGCAAGCAGGTTTTTACATACTTCTCAGACATTTCAATGGAAGCGGGTTTTTTAAGTGCTCTGGAGTCATTTCGATGCAAGCGGGTTTTTAAGTGTTCTGGAGTCATTTCGTGCAAGCGGGTTTTTAAGTGCTCTGGAGTCATTTCGTTGCAAGCGGGTTTTTACGTGCTTTGGAGTCATTTCGTTGCAAGCGGGTTTTTACATACTTCTCAGACATTTCACTGGAAGCGGGTTTTTTAAGTACTCTGGAGTCATTTCGTTGCAAGCGGGTTTTTAAGTGCTCTGGAGTCTTTTCGTTGCAAGCGGGTTTTTAAGTGTTCTGGAGTCATTTCGTGCAAGCGGGTTTTTAAGTGCTCTGGAGTCATTTCGTTGCAAACGGGTTTTTAAGTGCTCTGGAATCATTTCGTTGCAAGCGCGTTTTTAAGTGCTCTGGAGTCATTTCGTTGCAAGCGGGTTTTTAAGTGCTCTGGAGTCATTTCGTTGCAAGCGGGTTTTTAAGTGCTCTGGAGTAATTTCGTTGCAAGCGGGTTTTAAAGTACTCTGGATTCATTTCGTTTCAAGCGGGTTTTTAAGTGCTCTGGAGTCATTTCGTTGCAAGCTGGTTTTTACGTGTTCTGGAGTCATTTCATTGCAAGCGGGTTTTTACATACTTCCCAGACATTTCACTGGAAGCGGGTTTTTTAAGTGCTCTGGAGTCATTTCGTTGCAAGCGGGTTTTTACGTGCTCTGGAGTCATTTCGTTGCAAGCGGGTTTTTAAGTGCTCTGGAGTCATTTCGTTGCAAGCGGGTTTTAAGTGCTCTGGAGTCATTTCGTTGCAAGCGGGTTTTTAAGTGCTCTGGAGTCATTTCGTTGCAAGCGGGTTTTAAGTGCTCTGGAGTCATTTCTTTGCAAGCGGGTTTGTAAGTGCTCTGGAGTCATTTCTTTGCAAGCGGGTTTGTAAGTGCTCTGGAGTCATTTCGTTGCAAGCGGGTTTTTAAGTGCTCTGGATTCATTTCGTTGCAAGCGGGTTTTTAAGTGCTCTGAAATCATTTCGTTTCAAGCGGGTTTTTAAGTGCACTGGAGTCATTTCGTTGCAAGCGGGTTTTTAAGTGCTCTGGAGTCATTTCGTTGCAAGCGGGTTTTTAAGTGCTCTGGAGTAATTTCGTTGCAAGCGGGTTTTAAAGTACTCTGGATTCATTTCGTTTCAAGCGGGTTTTTACGTGCTCTGGAGTCATTTTGTTGCAAGCGGGTTTTTACATACTTCTCTGACATTTAACTGGAAGCGAGTTTTTTAAGTGCTCTGGAGTCAATTCGTTGCAAGCGGGTTTTTACGTGCTCTGGAGTCATTTTGTTGCAAGCGGGTTTTTACATACTTCTCAGACATTTCACTGGAAGCGGGTTTTTTAAGTGCTCTGGAGTCATTTCGATGCAAGCCGATTTTTAAGTGTTCTGGAGTCATTTCGTTGCAAGCGGGTTTTTAAGTGCTCTGGAGTCATTTCATTGCAAGCGGGTTTTTACGTGCTCTGGAGTCATTTCATTGCAAGTGGGTTTTTACATACTTCTCAGACATTTCACTGGAAGCGGGTTTTTTAAGTGCTCTGGAGTCATTTCGTTGAAAGCGGGTTTTTACGTGTTCTGGAGTCATTTCTTTGCAAGCCGGTTTTTACATACTTCTCAGACATTTCACTGGAAGCGGGTTTTTTAAGTGCTCTGGAGGCATTTCGTTGCACGCGGGTTTTTAAGTGTTCTGGAGTCATTTCGTTGCAAGCGGGTTTTTAAGTACTCTTGAGTCATTTCGTTGAAAGCGGGTTTTTAATTGCTCTGGAGTCATTTCATTGCAAGCGGGTTTTTACTTGGTCTGGAGTCATTTCGTTGCAAGCGGGTTTTTAAGTGCTCTGGAGTCATTTCGTTGCAAGCGGGTTTTTAAGTGCTCTGGAGTCATTTCGTTGCAAGCGGGTTTTTAAGTGCTCTGGAGTCATTTCGTTGCAAGCGGGTTTTAAGTGCTCTGGAGTCATTTCTTTGCAAGCGGGTTTGTAAGTGCTCTGGAGTCATTTCGTTGCAAGCGGGTTTTTAAGTGCTCTGGAGTCATTTCGTTGCAAGCGGGTTTTTAAGTGCTCTGGAGTCATTTCGTTGCAATCGGGTTTTTAAGTGCTCTGGAGTCATTTCGTTGCAAGCGGTTTTTTGAGTGCTCTGGAGTCATTTCGTTGCAAGCGGGTTTTTAAGTACTCTGGAGTCATTTCGTTGCAAGCGGGTTTTTAAGTGCTCTGGAATCATTTCGTTGCAAGCGGGTTTTTAAGTGCTCTGGAGTCATTTCGTTGCAAGCGGATTTTTGAGTGCTCTGGATTCATTTCGTTGCAAGCGGGTTTTTAAGTGCTCTGGAATCATTTCGTTTCAAGCGGGTTTTTAAGTGCTCTGGAGTAATTTCGTTGCAATCGGGTTTTAGAGTACTCTGGAGTAATTTCGTGGCAAGCGGGTTTTTATGTGCTCTGGAGTCATTTCGTTGCAAGCGGGTTTTTACGTGTTCTGGAGTCATTTCATTGCAAGCGGGTTTTTACATACTTCCCAGACATTTCACTGGAAGCGGGTTTTTTAAGTGCTCTGGAGTCATTTCGTTGAAAGCGGGTTTTTACGTGTTCTGGAGTCATTTCTTTGCAAGCCGGTTTTTACATACTTCTCAGACATTTCACTGGAAGCGGGTTTTTTAAGTGCTCTGGAGGCATTTCGTTGCAAGCGGGTTTTTAAGTGTTCTGGAGTCATTTCGTTGCAAGCGGGTTTTTAAGTACTCTTGAGTCATTTCGTTGAAAGCGGGTTTTTAATTGCTCTGGAGTCATTTCATTGCAAGCGGGTTTTTACTTGGTCTGGAGTCATTTCGTTGCAAGCGGGTTTTTAAGTGCTCTGGAGTCATTTCGTTGCAAGCGGGTTTTTAAGTGCTCTGGAGTCATTTCGTTGCAAGCGGGTTTTTAAGTGCTCTGGAGTCATTTCGTTGCAAGCGGGTTTTTAAGTGCTCTGGAGTAATTTCGTTGCAAGCGGGTTTTAAAGTACTCTGGAGTCATTTCGTTTCAAGCGGGTTTTTAAGTGCTCTGGAGTCATTTCGTTGCAAGCGGGTTTTTACGTGTTCTGGAGTCATTTCATTGCAAGCGAGTTTTTACATACTTCCCAGACATTTCACTGGAAGCGGGTTTTTTAAGTGCTCTGGAGTCATTTCGTTGCAAGCGGGTTTTTAAGTGCTCTGGAGTCATTTCATTGCAAGCGGGTTTTTAAGTGTTCTGGAGTCATTTCGTTGCAAGCGGGTTTTTAAGTACTCTGGAGTCATTTCGTTGCAAGCGGGTTTTTAATTGCTCTGGAGTCATTTCGTTGCAAGCGGGTTTTTACGTGCACTGGAGTCATTTCGTTGCAAGCGGGTTTTTAAGTGCTCTGGAGTCATTTCGTTGCAAGCGGGTTTTAAGTGCTCTGGAGTCATTTCGTTGCAAGCGGGTTTTTAGGTGCTCTGGAGTCATTTCGTTGCAAGCGGGTTTTTAAGTGCTCTGCAGTCATTTCGTTGCAAGCGGGTTTTTAAGTTCTCTGGAGTCATTTTGTTGCAAGCGGGTTTTTAAGTGCTCTGGAGTCTTTTCGTTGCAAGCGGGTTTTTAAGTGTTCTGGAGTCATTTCGTTGCAAGCCGGTTTTTAAGTGCTCTGAAGGCATTTTGTTGTAAGCGGGTTTTTAAGTGCTCTGGAGTCATTTCGTTGCAAGCGGGTTTTTACGTGTTCTGGAGTCATTTCGTTGCAAGCAGGTTTTTACATACTTCTCAGACATTTCACTGGAAGCGGGTTTTTTAAGTGCTCTGGAGTCATTTCGATGCAAGCGGGTTTTTAAGTGTTCTGGAGTCATTTCGTGCAAGCGGGTTTTTAAGTGCTCTGGAGTCATTTCGTTGCAAGCGGGTTTTTACGTGCTTTGGAGTCATTTCGTTGCAAGCGGGTTTTTACATACTTCTCAGACATTTCACTGGAAGCGGGTTTTTTAAGTACTCTGGAGTCATTTCGTTGCAAGCGGGTTTTTAAGTGCTATGGAGTCATTTCATTGCAAGCGGGTTTTTAAGTACTCTGGAGTGATTTCGTTGCAAGCGGGTTTTTAAGTGCTATGGAGTCATTTCGTTGCAAGCGGGTTTTTAAGTGCTCTGGAGTCATTTCGTTGCAAGCGGGTTTTTACTTGCTCTGGAGTCATTTCGTTGCAAGCGGGTTTTTAAGTGCTCTGGAGTCATTTCGTTGCAAGCGGGTTTTTAAGTGCTCTGGAGTCATTTCGTTGCAAGCGGGTTTTTAAGTGCTCTGGAGTCATTTCGTTGCAAGCGGGTTTTTACGTGTTCTGGAGTCATTTCATTGCAAGCGGGTTTTTACATACTTCCCAGACATTTCACTGGAAGCGGGTTTTTTAAGTGCTCTGGAGTCATTTCGTTGCAAGCGGGTTTTTACGTGCTCTGGAGTCATT
Organism: Meriones unguiculatus; assembly: GCF_030254825.1. Classification (NCBI taxonomy): domain Eukaryota; kingdom Metazoa; phylum Chordata; class Mammalia; order Rodentia; family Muridae; genus Meriones; species Meriones unguiculatus. Next base: position 1,900,475 of record NC_083365.1, on the reverse strand, counting down.
TCGTTGCAAGCGGGTTTTTAAGTGCTCTGGAGTCATTTCGTTGCAAGCGGGTTTTAAGTGCTCTGGAGTCATTTCTTTGCAAGCGGGTTTGTAAGTGCTCTGGAGTCATTTCCTTGCAAGCGGGTTTTTAAGTGCTCTGGAGTCATTTCGTTGCAAGCGGGTTTTTAAGTGCTCTGGAGTCATTTCGTTGCAATCGGGTTTTTAAGTGCTCTGGAGTCATTTCGTTGCAAGCGGTTTTTTGAGTGCTCTGGAGTCATTTCGTTGCAAGCGGGTTTTTAAGTACTCTGGAGTCATTTCGTTGCAAGCGGGTTTTTAAGTGCTCTGGAATCATTTCGTTGCAAGCGGGTTTTTAAGTGCTCTGGAGTCATTTCGTTGCAAGCGGGTTTTTGAGTGCTCTGGATTCATTTCGTTGCAAGCGGGTTTTTAAGTGCTCTGGAATCATTTCGTTTCAAGCGGGTTTTTAAGTGCTCTGGAGTAATTTCGTTGCAATCGGGTTTTAGAGTACTCTGGAGTAATTTCGTGGCAAGCGGGTTTTTAAGTGCTCTGGAGTCATTTCGTTGCAAGCGGGTTTTTACGTGTTCTGGAGTCATTTCATTGCAAGCGGGTTTTTACATACTTCCCAGACATTTCACTGGAAGCGGGTTTTTTAAGTGCTCTGTAGGCATATCGTTGTAAGCGGGTTTTTAAGTACTCTGGAGTCATTTCGTTGCAAGCGGGTTTTTACGTGCTCTGGAGTCATTTTGTTGCAAGCGGGTTTTTACATACTTCTCTGACATTTAACTGGAAGCGAGTTTTTTAAGTGCTCTGGAGTCAATTCGTTGCAAGCGGGTTTTTACCTGCTCTGGAGTCATTTTGTTGCAAGCGGGTTTTTACATACTTCTCAGACATTTCACTGGAAGCAGGTTTTTTAAGTGCTCTGGAGTCATTTCGATGCAAGCCGATTTTTAAGTGTTCTGGAGTCATTTCGTTGCAAGCGGGTTTTTAAGTGCTCTGGAGTCATTTCATTGCAAGCGGGTTTTTACGTGCTCTGGAGTCATTTCATTGCAAGCGGGTTTTTACATACTTCTCAGACATTTCACTGGAAGCGGGTTTTTTAAGTGCTCTGGAGTCAATTCGTTGAAAGCGGGTTTTTACGTGTTCTGGAGTCATTTCTTTGCAAGCCGGTTTTTACATACTTCTCAGACATTTCACTGGAAGCGGGTTTTTTAAGTGCTCTGGAGGCATTTCGTTGCAAGCGGGTTTTTAAGTGTTCTGGAGTCATTTCGTTGCAAGCGGGTTTTTAAGTACTCTTGAGTCATTTCGTTGAAAGCGGGTTTTTAATTGCTCTGGAGTCATTTCATTGCAAGCGGGTTTTTACTTGGTCTGGAGTCATTTCGTTGCAAGCGGGTTTTTAAGTGCTCTGGAGTCATTTCGTTGCAAGCGGGTTTTTAAGTGCTCTGGAGTCATTTCGTTGCAAGCGGGTTTTTAAGTGCTCTGGAGTCATTTCGTTGCAAGCGGGTTTTTAAGTGCTCTGGAGTCATTTCGTTGCAAGCGGGTTTTAAAGTACTCTGGAGTCATTTCGTTTCAAGCGGGTTTTTAAGTGCTCTGGAGTCATTTCGTTGCAAGCGGGTTTTTACGTGTTCTGGAGTCATTTCATTGCAAGCGAGTTTTTACATACTTCCCAGACATTTCACTGGAAGCGGGTTTTTTAAGTGCTCTGGAGTCATTTCGTTGCAAGCGGGTTTTTAAGTGCTCTGGAGTCATTTCATTGCAAGCGGGTTTTTAAGTGTTCTGGAGTCATTTCGTTGCAAGCGGGTTTTTAAGTACTCTGGAGTCATTTCGTTGCAAGCGGGTTTTTAATTGCTCTGGAGTCATTTCGTTGCAAGCGGGTTTTTACGTGCTCTGGAGTCATTTCGTTGCAAGCGGGTTTTTAAGTGCTCTGGAGTCATTTCGTTGCAAGCGGGTTTTAAGTGCTCTGGAGTCATTTCGTTGCAAGCGTGTTTTTAGGTGCTCTGGAGTCATTTCGTTGCAAGCGGGTTTTTAAGTGCTCTGCAGTCATTTCGTTGCAAGCGGGTTTTTAAGTTCTCTGGAGTCATTTTGTTGCAAGCGGGTTTTTAAGTGCTCTGGAGTCTTTTCGTTGCAAGCGGGTTTTTAAGTGTTCTGGAGTCATTTCGTTGCAAGCCGGTTTTTAAGTGCTCTGAAGGCATTTTGTTGTAAGCGGGTTTTTAAGTGCTCTGGAGTCATTTCGTTGCAAGCGGGTTTTTACGTGTTCTGGAGTCATTTCGTTGCAAGCAGGTTTTTACATACTTCTCAGACATTTCACTGGAAGCGGGTTTTTTAAGTGCTCTGGAGTCATTTCGATGCAAGCGGGTTTTTAAGTGTTCTGGAGTCATTTCGTGCAAGCGGGTTTTTAAGTGCTCTGGAGTCATTTCGTTGCAAGCGGGTTTTTACGTGCTTTGGAGTCATTTCGTTGCAAGCGGGTTTTTACATACTTCTCAGACATTTCACTGGAAGCGGGTTTTTTAAGTACTCTGGAGTCATTTCGTTGCAAGCGGGTTTTTAAGTGCTATGGAGTCATTTCATTGCAAGCGGGTTTTTAAGTACTCTGGAGTGATTTCGTTGCAAGCGGGTTTTTAAGTGCTATGGAGTCATTTCGTTGCAAGCGGGTTTTTAAGTGCTCTGGAGTCATTTCGTTGCAAGCGGGTTTTTACTTGCTCTGGAGTCATTTCGTTGCAAGCGGGTTTTTAAGTGCTCTGGAGTCATTTCGTTGCAAGCGGGTTTTTAAGTGCTCTGGAGTCATTTCGTTGCAAGCGGGTTTTTAAGTGCTCTGGAGTCTTTTCGTTGCAAGCGGGTTTTTAAGTGTTCTGGAGTCATTTCGTTGCAAGCGGGTTTTTAAGTGCTCTGAAGACATTTCGTTGTAAGCGGGTTTTTAAGTGCTCTGGAGTCATTTCGTTGCAAGCGGGTTTTTACGTGTTCTGGAGTCATTTCGTTGCAAGCGGGTTTTTACATACTTCTCAGACATTTCACTGGAAGCGGGTTTTTTAAGTGCTCTGAAGTCATTTCGATGCAAGCGGGTTTTTAAGTGTTCTGGAGTCTTTTCGTTGCAAGCGGGTTTTTAAGTGTTCTGGAGTCATTTCGTTGCAAGCCGGTTTTTAAGTGCTCTGAAGGCATTTCGTTGCAAGCGGGTTTTTACTTGCTCTGGAGTCATTTCGTTGCAAGCGGGTTTTTACGTGTTCTGGAGTCATTTCGTTGCAAGCAGGTTTTTACATACTTCTCAGAAATTTCACTGGAAGCGGGTTTTTTAAGTGCTCTGGAGTCATTTCGATGCAAGCGGGTTTTTAAGTGTTCTGGAGTCATTTCGTGAAAGCGGGTTTTTAAGTGCTCTGGAGTCATTTCGTTGCAAGCGGGTTTTTACGTGCTTTGGAGTCATTTCGTTGCAAGCGCGTTTTTACATACTTCTCAGACATTTCACTGGAAGCGGGTTTTTTAAGTACTCTGGAGTCATTTCGTTGCAAGCGGGTTTTTAAGTGCTATGGAGTCATTTCATTGCAAGCGGGTTTTTAAGTACTCTGGAGTGATTTCGTTGCAAGCGGGTTTTTAAGTGCTATGGAGTCATTTCGTTGCAAGCGGGTTTTTAAGTGCTCTGGAGTCATTTCGTGGCAAGCGGGTTTTTAAGTGCTCTGGAGTCATTTCGTTGCAAGCGGGTTTTTAAGTGCTCTGGAGTCATTTCGTTGCAAGCGGGTTTTTAAGTGCTCTGGAGTCATTTCGTTGCAAGCGGGTTTTTAAGTGTTCTGGAGTCATTTCGTTGCAAGCGGGTTTTTAAGTACTCTGGAGTCATTTCGTTGCAAGTGGGTTTTTAATTGCTCTGGAGTCATTTCGTTGCAAGCGGGTTTTTACGTGCTCTGGAGTCATTTCGTTGCAAGCGGGTTTTTAAGTGCTCTGGAGTCATTTCGTTGCAAGCGGGTTTTAAGTGCTCTGGAGTCATTTCTTTGCAAGCGGGTTTGTAAGTGCTCTGGAGTCATTTCGTTGCAAGCGGGTTTTTAAGTGTTCTGGAGTCATTTCGTTGCAAGCGGGTTTTTACGTGCTCTGGAGTCATTTCGTTGCAAGCGGCTTTTTAAGTGCTCTGCAGTCATTTCGTTGCAAGCGGGTTTTTAAGTTCTCTAGAGTCATTTTGTTGCAAGCGGGTTTTTAAGTGCTCTGGAGTCATTTCGTTGCAAGCGGGTTTTTAAGTGCTCTGGAGTCATTTCGTTGCAAGCGGGTTTTTAAGTGCTCTGGAGTCATTTCGTTGCAAGCGGGTTTTTAAGTGCTCTGGAGTCTTTTCGTTGCAAGCGGGTTTTTAAGTGTTCTGGAGTCATTTCGTTGCAAGCGGGTTTTTAAGTGCTCTGAAGACATTTCGTTGTAAGCGGGTTTTTAAGTGCTCTGGAGTCATTTCGTTGCAAGCGGGTTTTTACGTGTTCTGGAGTCATTTCGTTGCAAGCGGGTTTTTACATACTTCTGAGACATTTCACTGGAAGCGGGTTTTTTAAGTGCTCTGAAGTCATTTCGTTGCAAGCGGGTTTTTAAGTGTTCTGGAGTCATTTCGTTGCAAGCGGGTTTTTACATACTTCTCAGAAATTTCACTGGAAGCGGGTTTTTTAAGTACTCTGGAGTCATTTCGTTGCAAGCGGGTTTTTAAGTACTCTGGAGTCATTTCGTTGCAAGCGGGTTTTTAAGTGCTCTGGAATCATTTCGTTGCAAGCGGGTTTTTACGTGCTCTGGAGTCATTTTGTTGCAAGCGGGTTTTTACATACTTCTCTGACATTTAACTGGAAGCGAGTTTTTTAAGTGCTCTGGAGTCATTTCGTTGCAAGCGGGTTTTTACGTGACCTGGAGTCATTTCGTTGCAAGCGGGTTTTTACATACTTCTCAGACATTTCACTGGAAGCGGGTTTTTTAAGTGCTCTGGAGTCATTTCGATGCAAGCGTGTTTTTAAGTGTTCTGGAGTCATTTCGTTGCAAGCGGGTTTTTAAGTGCTCTGGAGTCATTTCGTTGCAAGCGGGTTTTTACGTGCTCTGGAGTCATTTCTTTGCAAGCGGATTTTTACATATTCTCAGACATTTCACTGGAAGCGGGTTTTTTAAGTACTCTGGAGTCATTTCGTTGCAAGCGGGTTTTTAAGTGCTATGGAGTCATTTCGTTGCAAGCGGGTTTTTAAGTACTCTGGAGTGATTTCGTTGCAAGCGGGTTTTTAAGTGCTATGGAGTCATTTCGTTGCAAGCGGGTTTGTAAGTGCTCTGGAGTCATTTCGTTGCAAGCGGGTTTTTAAGTGCTCTGGAGTCATTTCGTTGCAAGCGGGTTTTTACGTGCTCTGGAGTCATTTCGTTGCAAGCGGGTTTTTAAGTGCTCTGCAGTCATTTCGTTGCAAGCGGGTTTTTAAGTTCTCTGGAGTCATTTCGTTGCAAGCGGGTTTTTAAGTGCTCTGGAGTCTTTTCGTTGCAAGCGGGTTTTTAAGTGTTCTGGAGTCATTTCGTTGCAAGCCGGTTTTTAAGTGCTCTGAAGGCATTTCGTTGTAAGCGGGTTTTTAAGTGCTCTGGAGTCATTTCGTTGCAAGCGGGTTTTTACGTGTTCTGGAGTCATTTCGTTGCAAGCAGGTTTTTACATACTTCTCAGACATTTCACTGGAAGCGGGTTTTTTAAGTGCTCTGGAGTCATTTCGATGCAAGCGGGTTTTTAAGTGTTCTGGAGTCATTTCGTGCAAGCGGGTTTTTAAGTGCTCTGGAGTCATTTCGTTGCAAGCGGGTTTTTACGTGCTTTGGAGTCATTTCGTTGCAAGCGGGTTTTTACATACTTCTCAGACATTTCACTGGAAGCGGGTTTTTTAAGTACTCTGGAGTCATTTCGTTGCAAGCGGGTTTTTAAGTGCTATGGAGTCATTTCATTGCAAGCGGGTTTTTAAGTACTCTGGAGTGATTTCGTTGCAAGCGGGTTTTTAAGTGCTATGGAGTCATTTCGTTGCAAGCGGGTTTTTAAGTGCTCTGGAGTCATTTCGTGGCAAGCGGGTTTTTAAGTGCTCTGGAGTCTTTTCGTTGCAAGCGGGTTTTTAAGTGTTCTGGAGTCATTTCGTTGCAAGCCGGTTTTTAAGTGCTCTGAAGGCATTTCGTTGTAAGCTGGTTTTTAAGTGCTCTGGAGTCATTTCGTTGCAAGCGGGTTTTTACGTGTTCTGGAGTCATTTCGTTGCAAGCAGGTTTTTACATACTTCTCAGACATTTCACTGGAAGCGGGTTTTTTAAGTGCTCTGGAGTCATTTCGATGCAAGCAGGTTTTTAAGTGTTCTGGAGTCATTTCGTGAAAGCGGGTTTTTAAGTGCTCTGGAGTCATTTCGTTGCAAGCGGGTTTTTACATGCTTTGGAGTCATTTTGTTGCAAGCGGGTTTTTACATACTTCTCAGACATTTCACTGGAAGCGGGTTTTTTAAGTACTCTGGAGTCATTTCGTTGCAAGCGGGTTTTTAAGTGCTATGGAATCATTTCATTGCAAGCGGGTTTTTAAGTACTCTGGAGTGATTTCGTTGCAAGCGGGTTTTTAAGTGCTATGGAGTCATTTCGTTGCAAGCGGGTTTTTAAGTGCTCTGGAGTCATTTCGTGGCAAGCGGGTTTTTAAGTGCTCTGGAGTCATTTCGTTGCAAGCGGGTTTTTAAGTGCTCTGGAGTCATTTCGTTGCAAGCGGGTTTTTAAGTGCTCTGGAGTCATTTCGTTGCAAGCGGGTTTTTAAGTGTTCTGGAGTCATTTCGTTGCAAGCGGGTTTTTAAGTGCTCTGGAGTCATTTCGTTGCAAGCGGGTTTTTAATTGCTCTGGAGTCATTTCGTTGCAAGCGGGTTTTACGTGCTCTGGAGTCATTTCGTTGCAAGCGGGTTTTTAAGTGCTCTGGAGTCATTTCGTTGCACGCGGGTTTTAAGTGCTCTGGAGTCATTTCTTTGCAAGCGGGTTTGTAAGTGCTCTGGAGTCATTTCGTTGCAAGCGGGTTTTTAAGTGTTCTGGAGTCATTTCGTTGCAAGCGGGTTTTTACGTGCTCTGGAGTCATTTCGTTGCAAGCGGGTTTTTAAGTGCTCTGCAGTCATTTCGTTGCAAGCGGGTTTTTAAGTTCTCTAGAGTCATTTTGTTGCAAGCGGGTTTTTAAGTGCTCTGGAGTCTTTTCGTTGCAAGCGGGTTTTTAAGTGTTCTGGAGTCATTTCGTTGCAAGCCGGTTTTTAAGTGCTCTGAAGGCATTTCGTTGTAAGCGGGTTTTTAAGTGCTCTGGAGTCATTTCGTTGCAAGCGGGTTTTTACGTGTTCTGGAGTCATTTCGTTGCAAGCAGGTTTTTACATACTTCTCAGACATTTCACTGGAAGCGGGTTTTTTAAGTGCTCTGAAGTCATTTCGTTGCAAGCGGGTTTTTAAGTGTTCTGGAGTCATTTCGTTGCAAGCGGGTTTTTACATACTTCTCTGACATTTAACTGGAAGCGAGTTTTTTAAGTGCTCTGGAGTCATTTCGTTGCAAGCGGGTTTTTACGTGCTCTGGAGTCATTTCGTTCCAAGCGGGTTTTTACATACTTCTCAGACATTTCACTGGAAGCGGGTTTTTTAAGTGCTCTGAGTCATTTCGATGCAAGCGGGTTTTTAAGTGTTCTGGAGTCATTTCGTTGCAAGCGGGTTTTTAAGTGCTCTGGAGTCATTTCGTTGCAAGCGGGTTTTTACGTGCTCTGGAGTCATTTCTTTGCAAGCGGATTTTTACATATTCTCAGACATTTCACTGGAAGCGGGTTTTTTAAGTACTCTGGAGTCATTTCGTTGCAAGCGGGTTTTTACTTGCTCTAGAGTCATTTCGTTGCAAGCGGGTTTTTAAGTGCTCTGGAGTCATTTCGTTGCAAGCGGGTTTGTAAGTGCTCTGGAGTCATTTCGTTGCAAGCGGGTTTTTAAGTGCTCTGGAGTCATTTCGTTGCAAGCGGGTTTTTAAGTGCTCTGGAGTCATTTCGTTGCAAGCGGGTTTTTAAGTGTTCTGGAGTCATTTCGTTGCAAGCGGGTTTTTAAGTGCTCTGGAGTCATTTCGTTGCAAGCGGGTTTTTAATTGCTCTGGAGTCATTTCGTTGCAAGCGGGTTTTTACTTGCTCTGGAGTCATTTCGTTGCAAGCGGGTTTTTAAGTGCTCTGGAGTCATTTCGTTGTAAGCGGTTTTTTAAGTGCTCTGGAGTCATTTCGTTGCAAGCGGGTTTTTACGTGTTCTGGAGTCATTTCGTTGCAAGCGGGTTTTTACATACTTCTCAGACATTTCACTGGAAGCGGGTTTTTTAAGTGCTCTGAAGTCATTTCATTGCAAGCGGGTTTTTAAGTGTTCTGGAGTCATTTCGTTGCAAGCGGGTTTTTACATACTTCTCAGAAATTTCACTGGAAGCGGGTTTTTTAAGTACTCTGGAGTCATTTCGTTGCAAGCGGGTTTTTAAGTGCTCAGGAGTCATTTCGTTGCAAGCGGGTTTTTACATACTTCTCAGACATTTCACTGGAAGCGGGTTTTTTAAGTGTTCTGGACTCATTTCGTTGAGAGCGGGTTTTTAAGTGCTCTGAAAGCATTTCGTTTTTAGCGGGTTTTTAAGTGCTCTGGCGTCATTTCGTTGCAAGCGGGTTTTTACGTGTTCTGGAGTCATTTCGTTGCAAGTGGGTTTTTACATACTTCTCAGACATTTCACTGGAAGCGGGTTTTTTAAGTGCTCTGGAGGCATTTCGGTGCAAGCGGCTTTTTAAGTACTCTGGAGTCATTTCGTTGCAAGCGGGTTTTTACGTGCTCTGGATTCATTTCGTTGCAAGCGGGTTTTTACATACTTCTCTGACATTTAACTGGAAGCGAGTTTTTTAAGTGCTCTGGAGTCATTTCGTTGCAAGCGGGTTTTTACGTGCTCTGGAGTCATTTCGTTGCAAGCGGGTTTTTACATACTTCTCAGACATTTCACTGGAAGCGGGTTTTTTAAGTACTCTGGAGTCATTTCGTTGCAAGCGGGTTTTTAAGTGCTCTGGAGTCATTTCGTTGCAAGCGGGTTTTTAAGTGTTCTGGAGTCATTTCGTTGCAAGCGGGTTTTTAAGTGCTCTGGAGTCATTTCGTTGCAAGCGGGTTTTTACGTGCTCTGGAGTCATTTCTTTGCAAGCGGATTTTTACATATTCTCAGACATTTCACTGGAAGCGGGTTTTTTAAGTACTCTGGAGTCATTTCGTTGCAAGCGGGTTTTTAAGTGCTCTGGAGTCATTTCGTTGCAAGCGGGTTTTTAAGTGTTCTGGAGTCATTTCGTTGCAAGCGGGTTTTTAAGTGCTCTGGAGTCATTTCGTTGCAAGCGGGTTTTTACGTGCTCTGGAGTCATTTCTTTGCAAGCGGATTTTTACATATTCTCAGACATTTCGTTGCAAGCGGGTTTTTAAGTGCTCTGGAGTCATTTCGTTGCAAGCGGGTTTGTAAGTGCTCTGGAGTCATTTCGTTGCAAGCGGGTTTTTAAGTGCTCTGGAGTCATTTCGTTGCAAGCGGGTTTTTAAGTGCTCTGGAGTCATTTCGTTGCAAGCGGGTTTTTAAGTGTTCTGGAGTCATTTCGTTGCAAGCGGGTTTTTAAGTGCTCTGGAGTCATTTCGTTGCAAGCGGGTTTTTAATTGCTCTGGAGTCATTTCGTTGCAAGCGGGTTTTTACTTGCTCTGGAGTCATTTCGTTGCAAGCGGGTTTTTAAGTGCTCTGGAGTCATTTCGTTGTAAGCGGTTTTTTAAGTGCTCTGGAGTCATTTCGTTGCAAGCGGGTTTTTACGTGTTCTGGAGTCATTTCGTTGCAAGCGGGTTTTTACATACTTCTCAGACATTTCACTGGAAGCGGGTTTTTTAAGTGCTCTGAAGTCATTTCATTGCAAGCGGGTTTTTAAGTGTTCTGGAGTCATTTCGTTGCAAGCGGGTTTTTACATACTTCTCAGAAATTTCACTGGAAGCGGGTTTTTTAAGTACTCTGGAGTCATTTCGTTGCAAGCGGGTTTTTAAGTGCTCAGGAGTCATTTCGTTGCAAGCGGGTTTTTACATACTTCTCAGACATTTCACTGGAAGCGGGTTTTTTAAGTGTTCTGGACTCATTTCGTTGAGAGCGGGTTTTTAAGTGCTCTGAAAGCATTTCGTTTTTAGCGGGTTTTTAAGTGCTCTGGCGTCATTTCGTTGCAAGCGGGTTTTTACGTGTTCTGGAGTCATTTCGTTGCAAGTGGGTTTTTACATACTTCTCAGACATTTCACTGGAAGCGGGTTTTTTAAGTGCTCTGGAGGCATTTCGGTGCAAGCGGCTTTTTAAGTACTCTGGAGTCATTTCGTTGCAAGCGGGTTTTTACGTGCTCTGGATTCATTTCGTTGCAAGCGGGTTTTTACATACTTCTCTGACATTTAACTGGAAGCGAGTTTTTTAAGTGCTCTGGAGTCATTTCGTTGCAAGCGGGTTTTTACGTGCTCTGGAGTCATTTCGTTGCAAGCGGGTTTTTACATACTTCTCAGACATTTCACTGGAAGCGGGTTTTTTAAGTACTCTGGAGTCATTTCGTTGCAAGCGGGTTTTTAAGTGCTCTGGAGTCATTTCGTTGCAAGCGGGTTTTTAAGTGTTCTGGAGTCATTTCGTTGCAAGCGGGTTTTTAAGTGCTCTGGAGTCATTTCGTTGCAAGCGGGTTTTTACGTGCTCTGGAGTCATTTCTTTGCAAGCGGATTTTTACATATTCTCAGACATTTCACTGGAAGCGGGTTTTTTAAGTACTCTGGAGTCATTTCGTTGCAAGCGGGTTTTTAAGTGCTCTGGAGTCATTTCGTTGCAAGCGGGTTTTTAAGTGTTCTGGAGTCATTTCGTTGCAAGCGGGTTTTTAAGTGCTCTGGAGTCATTTCGTTGCAAGCGGGTTTTTACGTGCTCTGGAGTCATTTCTTTGCAAGCGGATTTTTACATATTCTCAGACATTTCACTGGAAGCGGGTTTTTTAAGTACTCTGGAGTCATTTCGTTGCAAGCGGGTTTTTAAGTGCTCTGGAGTCATTTCGTTGCAAGCGGGTTTTTACGTGCTCTGGAGTCATTTCTTTGCAAGCGGATTTTTACATATTCTCAGACATTTCCCTGGAAGCGGGTTTTTTAAGTACTCTGGAGTCATTTCGTTGCAAGCGGGTTTTTAAGTGCTATGGAGTCATTTCGTTGCAAGCGGGTTTTTAAGTACTCTGGAGTCATTTCGTTGCAAGCGGATTTTTAAGTGCTCTGGAGTCATTTCGTTGCAAGTGGGTTTTTAAGTGCTCTGGATTCATTTCGTTGCAAGCGGGTTTTTAAGTGCTCTGGAGTCATTTCGTTGCAAGCGGGTTTTTAAGTGCTCTGGAGTCATTTCGTTGCAAGCGGGTTTTTAAGTGTTCTGGAGTCATTTCGTTGCAAGCGGGTTTTTAAATACTCTTGAGTCATTTCGTTGCAAGCGGGTTTTTAATTGCTCTGGAGTCATTTCGTTGCAAGCGGGTTTTTACTTGCTCTGGAGTCATTTCGTTGCAAGCGGGTTTTTAAGTGCTCTGGAGTCATTTCGTTGCAAGCGGGTTTGTAAGTGCTCTGGAGTCATTTCGTTGCAAGCGGGTTTTTAAGTGCTCTGGAGTCATTTCGTTGCAAGCGGGTTTTTAAGTGCCCTGGAGTCATTTCGTTGCAAGCGGGTTTTTAAGTGCTCTGGAGTCATTTCGTTGCAAGCGGGTTTTTAAGTGCTCTGGAGTAATTTCGTTGCAAGCGGGTTTTAAAGTGCTCTGGAGTCATTTCGTTTCAAGCGGGTTTTTAAGTGCTCTGGAGTCATTTCGTTGCAAGCGGGTTTTTACGTGTTCTGGAGTCATTTCATTGCAAGCGGGTTTTTACATACTTCCCAGACATTTCACTGGAAGCGGGTTTTTTAAGTGCTCTGGAGTCATTTCGTTGCAAGCGGGTTTTTACGTGCTCTGGAGTCATTTCGTTGCAAGCGGGTTTTTAAGTGCTCTGGAGTCATTTCGTTGCAAGCGGGTTTTAAGTGCTCTGGAGTCATTTCTTTGCAAGCGGGTTTGTAAGTGCTCTGGAGTCATTTTGTTGCAAGCGGGTTTTTACGTGTTCTCGAGTCATTTCGTTGCAAGCGGGTTTTTACATACTTCTCAGACATTTCACTGGAAGCGGGTTTTTTAAGTGCTCTGAAGTCATTTCGTTGCAAGCGGGTTTTTAAGTGTTCTGGAGTCATTTCGTTGCAAGCGGGTTTTTACATACTTCTCAGAAATTTCACTGGAAGCGGGTTTTTTAAGTACTCTGGAGTCATTTCATTGCAAGCGGGTTTTTAAGTACTCTGGAGTCATTTTGTTGCAAGCGGGTTTTTACGTGCTCTGGAGTCATTTCGATGCAAGCGGGTTTTTACATACTTCTCAGACATTTCACTGGAAGCGGGTTTTTTAAGTGCTCTGGAGTCATTTCGATGCAAGCGGGTTTTTAAGTGTTCTGGAGTCATTTCGTTGCAAGCGGGTTTTTAAGTGCTCTGGAGTCATTTCGTTGCAAGCAGGTTTTTACGTGCTCTGGAGTCATTTATTGCAAGCGGATTTTTACATACTTCTCAGACATTTCACTGGAAGCGGGTTTTTTAAGTACTCTGGAGTCATTTCGTTGCAAGCGGGTTTTTAAGTGCTCTGAAGTCATTTCGTTGCAAGCGGGTTTTTAAGTGCTCTGGAGTCATTTCGTTTCAAGCGGGTTTTTACGTGCTCTGGAGTCATTTCGTTGCAAGCGGGTTTTTACATACTTCTCAGACATTTCACTGGAAGCGGGTTTTTTAAGTACTCTGGAGTCATTTCGTTGCAAGCGAGTTTTTAAGTGCTATGGAGTCATTTCGTTGCAAGCGGGTTTTTAAGTACTCTGGAGTCATTTCGTTGCAAGCGGGTTTTTAAATGCTATGGAGTCATTTCGTTGCAAGCGGGTTTTTAAGTACTCTGGAGTCCTTTCGTTGCAAGCGGGTTTTTAAGTGCTCTGGAGTCATTTCGTTGCAAGCGGGTTTTTAAGTGTTCTGGAGTCATTTCGTTGCAAGCGGGTTTTTAAGTGCTCTGCAGTCATTTCGTTGCAAGCGGGTTTTTAAGTGCTCTGGAGTCATTTCATTGCAAGCGGGTTTTTAAGTGCTCTGGAGTCATTTCGTTGCAAGCGGGTTTTTAAGTGTTCTGGAGTCATTTCGTTGCAAGCGGGTTTTTAAGTGCTCTGGAGTCATTTCGTTGCAAGCGGGTGTTTACTTGCTCTGGAGTCATTTCGTTGCAAGCGGGTTTTTAAGTGCTCTGGAGTCATTACATTGCAAGCGGGTTTTTAAGTGCTCTGGAGTCATTTCGTTGCAAGCGGGTTTTTAAGTGCTCTGGAGTCTTTTTGTTGCAAGCGGGTTTTTAAGTGTTCTGGAGTCATTTCGTTGCAAGCGGGTTTTTAAGTGCTCTGAAGACATTTCGTTGTAAGCGGGTTTTTAAGTGCTCTGGAGTCATTTCGTTGCAAGCGGGTTTTTACGTGTTCTGGAGTCATTTCGTTGCAAGCGGGTTTTTACATACTTCTCAGACATTTCACTGGAAGCGGGTTTTTTAAGTGCTCTGAAGTCATTTCGTTGCAAGCGGGTTTTTAAGTGTTCTGGAGTCATTTCGTTGCAAGCGGGTTTTTACATACTTCTCAGAAATTTCACTGGAAGCGGGTTTTTTAAGTACTCTGGAGTCATTTCGTTGCAAGCGGGTTTTTAAGTACTCTGGAGTCATTTCGTTGCAAGCGGGTTTTTAAGTGCTCTGGAATCATTTCGTTGCAAGCAGGTTTTTACGTGCTCTGGAGTCATTTTGTTGCAAGCGGGTTTTTACATACTTCTCAGACATTTAACTGGAAGCGAGTTTTTTAAGTGCTCTGGAGTCATTTCGTTGCAAGCGGGTTTTTACGTGCTCTGGATTCATTTCGTTGCAAGCGGGTTTTTACATACTTCTCAGACATTTCACTGGAAGCGGGTTTTTTAAGTGCTCTGGAGTCATTTCGATGCAAGCGGGTTTTTAAGTTTTCTGGAGTCATTTCGTTGCAAGCGGGTTTTTAAGTGCTCTGGAGTCATTTCGTTGCAAGCGGGTTTTTACGTGCTCTGGAGTCATTTCTTTGCAAGCGGATTTTTACATATTCTCAGACATTTCACTGGAAGCGGGTTTTTTAAGTACTCTGGAGTCATTTCGTTGCAAGCGGGTTTTTAAGTGCTATGGAGTCATTTCGTTGCAAGCGGGTTTTTAAGTACTCTGGAGTGATTTCGTTGCAAGCGGGTTTTTAAGTGCTATGGAGTCATTTCGTTGCAAGCGGATTTTTAAGTGCTCTGGAGTCATTTTGTTGCAAGCGGGTTTTTAAGTGCTCTGGATTCATTTTGTTGCAAGCGGGTTTTTAAGTGCTCTGGAGTCATTTCGTTGCAAGCGGGTTTTTAAGTGCTCTGGAGTCATTTCGTTGCAAGCGGGTTTTTAAGTGTATTGGAGTCATTTTGTTGCAAGCGGGTTTTTAAGTACTCTTGAGTCATTTCGTTGCAAGCGGGTTTTAAATTGCTCTGGAGTCATTTCGTTGCAAGCGGGTTTTTACTTGCTCTGCAGTCATTTCGTTGCAAGCGGGTTTTTAAGTGCTCTGGAGTCATTTCGTTGCAAGCGGGTTTGTAAGTGCTCTGGAGTCATTTCGTTGCAAACGGGTTTTTAAGTGCTCTGGAATCATTTCGTTGCAAGCGCGTTTTTAAGTGCTCTGGAGTCATTTCGTTGCAAGCGGGTTTTTAAGTGCTCTGGAGTCATTTCGTTGCAAGCGGGTTTTTAAGTGCTCTGGAGTAATTTCGTTGCAAGCGGGTTTTAAAGTTCTCTGGATTCATTTCGTTTCAAGCGGGTTTTTAAGTGCTCTGGAGTCATTTCGTTGCAAGCGGGTTTTTACGTTTTCTGGAGTCATTTCATTGCAAGCGGGTTTTTACATACTTCCCAGACATTTCACTGGAAGCGGGTTTTTTAAGTGCTCTGGAGTCATTTCGTTGCAAGCGGGTTTTTACGTGCTCTGGAGTCATTTCGTTGCAAGCGGGTTTTTAAGTGCTCTGGAGTCATTTCGTTGCAAGCGGGTTTTAAGTGCTCTGGAGTCATTTCTTTGCAAGCGGGTTTGTAAGTGCTCTGGAGTCATTTCGTTGCAAGCGGGTTTTTAAGTGCTCTGGAGTCATTTCGTTGCAAGCGGGTTTTTAAGTGCTCTGGAGTCATTTCGTTGCAAGCGGGTTTTTAAGTGCTCTGGAGTCATTTCGTTGCAAGCGGGTTTTTGAGTGCTCTGGAGTCATTTCGTTGCAAGCGGGTTTTTAAGTACTCTGGAGTCATTTCGTTGCAAGCGGGTTTTTAAGTGCTCTGGAATCATTTCGTTGCAAGCGGGTTTTTAAGTGCTCTGGAGTCATTTCGTTGCAAGCGGGTTTTTGAGTGCTCTGGATTCATTTCGTTGCAAGCGGGTTTTTAAGTGCTCTGGAATCATTTCGTTTCAAGCGGGTTTTTAAGTGCTCTGGAGTAATTTCGTTGCAATCGGGTTTTAGAGTACTCTGGAGTAATTTCGTGGCAAGCGGGTTTTTAAGTGCTCTGGAGTCATTTCGTTGCAAGCGGGTTTTTACGTGTTCTGGAGTCATTTCATTGCAAGCGGGTTTTTACATACTTCCCAGATATTTCACTGGAAGCGGGTTTTTTAAGTGCTCTGTAGGCATATCGTTGTAAGCGGGTTTTTAAGTACTCTGGAGTCATTTCGTTGCAAGCGGGTTTTTAAGTGCTCTGGAGTCATTTTGTTGCAAGCGGGTTTTTACATACTTCTCTGACATTTAACTGGAAGCGAGTTTTTTAAGTGCTCTGGAGTCAATTCGTTGTAAGCGGGTTTTTACGTGCTCTGGAGTCATTTTGTTGCAAGCGGGTTTTTACATACTTCTCAGACATTTCACTGGAAGCGGGTTTTTTAAGTGCTCTGGAGTCATTTCGATGCAAGCCGATTTTTAAGTGTTCTGGAGTCATTTCGTTGCAAGCGGGTTTTTAAGTGCTCTGGAGTCATTTCATTGCAAGCGGGTTTTTACGTGCTCTGGAGTCATTTCATTGCAAGCGGGTTTTTACATACTTCTCAGACATTTCACTGGAAGCGGGTTTTTTAAGTGCTCTGGAGTCATTTCGTTGAAAGCGGGTTTTTACGTGTTCTGGAGTCATTTCTTTGCAAGCCGGTTTTTACATACTTCTCAGACATTTCACTGGAAGCGGGTTTTTTAAGTGCTCTGGAGGCATTTCGTTGCAAGCGGGTTTTTAAGTGTTATGGAGTCATTTAGTTGCAAGCGGGTTTTTAAGTGCTCTGGAATCATTTCGTTGCAAGCGGGTTTTTAAGTGCTCTGGAGTCATTTCGTTGCAAGCGGGTTTTTGAGTGCTCTGGATTCATTTCGTTGCAAGCGGGTTTTTAAGTGCTCTGGAATCATTTCGTTTCAAGCGGGTTTTTTAAGTGCTCTGGAGTAATTTCGTTGCAATCGCGTTTTAGAGTACTCTGGAGTAATTTCGTGGCAAGCGGGTTTTTAAGTGCTCTGGAGTCATTTCGTTGCAAGCGGGTTTTTACGTGTTCTGGAGTCATTTCATTGCAAGCGGGTTTTTACATACTTCCCAGACATTTCACTGGAAGCGGGTTTTTTAAGTGCTCTGTAGGCATATCGTTGTAAGCGGGTTTTTAAGTACTCTGGAGTCATTTCGTTGCAAGCGGGTTTTTACGTGCTCTGGAGTCATTTTGTTGCAAGCGGGTTTTTACATACTTCTCTGACATTTAACTGGAAGCGAGTTTTTTAAGTGCTCTGGAGTCAATTCGTTGCAAGCGGGTTTTTACGTGCTCTGGAGTCATTTTGTTGCAAGCGGGTTTTTACATACTTTTCAGACATTTCACTGGAAGCGGGTTTTTTAAGTGCTCTGGAGTCATTTCGATGCAAGCCGATTTTTAAGTGTTCTGGAGTCATTTCGTTGCAAGCGGGTTTTTAAGTGCTCTGGAGTCATTTCATTGCAAGCGGGTTTTTACGTGCTCTGGAGTCATTTCATTGCAAGCGGGTTTTTACATACTTCTCAGACATTTCACTGGAAGCGGGTTTTTTAAGTGCTCTGGAGTCATTTCGTTGAAAGCGGGTTTTTACGTGTTCTGGAGTCATTTCTTTGCAAGCCGGTTTTTACATACTTCTCAGACATTTCACTGGAAGCGGGTTTTTTAAGTGCTCTGGAGGCATTTCGTTGCAAGCGGGTTTTTAAGTGTTCTGGAGTCATTTCGTTGCAAGTGGGTTTTTAAGTACTCTTGAGTCATTTCGTTGAAAGCGGGTTTTTAATTGCTCTGGAGTCATTTCATTGCAAGCGGGTTTTTACTTGGTCTGGAGTCATTTCGTTGCAAGCGGGTTTTTAAGTGCTCTGGAGTCATTTCGTTGCAAGCGGGTTTTTAAGTGCTCTGGAGTCATTTCGTTGCAAGCGGGTTTTTAAGTGCTCTGGAGTCATTTCGTTGCAAGCGGGTTTTTAAGTGCTCTGGAGTAATTTCGTTGCAAGCGGGTTTTAAAGTACTCTGGAGTCATTTCGTTTCAAGCGGGTTTTTACGTGTTCTGGAGTCATTTCATTGCAAGCGGGTTTTTACATACTTCCCAGACATTTCACTGGAAGCGGGTTTTTTAAGTGCTCTGGAGTCATTTCGTTGCAAGCGGGTTTTTACGTACTCTGGAGTCATTTCGTTGCAAGCGGGTTTTTAAGTGCTCTGGAGTCATTTCGTTGCAAGCGGGTTTTAAGTGCTCTGGAGTCATTTCTTTGCAAGCGGGTTTGTAAGTGCTCTGGAGTCATTTCGTTGCAAGCGGGTTTTTAAGTGCTCTGGAGTCATTTCGTTGCAAGCGGGTTTTTAAGTGCTCTGGAGTCATTTCGTTGCAAGCGGGTTTGTAAGTGCTCTGGAGTCATTTCGTTGCAAGCGGGTTTTTGAGTGCTCTGGAGTCATTTCGTTGCAAGCGGGTTTTTAAGTACTCTGGAGTCATTTCGTTGCAAGCGGGTTTTTAAGTGCTCTGGAATCATTTCGTTGCAAGCGGGTTTTTAAGTGCTCTGGAGTCATTTCGTTGCAAGCGGGTTTTTGAGTGCTCTGGATTCATTTCGTTGCAAGCGGGTTTTTAAGTGCTCTGGAATCATTTCGTTTCAAGCGGGTTTTTAAGTGCTCTGGAGTAATTTCGTTGCAATCGGGTTTTAGAGTACTCTGGAGTAATTTTGTGGCATGCGGGTTTTTAAGTGCTCTGGAGTCATTTCGTTGCAAGCGGGTTTTTACGTGTTCTGGAGTCATTTCATTGCAAGCGGGTTTTTACATACTTCCCAGACATTTCACTGGAAGCGGGTTTTTTAAGTGCTCTGTAGGCATATCGTTGTAAGCGGGTTTTTAAGTACTCTGGAGTCATTTCGTTGCAAACGGGTTTTTACGTGCTCTGGAGTCATTTTGTTGCAAGCGGGTTTTTACATACTTCTCTGACATTTAACTGGAAGCGAGTTTTTTAAGTGCTCTGGAGTCAATTCGTTGTAAGCGGGTTTTTACGTGCTCTGGAGTCATTTTGTTGCAAGCGGGTTTTTAAATACTTCTCAGACATTTCACTGGAAGCGGGTTTTTTAAGTGCTCTGGAGTCATTTCGATGCAAGCCGATTTTTAAGGTTCTGGAGTCATTTCGTTGCTAGCGGGTTTTTAAGTGCTCTGGAGTCATTTCATTGCAAGCGGGTTTTTACGTGCTCTGGAGTCATTTCATTGCAAGCGGGTTTTTACATACTTCTCAGACATTTCACTGGAAGCGGGTTTTTTAAGTGCTCTGGAGTCATTTCGTTGAAAGCGGGTTTTTACGTGTTCTGGAGTCATTTCTTTGCAAGCCGGTTTTTACATACTTCTCAGACATTTCACTGGAAGCGGGTTTTTTAAGTGCTCTGGAGGCATTTCGTTGCAAGCGGGTTTTTAAGTACTCTTGAGTCATTTCGTTGAAAGCGGGTTTTTAATTGCTTTGGAGTCATTTCATTGCAAGCGGGTTTTTACTTGGTCTGGAGTCATTTCGTTGCAAGCGGGTTTTTAAGTGCTCTGGATTCATTTCGTTGCAAGCGGGTTTTTAAGTGCTCTGGAGTCATTTCGTTGCAAGCGGGTTTTTACGTGTTCTGGACTCATTTCATTGCAAGCGAGTTTTTACATACTTCCCAGACATTTCACTGGAAGCGGATTTTTTAAGTACTCTGGAGTCATTTCGTTGCAAGCGGGTTTTTAAGTGCTCTGGAGTCATTTCATTGCAAGCGGGTTTTTAAGTGTTCTGGAGTCATTTCGTTGCAAGCCGGTTTTTAAGTACTCTGGAGTCATTTCGTTGCAAGCGGGTTTTTAATTGCTCTGGAGTCATTTCGTTGCAAGCGGGTTTTTACGTGCTCTGGAGTCATTTCGTTGCAAGCGGGTTTTTAAGTGCTCTGGAGTCATTTCGTTGCAAGCGGGTTTTAAAGTACTCTGGATTCATTTCGTTTCAAGCGGGTTTTTAAGTGCTCTGGAGTCATTTCGTTGCAAGCGGGTTTTTACGTGTTCTGGAGTCATTTCATTGCAAGCGGGTTTTTACATACTTCCCAGACATTTCACTGGAAGCGGGTTTTTTAAGTGCTCTGGAGTCATTTCGTTGCAAGCGGGTTTTTACGTGCTCTGGAGTCATTTCGTTGCAAGCGGGTTTTTAAGTGCTCTGGAGTCATTTCGTTGCAAGCGGGTTTTAAGTGCTCTGGAGTCATTTCTTTGCAAGCGGGTTTGTAAGTGCTCTGGAGTCATTTCGTTGCAAGCGGGTTTTTAAGTGCTCTGGAGTCATTTCGTTGCAAGCGGGTTTTTAAGTGCTCTGGAGTCATTTCGTTGCAAGCGGGTTTTTAAGTGCTCTGGAGTCATTTCGTTGCAAGCGGGTTTTTGAGTGCTCTGGAGTCATTTCGTTGCAAGCGGGTTTTTAAGTGCTCTGGAGTCATTTCGTTGCAAGCGGGTTTTTAAGTGCTCTGGAATCATTTCGTTGCAAGCGGGTTTTTAAGTGCTCTGGAGTCATTTCGTTGCAAGCGGGTTTTTGAGTGCTCTGGATTCATTTCGTTGCAAGCGGGTTTTTAAGTGCTCTGGAATCATTTCGTTTCAAGCGGGTTTTTAAGTGCTCTGGAGTAATTTCGTTGCAATCGGGTTTTAGAGTACTCTGGAGTAATTTCGTGGCAAGCGGGTTTTTAAGTGCTCTGGAGTCATTTCGTTGCAAGCGGGTTTTTACGTGTTCTGGAGTCATTTCATTGCAAGCGGGTTTTTACATACTTCCCAGACATTTCACTGGAAGCGGGTTTTTTAAGTGCTCTGGAGGCATTTCGTTGCAAGCGGGTTTTTAAGTGTTCTGGAGTCATTTCGTTGCAAGCGGGTTTTTAAGTACTCTTGAGTCATTTCGTTGAAAGCGGGTTTTTAATTGCTTTGGAGTCATTTCATTGCAAGCGGGTTTTTACTTGGTCTGGAGTAATTTCGTTGCAAGCGGGTTTTTAAGTGCTCTGGAGTCATTTCGTTGCAAGCGGGTTTTTAAGTGCTCTGGAGTCATTTCGTTGCAAGCGGGTTTTTAAGTGCTCTGGAGTCATTTCGTTGCAAGCGGGTTTTTACGTGTTCTGGACTCATTTCATTGCAAGCGAGTTTTTACATACTTCCCAGACATTTCACTGGAAGCGGGTTTTTTAAGTGCTCTGGAGTCATTTCGTTGCAAGCGGGTTTTTAAGTGCTCTGGAGTCATTTCGTTGCAAGCGGGTTTTTAAGTGTTCTGGAGTCATTTCGTTGCAAGCGGGTTTTTAAGTACTCTGGAGTCATTTCGTTGCAAGCGGGTTTTTAAGTACTCTGGAGTCATTTCGTTGCAAGCGGGTTTTTAATTGCTCTGGAGTCATTTCGTTGCAAGAGGGTTTTTACGTGCTCTGGAGTCATTTCGTTGCAAGCGGGTTTTTAAGTGCTCTGGAGTCATTTCGTTGCAAGCGGGTTTTAAGTGCTCTGGAGTCATTTCTTTGCAAGCGGGTTTGTAAGTGCTCTGGAGTCATTTCGTTGCAAGCGGGTTTTTAAGTGTTCTGGAGTCATTTCGTTGCAAGCGGGTTTTTACGTGCTCTGGAGTCATTTCGTTGCAAGCGGGTTTTTAAGTGCTCTGCAGTCATTTCGTTGCAAGCGGGTTTTTAAGTTCTCTGGAGTCATTTTGTTGCAAGCGGGTTTTTAAGTGCTCTGGAGTCTTTTCGTTGCAAGCGGGTTTTTAAGTGTTCTGGAGTCATTTCGTTGCAAGCCGGTTTTTAAGTGCTCTGAAGGCATTTCGTTGTAAGCGGGTTTTTAAGTGCTCTGGAGTAATTTCGTTGCAAGCGGGTTTTTACGTGTTCTGGAGTCATTTCGTTGCAAGCAGGTTTTTATACTTCTCAGACATTTCACTGGAAGCGGGTTTTTTAAGTGCTCTGGAGTCATTTCGATGCAAGCGGGTTTTTAAGTGTTCTGGAGTCATTTCGTGCAAGCGGGTTTTTAAGTGCTCTGGAGTCATTTCGTTGCAAGCGGGTTTTTACGTGCTTTGGAGTCATTTCGTTGCAAGCGGGTTTTTACATACTTCTCAGACATTTCACTGGAAGCGGGTTTTTTAAGTACTCTGGAGTCATTTCGTTACAAGCGGGTTTTTAAGTGCTATGGAGTCATTTCATTGCAAGCGGGTTTTTAAGTACTCTGGAGTGATTTCGTTGCAAGCGGGTTTTTAAGTGCTGTGGAGTCATTTCGTTGCAAGCGGGTTTTTAAGTGCTCAGGAGTCATTTCGTGGCAAGCGGGTTTTTAAGTGCTCTGGAGTCATTTCGTTGCAAGCGGGTTTTTAAGTGCTCTGGAGTCATTTCGTTGCAAGCGGGTTTTTAAGTGCTCTGGAGTCATTTCGTTGCAAGCGGGTTTTTAAGTGTTCTGGAGTCATTTCGTTGCAAGCGGGTTTTTAAGTACTCTGGAGTCATTTCGTTGCAAGCGGGTTTTTAATTGCTCTGGAGTCATTTCGTTGCAAGCGGGTTTTTACGTGCTCTGGAGTCATTTCGTTGCAAGCGGGTTTTTAAGTGCTCTGGAGTCATTTCGTTGCAAGCGGGTTTTAAGTGCTCTGGAGTCATTTCTTTGCAAGCGGGTTTGTAAGTGCTCTGGAGTAATTTCGTTGCAAGCGGGTTTTTAAGTGTTCTGGAGTCATTTCGTTGCAAGCGGGTTTTTACGTGCTCTGGAGTCATTTCGTTGCAAGCGGGTTTTTAAGTGCTCTGGAGTCTTTTCGTTGCAAGCGGGTTTTTAAGTGTTCTGGAGTCATTTCGTGCAAGCGGGTTTTTAAGTGCTCTGGAGTCATTTCGTTGCAAACGGGTTTTTAAGTGCTCTGGAATCATTTCGTTGCAAGCGCGTTTTTAAGTGCTCTGGAGTCATTTCGTTGCAAGCGGGTTTTTAAGTGCTCTGGAGTCATTTCGTTGCAAGCGGGTTTTTAAGTGCTCTGGAGTAATTTCGTTGCAAGCGGGTTTTAAAGTACTCTGGATTCATTTCGTTTCAAGCGGGTTTTTAAGTGCTCTGGAGTCATTTCGTTGCAAGCTGGTTTTTCCGTGTTCTGGAGTCATTTCATTGCAAGCGGGTTTTTACATACTTCCCAGACATTTCACTGGAAGCGGGTTTTTTAAGTGCTCTGGAGTCATTTCGTTGCAAGCGGGTTTTTACGTGCTCTGGAGTCATTTCGTTGCAAGCGGGTTTTTAAGTGCTCTGGAGTCATTTCGTTGCAAGCGGGTTTTAAGTGCTCTGGAGTCATTTCTTTGCAAGCGGGTTTGTAAGTGCTCTGGAGTCATTTCGTTGCAAGCGGGTTTGTAAGTGCTCTGGAGTCATTTCGTTGCAAGCGGGTTTTTAAGTGCTCTGGAGTCATTTTGTTGCAAGCGGTTTTTAAGTGCTCTGGAGTCATTTCGTTGCAAGCGGGTTTTTGAGTGCTCTGGAGTCATTTCGTTGCAAGCGGGTTTTTGAGTACTCTGGAGTCATTTCGTTGCAAGCGGGTTTTTACGTGCTCTGGAGTCATTTCGTTGCAAGCGGGTTTTTAAGTGCTCTGGAGTCTTTTCGTTGCAAGCGGGTTTTTAAGTGTTCTGGAGTCATTTCGTGCAAGCGGGTTTTTAAGTGCTCTGGAGTCATTTCGTTGCAAACGGGTTTTTAAGTGCTCTGGAATCATTTCGTTGCAAGCGCGTTTTTAAGTGCTCTGGAGTCATTTCGTTGCAAGCGGGTTTTTAAGTGCTCTGGAGTCATTTCGTTGCAAGCGGGTTTTTAAGTGCTCTGGAGTAATTTCGTTGCAAGCGGGTTTTAAAGTACTCTGGATTCATTTCGTTTCAAGCGGGTTTTTAAGTGCTCTGGAGTCATTTCGTTGCAAGCTGGTTTTTCCGTGTTCTGGAGTCATTTCATTGCAAGCGGGTTTTTACATACTTCCCAGACATTTCACTGGAAGCGGGTTTTTTAAGTGCTCTGGAGTCATTTCGTTGCAAGCGGGTTTTTACGTGCTCTGGAGTCATTTCGTTGCAAGCGGGTTTTTAAGTGCTCTGGAGTCATTTCGTTGCAAGCGGGTTTTAAGTGCTCTGGAGTCATTTCTTTGCAAGCGGGTTTGTAAGTGCTCTGGAGTCATTTCGTTGCAAGCGGGTTTGTAAGTGCTCTGGAGTCATTTCGTTGCAAGCGGGTTTTTAAGTGCTCTGGAGTCATTTTGTTGCAAGCGGTTTTTAAGTGCTCTGGAGTCATTTCGTTGCAAGCGGGTTTTTGAGTGCTCTGGAGTCATTTCGTTGCAAGCGGGTTTTTGAGTACTCTGGAGTCATTTCGTTGCAAGCGGGTTTTTAAGTGCTCTGGAATCATTTCGTTGCAAGCGGGTTTTTAAGTGCTCTGGAGTCATTTCGTTGCAAGCGGGTTTTTGAGTGCTCTGGATTCATTTCGTTGCAAGTGGGTTTTTAGGTGCTCTGGAATCATTTCGTTTCAAGCGGGTTTTTAAGTGCTCTGGAGTCATTTCGTTGCAAGCGGGTTTTTACGTGTTCTGGAGTCATTTCATTGCAAGCGGGTTTTTACATACTTCCCAGACATTTCACTGGAAGCGGGTTTTTTAAGTGCTCTGTAGGCATATCGTTGTAAGCAGGTTTTTAAGTACTCTGGAGTCATTTCGTTGCAAGCGGGTTTTTACGTGCTCTGGAGTCATTTCGTTGCAAGCGGGTTTTTACGTGCTCTGGAGTCATTTTGTTGCAAGCGGGTTTTTACATACTTCTCTGACATTTAACTGGAAGCGAGTTTTTTAAGTGCTCTGGAGTCAATTCGTTGCAAGCGGGTTTTTACGTGCTCTGGAGTCATTTTGTTGCAAGCGGGTTTTTACATACTTCTCAGACATTTCACTGGAAGCGGGTTTTTTAAGTGCTCTGGAGTCATTTCGATGCAAGCCGATTTTTAAGTGTTCTGGAGTCATTTCGTTGCAAGCGGGTTTTTAAGTGCTCTGGAGTCATTTCATTGCAAGCGGGTTTTTACGTGCTCTGGAGTCATTTCATTGCAAGCGGGTTTTTACATACTTTTCAGACATTTCACTGGAAGCGGGTTTTTTAAGTGCTCTGGAGTCATTTCGTTGAAAGCGGGTTTTTACGTGTTCTGGAGTCATTTCTTTGCAAGCCGGTTTTTACATACTTCTCAGACATTTCACTGGAAGCGGGTTTTTTAAGTGCTCTGGAGGCATTTCGTTGCAAGCGGGTTTTTAAGTGTTCTGGAGTCATTTCGTTGCAAGCGGGTTTTTAAGTACTCTTGAGTCATTTCGTTGAAAGCGGGTTTTTAATTGCTCTGGAGTCATTTCATTGCAAGCGGGTTTTTACTTGGTCTGGAGTCATTTCGTTGCAAGCGGGTTTTTAAGTGCTCTGGAGTCATTTCGTTGCAAGCGGGTTTTTAAGTGCTCTGGAGTTATTTCGTTGCAAGCGGGTTTTTAAGTGCTCTGGAGTCATTTCGTTGCAAGCGGGTTTTTAAGTGCTCTGGAGTAATTTCGTTGCAAGCGGGTTTTAAAGTACTCTGGAGTCATTTCGTTTCAAGCGGGTTTTTAATTGCTCTGGAGTCATTTCGTTGCAAGCGGGTTTTTACGTGTTCTGGAGTCATTTCATTGCAAGCGAGTTTTTACATACTTCCCAGACATTTCACTGGAAGCGGGTTTTTTAAGTGCTCTGGAGTCATTTCGTTGCAAGCGGGTTTTTAAGTGCTCTGGAGTCATTTCATTGCAAGCGGGTTTTTAAGTGTTCTGGAGTCATTTCGTTGCAAGCGGGTTTTTAAGTACTCTGGAGTCATTTCGTTGCAAGCGGGTTTTTACGTGCTCTGGAGTCATTTCGTTGCAAGCGGGTTTTTAAGTGCTCTGGAGTAATTTCGTTGCAAGCGGGTTTTAAAGTACTCTGGATTCATTTCGTTTCAAGCGGGTTTTTAAGTGCTCTGGAGTCATTTCGTTGCAAGCGGGTTTTTACGTGCTCTGGAGTCATTTCGTTGCAAGCGGGTTTTTAAGTGCTCTGGAGTCATTTCGTTGCAAGCGGGTTTTAAGTGCTCTGGATTCATTTCTTTGCAAGCGGGTTTGTAAGTGCTCTGGAGTCATTTCGTTGCAAGCGGGTTTTTAAGTGCTCTGGAGTCATTTCGTTGCAAGCGGGTTTTTAAGTGCTCTGGAGTCATTTCGTTGCAATCGGGTTTTTAAGTGCTCTGGAGTCATTTCGTTGCAAGCGGGTTTTTGAGTGCTCTGGAGTCATTTCGTTGCAAGCGGGTTTTTAAGTACTCTGGAGTCATTTCGTTGCAAGCGGGTTTTTAAGTGCTCTGGAATCATTTAGTTGCAAGCGGGTTTTTAAGTGCTCTGGAGTCATTTCGTTGCAAGCGGGTTTTTGAGTGCTCTGGATTCATTTCGTTGCAAGCGGGTTTTTAAGTGCTCTGGAATCATTTCGTTTCAAGCGGGTTTTTAAGTGCTCTGGAGTAATTTCGTTGCAATCGGGTTTTAGAGTACTCTGGAGTAATTTCGTGGCAAGCAGGTTTTTAAGTGCTCTGGAGTCATTTCGTTGCAAGCGGGTTTTTACGTGTTCTGGAGTCATTTCATTGCAAGCGGGTTTTTACATACTTCCCAGACATTTCACTGGAAGCGGGTTTTTTAAGTGCTCTGTAGGCATATCGTTGTAAGCGGGTTTTTAAGTACTCTGGAGTCATTTCGTTGCAAGCGGGTTTTTACGTGCTCTGGAGTCATTTTGTTGCAAGCGGGTTTTTACATACTTCTCTGACATTTAACTGGAAGCGAGTTTTTTAAGTGCTCTGGAGTCAATTCGTTGCAAGCGGGTTTTTACGTGCTCTGGAGTCATTTTGTTGCAAGCGGGTTTTTACATACTTCTCAGACATTTCACTGGAAGCAGGTTTTTTAAGTGCTCTGGAGTCATTTCGATGCAAGCCGATTTTTAAGTGTTCTGGAGTCATTTCGTTGCAAGCGGGTTTTTAAGTGCTCTGGAGTCATTTCATTGCAAGCGGGTTTTTACGTGCTCTGGAGTCATTTCATTGCAAGCGGGTTTTTACATACTTCTCAGACATTTTACTGGAAGCGGGTTTTTTAAGTGCTCTGGATTCATTTCGTTGAAAGCGGGTTTTTACGTGTTCTGGAGTCATTTCTTTGCAAGCCGGTTTTTACATACTTCTCAGACATTTCACTGGAAGCGGGTTTTTTAAGTGCTCTGGAGGCATTTCGTTGCAAGCGGGTTTTTAAGTGTTCTGGAGTCATTTCGTTGCAAGCGGGTTTTTAAGTGCTCTGGAGTCATTTCGTTGCAAGCGGGTTTTTAAGTGCTCTGGAGTCATTTCGTTGCAAGCGGGTTTTTAAGTGCTCTGGAGTCATTTCGTTGCAAGCGGGTTTTTAAGTGCTCTGGAGTAATTTCGTTGCAAGCGGGTTTTAAAGTACTCTGGAGTCATTTCGTTTCAAGCGGGTTTTTAAGTGCTCTGGAGTCATTTCGTTGCAAGCGGGTTTTTACGTGTTCTGGAGTCATTTCATTGCAAGCGAGTTTTTACATACTTCCCAGACATTTCACTGGAAGCGGGTTTTTTAAGTGCTCTGGAGTCATTTCGTTGCAAGCGGGTTTTTAAGTGCTCTGGAGTCATTTCATTGCAAGCGGGTTTTTAAGTGTTCTGGAGTCATTTCGTTGCAAGCGGGTTTTTAAGTACTCTGGAGTCATTTCGTTGCAAGCGGGTTTTTAATTGCTCTGGAGTCATTTCGTTGCAAGCGGGTTTTTACGTGCTCTGGAGTCATTTCGTTGCAAGCGGGTTTTTAAGTGCTCTGGAGTCATTTCGTTGCAAGCGGGTTTTAAGTGCTCTGGAGTCATTTCTTTGCAAGCGGGTTTGTAAGTGCTCTGGAGTCATTTCGTTGCAAGCGGGTTTTTAAGTGTTCTGGAGTCATTTCGTTGCAAGCGGGTTTTTACGTGCTCTGGAGTCATTTCGTTGCAAGCGGGTTTTTAAGTGCTCTGCAGTCATTTCGTTGCAAGCGGGTTTTTAAGTTCTCTGGAGTCATTTTGTTGCAAGCGGGTTTTTAAGTGCTCTGGAGTCTTTTCGTTGCAAGCGGGTTTTTAAGTGTTCTGGAGTCATTTCGTTGCAAGCCGGTTTTTAAGTGCTCTGAAGGCATTTCGTTGTAAGCGGGTTTTTAAGTGCTCTGGAGTCATTTCGTTGCAAGCGGGTTTTTACGTGTTCTGGAGTCATTTCGTTGCAAGCAGGTTTTTACATACTTCTCAGACATTTCACTGGAAGCGGGTTTTTTAAGTGCTCTGGAGTCATTTCGATGCAAGCGGGTTTTTAAGTGTTCTGGAGTCATTTCGTGCAAGCGGGTTTTTAAGTGCTCTGGAGTCATTTCGTTGCAAGCGGGTTTTTACGTGCTTTGGAGTCATTTCGTTGCAAGCGGGTTTTTACATACTTCTCAGACATTTCACTGGAAGCGGGTTTTTTAAGTACTCTGGAGTCATTTCGTTGCAAGCGGGTTTTTAAGTGCTATGGAGTCATTTCATTGCAAGCGGGTTTTTAAGTACTCTGGAGTGATTTCGTTGCAAGCGGGTTTTTAAGTGCTATGGAGTCATTTCGTTGCAAGCGGGTTTTTAAGTGCTCTGGAGTCATTTCGTGGCAAGCGGGTTTTTAAGTGCTCTGGAGTCATTTCGTTGCAAGCGGGTTTTTAAGTGCTCTGGAGTCATTTCGTTGCAAGCGGGTTTTTAAGTGCTCTGGAGTCATTTCGTTGCAAGCGGGTTTTTAAGTGTTCTGGAGTCATTTCGTTGCAAGCGTGTTTTTAAGTACTCTGGAGTCATTTCGTTGCAAGCGGGTTTTTAATTGCTCTGGAGTCATTTCGTTGCAAGCGGGTTTTTACGTGCTCTGGAGTCATTTCATTGCAAGCGGGTTTTTACATACTTTTCAGACATTTCACTGGAAGCGGGTTTTTTAAGTGCTCTGGAGTCATTTCGTTGAAAGCGGGTTTTTACGTGTTCTGGAGTCATTTCTTTGCAAGCCGGTTTTTACATACTTCTCAGACATTTCACTGGAAGCGGGTTTTTTAGTGCTCTGGAGTCATTTCGTTGCAAGCGGGTTTTTAAGTGCTCTGGAGTCATTTCGTTGCAAGCGGGTTTTTAAGTGCTCTGGAGTCATTTCGTTGCAAGCGGGTTTTTAAGTGTTCTGGAGTCATTTCGTTGCAAGCGTGTTTTTAAGTACTCTGGAGTCATTTCGTTGCAAGCGGGTTTTTAATTGCTCTGGAGTCATTTCGTTGCAAGCGGGTTTTTACGTGCTCTGGAGTCATTTCATTGCAAGCGGGTTTTTACATACTTTTCAGACATTTCACTGGAAGCGGGTTTTTTAAGTGCTCTGGAGTCATTTCGTTGAAAGCGGGTTTTTACGTGTTCTGGAGTCATTTCTTTGCAAGCCGGTTTTTACATACTTCTCAGACATTTCACTGGAAGCGGGTTTTTTAAGTGCTCTGGAGGCATTTCGTTGCAAGCGGGTTTTTAAGTGTTCTGGAGTCATTTCGTTGCAAGCGGGTTTTTAAGTACTCTTGAGTCATTTCGTTGAAAGCGGGTTTTTAATTGCTCTGGAGTCATTTCATTGCAAGCGGGTTTTTACTTGGTCTGGAGTCATTTCGTTGCAAGCGGGTTTTTAAGTGCTCTGGAGTCATTTCGTTGCAAGCGGGTTTTTAAGTGCTCTGGAGTTATTTCGTTGCAAGCGGGTTTTTAAGTGCTCTGGAGTCATTTCGTTGCAAGCGGGTTTTTAAGTGCTCTGGAGTAATTTCGTTGCAAGCGGGTTTTAAAGTACTCTGGAGTCATTTCGTTTCAAGCGGGTTTTTAATTGCTCTGGAGTCATTTCGTTGCAAGCGGGTTTTTACGTGTTCTGGAGTCATTTCATTGCAAGCGAGTTTTTACATACTTCCCAGACATTTCACTGGAAGCGGGTTTTTTAAGTGCTCTGGAGTCATTTCGTTGCAAGCGGGTTTTTAAGTGCTCTGGAGTCATTTCATTGCAAGCGGGTTTTTAAGTGTTCTGGAGTCATTTCGTTGCAAGCGGGTTTTTAAGTACTCTGGAGTCATTTCGTTGCAAGCGGGTTTTTAATTGCTCTGGAGTCATTTCGTTGCAAGCGGGTTTTTACGTGCTCTGGAGTCATTTCGTTGCAAGCGGGTTTTTAAGTGCTCTGGAGTAATTTCGTTGCAAGCGGGTTTTAAAGTACTCTGGATTCATTTCGTTTCAAGCGGGTTTTTAAGTGCTCTGGAGTCATTTCGTTGCAAGCGGGTTTTTACGTGTTCTGGAGTCATTTCATTGCAAGCGGGTTTTTACATACTTCCCAGACATTTCACTGGAAGCGGGTTTTTACGTGCTCTGGAGTCATTTCGTTGCAAGCGGGTTTTTAAGTGCTCTGGAGTCATTTCGTTGCAAGCGGGTTTTAAGTGCTCTGGATTCATTTCTTTGCAAGCGGGTTTGTAAGTGCTCTGGAGTCATTTCGTTGCAAGCGGGTTTTTAAGTGCTCTGGAGTCATTTCGTTGCAAGCGGGTTTTTAAGTGCTCTGGAGTCATTTCGTTGCAATCGGGTTTTTAAGTGCTCTGGAGTCATTTCGTTGCAAGCGGGTTTTTGAGTGCTCTGGAGTCATTTCGTTGCAAGCGGGTTTTTAAGTACTCTGGAGTCATTTCGTTGCAAGCGGGTTTTTAAGTGCTCTGGAATCATTTAGTTGCAAGCGGGTTTTTAAGTGCTCTGGAGTCATTTCGTTGCAAGCGAGTTTTTGAGTGCTCTGGATTCATTTCGTTGCAAGCGGGTTTTTAAGTGCTCTGGAATCATTTCGTTTCAAGCGGGTTTTTAAGTGCTCTGGAGTAATTTCGTTGCAATCGGGTTTTAGAGTACTCTGGAGTAATTTCGTGGCAAGCGGGTTTTTAAGTGCTCTGGAGTCATTTCGTTGCAAGCGGGTTTTTACGTGTTCTGGAGTCATTTCATTGCAAGCGGGTTTTTACATACTTCCCAGACATTTCACTGGAAGCGGGTTTTTTAAGTGCTCTGTAGGCATATCGTTGTAAGCGGGTTTTTAAGTACTCTGGAGTCATTTCGTTGCAAGCGGGTTTTTACGTGCTCTGGAGTCATTTTGTTGCAAGCGGGTTTTTACATACTTCTCTGACATTTAACTGGAAGCGAGTTTTTTAAGTGCTCTGGAGTCAATTCGTTGCAAGCGGGTTTTTACGTGCTCTGTAGTCATTTTGTTGCAAGCGGGTTTTTACATACTTCTCAGACATTTCACTGGAAGCAGGTTTTTTAAGTGCTCTGGAGTCATTTCGATGCAAGCCGATTTTTAAGTGTTCTGGAGTCATTTCGTTGCAAGCGGGTTTTTAAGTGCTCTGGAGTCATTTCATTGCAAGCGGGTTTTTACGTGCTCTGGAGTCATTTCATTGCAAGCGGGTTTTTACATACTTCTCAGACATTTCACTGGAAGCGGGTTTTTTAAGTGCTCTGGAGTCATTTCGTTGAAAGCGGGTTTTTACGTGTTCTGGAGTCATTTCTTTGCAAGCCGGTTTTTACATACTTCTCAGACATTTCACTGGAAGCGGGTTTTTTAAGTGCTCTGGAGGCATTTCGTTGCAAGCGGGTTTTTAAGTGTTCTGGAGTCATTTCGTTGCAAGCGGGTTTTTAAGTGCTCTGGAGTCATTTCGTTGCAAGCGGGTTTTTAAGTGCTCTGGAGTCATTTCGTTGCAAGCGGGTTTTTAAGTGCTCTGGAGTCATTTCGTTGCAAGCGGGTTTTTAAGTGCTCTGGAGTAATTTCGTTGCAAGCGGGTTTTAAAGTACTCTGGAGTCATTTCGTTTCAAGCGGGTTTTTAAGTGCTCTGGAGTCATTTCGTTGCAAGCGGGTTTTTACGTGTTCTGGAGTCATTTCATTGCAAGCGAGTTTTTACATACTTCCTAGACATTTCACTGGAAGCGGGTTTTTTAAGTGCTCTGGAGTCATTTCGTTGCAAGCGGGTTTTTAAGTGCTCTGGAGTCATTTCATTGCAAGCGGGTTTTTAAGTGTTCTGGAGTCATTTCGTTGCAAGCGGGTTTTTAAGTACTCTGGAGTCATTTCGTTGCAAGCGGGTTTTTAATTGCTCTGGAGTCATTTCGTTGCAAGCGGGTTTTTACGTGCTCTGGAGTCATTTCGTTGCAAGCGGGTTTTTAAGTGCTCTGGAGTCATTTCGTTGCAAGCGGGTTTTTAAGTGCTCTGGAGTCTTTTCGTTGCAAGCGGGTTTTTAAGTGTTCTGGAGTCATTTCGTTGCAAGCCGGTTTTTAAGTGCTCTGAAGGCATTTCGTTGTAAGCGGGTTTTTAAGTGCTCTGGAGTCATTTCGTTGCAAGCGGGTTTTTACGTGTTCTGGAGTCATTTCATTGCAAGCAGGTTTTTACATACTTCTCAGACATTTCACTGGAAGCGGGTTTTTTAAGTGCTCTGGAGTCATTTCGATGCAAGCGGGTTTTTAAGTGTTCTGGAGTCATTTCGTGCAAGCGGGTTTTTAAGTGCTCTGGAGTCATTTCGTTGCAAGCGGGTTTTTACGTGCTTTGGAGTCATTTCGTTGCAAGCGGGTTTTTACATACTTCTCAGACATTTCACTGGAAGCGGGTTTTTTAAGTACTCTGGAGTCATTTCGTTGCAAGCGGGTTTTTAAGTGCTATGGAGTCATTTCATTGCAAGCGGGTTTTTAAGTACTCTGGAGTGATTTCGTTGCAAGCGGGTTTTTAAGTGCTATGGAGTCATTTCGTTGCAAGCGGGTTTTTAAGTGCTCTGGAGTCATTTCGTGGCAAGCGGGTTTTTAAGTGCTCTGGAGTCATTTCGTTGCAAGCGGGTTTTTAAGTGCTCTGGAGTCATTTCGTTGCAAGCGGGTTTTTAAGTGCTCTGGAGTCATTTCGTTGCAAGCGGGTTTTTAAGTGTTCTGGAGTCATTTCGTTGCAAGCGTGTTTTTAAGTACTCTGGAGTCATTTCGTTGCAAGCGGGTTTTTAATTGCTCTGGAGTCATTTCGTTGCAAGCGGGTTTTTACGTGCTCTGGAGTCATTTCGTTGCAAGCGGGTTTTTAAGTGCTCTGGAGTTATTTCGTTGCAAGCGGGTTTTAAGTGCTCTGGAGTCATTTCTTTGCAAGCGGGTTTGTAAGTGCTCTGGAGTCATTTCGTTGCAAGCGGGTTTTTAAGTGTTCTGGAGTCATTTCGTTGCAAGCGGGTTTTTACGTGCTCTGGAGTCATTTCGTTGCAAGCGGGTTTTTAAGTGCTCTGCAGTCATTTCGTTGCAAGCGGGTTTTTAAGTTCTCTAGAGTCATTTTGTTGCAAGCGGGTTTTTAAGTGCTCTGGAGTCTTTTCGTTGCAAGCGGGTTTTTAAGTGTTCTGGAGTCATTTCGTTGCAAGCCGGTTTTTAAGTGCTCTGAAGGCATTTCGTTGTAAGCGGGTTTTTAAGTGCTCTGGAGTCATTTCGTTGCAAGCGGGTTTTTACGTGTTCTGGAGTCATTTCGTTGCAAGCAGGTTTTTACATACTTCTCAGACATTTCACTGGAAGCGGGTTTTTTAAGTGCTCTGGAGTCATTTCGATGCAAGCGGGTTTTTAAGTGTTCTGGAGTCATTTCGTGCAAGCGGGTTTTTAAGTGCTCTGGAGTCATTTCGTTGCAAGCGGGTTTTTACGTGCTTTGGAGTCATTTCGTTGCAAGCGGGTTTTTACATACTTCTCAGACATTTCACTGGAAGCGGGTTTTTTAAGTACTCTGGAGTCATTTCGTTGCAAGCGGGTTTTTAAGTGCTATGGAGTCATTTCATTGCAAGCGGGTTTTTAAGTACTCTGGAGTCATTTCGTTGCAAGCGGGTTTTTAAGTGCTATGGAGTCATTTCGTTGCAAGCGGGTTTTTACTTGCTCTGGAGTCATTTCGTTGCAAGCGGGTTTTTAAGTGCTCTGGAGTCATTTCTTTGCAAGCGGGTTTGTAAGTGCTCTGGAGTCATTTCGTTGCAAGCGGGTTTTTAAGTGCTCTGGAGTCATTTCGTTGCAAGCGGGTTTTTAAGTGCTCTGGAGTCATTTCGTTGCAAGCGGGTTTTTAAGTGTTCTGGAGTCATTTCGTTGCAAGCGGGTTTTTAAGTGCTCTGGAGTCATTTCGTTGCAAGCGGGTTTTTAATTGCTCTGGAGTCATTTCGTTGCAAGCGGGTTTTTACTTGCTCTGGAGTCATTTCGTTGCAAGCGGGTTTTTAAGTGCTCTGGAGTCATTTCGTTGCAAGCGGGTTTTTAAGTGCTCTGGAGTCTTTTCGTTGCAAGCGGGTTTTTAAGTGTTCTGGAGTCATTTCGTTGCAAGCGGGTTTTTAAGTGCTCTGAAGACATTTCGTTGTAAGCGGGTTTTTAAGTGCTCTGGAGTCATTTCGTTGCAAGCGGGTTTTTACGTGTTCTGGAGTCATTTCGTTGCAAGCGGGTTTTTACATACTTCTCAGACATTTCACTGGAAGCGGGTTTTTTAAGTGCTCTGAAGTCATTTCGATGCAAGCGGGTTTTTAAGTGTTCTGGAGTCTTTTCGTTGCAAGCGGGTTTTTAAGTGTTCTGGAGTCATTTCGTTGCAAGCCGGTTTTTAAGTGCTCTGAAGGCATTTCGTTGCAAGCGGGTTTTTACTTGCTCTGGAGTCATTTCGTTGCAAGCGGGTTTTTACGTGTTCTGGAGTCATTTCGTTGCAAGCAGGTTTTTACATACTTCTCAGAAATTTCACTGGAAGCGGGTTTTTTAAGTGCTCTGGAGTCATTTCGATGCAAGCGGGTTTTTAAGTGTTCTGGAGTCATTTTGTGCAAGCGGGTTTTTAAGTGCTCTGGAGTCATTTCGTTGCAAGCGGGTTTTTACGTGCTTTGGAGTCATTTCGTTGCAAGCGCGTTTTTACATACTTCTCAGACATTTCACTGGAAGCGGGTTTTTTAAGTACTCTGGAGTCATTTCGTTGCAAGCGGGTTTTTAAGTGCTATGGAGTCATTTCATTGCAAGCGGGTTTTTAAGTACTCTGGAGTGATTTCGTTGCAAGCGGGTTTTTAAGTGCTATGGAGTCATTTCGTTGCAAGCGGGTTTTTAAGTGCTCTGGAGTCATTTCGTGGCAAGCGGGTTTTTAAGTGCTCTGGAGTCATTTCGTTGCAAGCGGGTTTTTAAGTGCTCTGGAGTCATTTCGTTGCAAGCGGGTTTTTAAGTGTTCTGGAGTCATTTCGTTGCAAGCGGGTTTTTAAGTACTCTGGAGTCATTTCGTTGCAAGCGGGTTTTTAATTGCTCTGGAGTCATTTCGTTGCAAGCGGGTTTTTACGTGCTCTGGAGTCATTTCGTTGCAAGCGGGTTTTTAATTGCTCTGGAGTCATTTCGTTGCAAGCGGGTTTTAAGTGCTCTGGAGTCATTTCTTTGCAAGCGGGTTTGTAAGTGCTCTGGAGTCATTTCGTTGCAAGCGGGTTATTACGTGCTCTGGAGTCATTTCGTTGCAAGCGGCTTTTTAAGTGCTCTGCAGTCATTTCGTTGCTAGCGGGTTTTTAAGTTCTCTAGAGTCATTTTGTTGCAAGCGGGTTTTTAAGTGCTCTGGAGTCTTTTCGTTGCAAGCGGGTTTTTAAGTGTTCTGGAGTCATTTCGTTGCAAGCCGGTTTTTAAGTGCTCTGAAGGCATTTCGTTGTAAGCGGGTTTTTAAGTGCTCTGGAGTCATTTCGTTGCAAGCGGGTTTTTACGTGTTCTGGAGTCATTTCGTTGCAAGCAGGTTTTTACATACTTCTCAGACATTTCACTGGAAGCGGGTTTTTTAAGTGCTCTGGAGTCATTTCGATGCAAGCGGGTTTTTAAGTCTTCTGGAGTCATTTCGTGCAAGCGGGTTTTTAAGTGCTCTGGAGTCATTTCGTTGCAAGCGGGTTTTTAAGTACTCTGGAGTGATTTCGTTGCAAGCGGGTTTTTAAGTGCTATGGAGTCATTTCGTTGCAAGCGGGTTTTTAAGTGCTCTGGAGTCATTTCGTGGCAAGCGGGTTTTTAAGTGCTCTGGAGTCATTTCGTTGCAAGCGGGTTTTTAAGTGCTCTGGAGTCATTTCGTTGCAAGCGGGTTTTTAAGTGCTCTGGAGTCATTTCGTTGCAAGCGGGTTTTTAAGTGTTCTGGAGTCATTTCGTTGCAAGCGGGTTTTTAAGTACTCTGGAGTCATTTCGTTGCAAGCGGGTTTTTAATTGCTCTGGAGTCATTTCGTTGCAAGCGGGTTTTTACTTGCTCTGGAGTCATTTCGTTGCAAGCGGGTTTTTAAGTGCTCTGGAGTCATTTCGTTGCAAGCGGGTTTTTAAGTGTTCTGGAGTCATTTCATTGCAAGCGGGTTTTTAAGTGCTCTGGAGTCATTTCGTTGCAAGCGGGTTTTTAATTGCTCTGGAGTCATTTCGTTGCAAGCGGGTTTTTACTTGCTCTGGAGTCATTTCGTTGCAAGCGGGTTTTTAAGTGCTCTGGAGTCATTTCGTTGCAAGCGGGTTTTTAAGTGCTCTGGAGTCATTTCGTTGCAAGCGGGTTTTTAAGTGCTCTGGAGTCTTTTCGTTGCAAGCGGGTTTTTAAGTGTTCTGGAGTCATTTCGTTGCAAGCGGGTTTTTAAGTGCTCTGAAGACATTTCGTTGTAAGCGGGTTTTTAAGTGCTCTGGAGTCATTTCGTTGCAAGCGGGTTTTTACGTGTTCTGGAGTCATTTCGTTGCAAGCGGGTTTTTACATACTTCTCAGACATTTCACTGGAAGCGGGTTTTTTAAGTGCTGTGAAATCATTTCGTTGCAAGCGGGTTTTTAAGTGTTCTGGAGTCATTTCGTTGCAAGCGGGTTTTTACATACTTCTCAGAAATTTCACTGGAAGCGGGTTTTTTAAGTACTCTGGAGTCATTTCGTTGCAAGCGGGTTTTTAAGTACTCTGGAGTCATTTCGTTGCAAGCGGGTTTTTAAGTGCTCTGGAATCATTTCGTTGCAAGCGGGTTTTTACGTGCTCTGGAGTCATTTCGTTGCAAGCGGGTTTTTAAGTGCTCTGCAGTCATTTCGTTGCAAACGGGTTTTTAAGTTCTCTGGAGTCATTTTGTTGCAAGCGGGTTTTTAAGTGCTCTGGAGTCTTTTCGTTGCAAGCGGGTTTTTAAGTGTTCTGGAGTCATTTCGTTGCAAGCCGGTTTTTAAGTGCTCTGAAGGCATTTCGTTGTAAGCGGGTTTTTAAGTGCTCTGGAGTCATTTCGTTGCAAGCGGGTTTTTACGTGTTCTGGAGTCATTTCGTTGCAAGCAGGTTTTTACATACTTCTCAGACATTTCACTGGAAGCGGGTTTTTTAAGTGCTCTGGAGTCATTTCGATGCAAGCGGGTTTTTAAGTGTTCTGGAGTCATTTCGTGCAAGCGGGTTTTTAAGTGCTCTGGAGTCATTTCGTTGCAAGCGGGTTTTTACGTGCTTTGGAGTCATTTCGTTGCAAGCGGGTTTTTACATACTTCTCAGACATTTCACTGGAAGCGGGTTTTTTAAGTACTCTGGAGTCATTTCGTTGCAAGCGGGTTTTTAAGTGCTATGGAGTCATTTCATTGCAAGCGGGTTTTTAAGTACTCTGGAGTGATTTCGTTGCAAGCAGGTTTTTAAGTGCTATGGAGTCATTTCGTTGCAAGCGGGTTTTTAAGTGCTCTGGAGTCATTTCGTGGCAAGCGGGTTTTTAAGTGCTCTGGAGTCATTTCGTTGCAAGCGGGTTTTAAGTGCTCTGGAGTCATTTCGTTGCAAGCGGGTTTTTAAGTGCTCTGGAGTCATTTCGTTGCAAGCGGGTTTTTAAGTGTTCTGGAGTCATTTCGTTGCAAGCGGGATTTTAAGTACTCTGGAGTCATTTCGTTGCAAGCGGGTTTTTAAATGCTCTGGAGTCATTTCGTTGCAAGCGGGTTTTTACGTGCTCTGGAGTCATTTCGTTGCAAGCGGGTTTTTAAGT
Source organism: Meriones unguiculatus (assembly GCF_030254825.1). Taxonomy (NCBI): domain Eukaryota; kingdom Metazoa; phylum Chordata; class Mammalia; order Rodentia; family Muridae; genus Meriones; species Meriones unguiculatus. Next base: position 1,863,090 of record NC_083365.1, on the reverse strand, counting down.
GCTCTGGAGTTATTTCGTTGCAAGCGGGTTTTTAGTGCTCTGGAGTCATTTCTTTGCAAGCGGGTTTTTAAGTGCTCTGGAGTCATTTCGTTGCAAGCGGGTTTTTAAGTGTTCTGGAGTCATTTCGTTGCAAGCGGGTTTTTACGTGCTCTGGAGTCATTTCGTTGCAAGCGGGTTTTTAAGTGCTCTGCAGTCATTTCGTTGCAAGCGGGTTTTTAAGTTCTCTAGAGTCATTTTGTTGCAAGCGGGTTTTTAAGTGCTCTGGAGTCTTTTCGTTGCAAGCGGGTTTTTAAGTGTTCTGGAGTCATTTCGTTGCAAGCCGGTTTTTAAGTGCTCTGAAGGCATTTCGTTGTAAGCGGGTTTTTAAGTGCTCTGGAGTCATTTCGTTGCAAGCGGGTTTTTACGTGTTCTGGAGTCATTTCGTTGCAAGCAGGTTTTTACATACTTCTCAGACATTTCACTGGAAGCGGGTTTTTTAAGTGCTCTGGAGTCATTTCGATGCAAGCGGGTTTTTAAGTGTTGTGGAGTCATTTCGTGCAAGCGGGTTTTTAAGTGCTCTGGAGTCATTTCGTTGCAAGCGGGTTTTTACGTGCTTTGGAGTCATTTCGTTGCAAGCGGGTTTTTACATACTTCTCAGACATTTCACTGGAAGCGGGTTTTTTAAGTACTCTGGAGTCATTTCGTTGCAAGCGGGTTTTTAAGTGCTATGGAGTCATTTCATTGCAAGCGGGTTTTTAAGTACTCTGGAGTGATTTCGTTGAAAGCGGGTTTTTAAGTGCTATGGAGTCATTTCGTTGCAAGCGGGTTTTTACTTGCTCTGGAGTCATTTCGTTGCAAGCGGGTTTTTAAGTGCTCTGGAGTCATTTCGTTGCAAGCGGGTTTGTAAGTGCTCTGGAGTCATTTCGTTGCAAGCGGGTTTTTAAGTGCTCTGGAGTCATTTCGTTGCAAGCGGGTTTTTAAGTGCTCTGGAGTCATTTCGTTGCAAGCGGGTTTTTAAGTGTTCTGGAGTCATTTCGTTGCAAGCGGGTTTTTAAGTGCTCTGGAGTCATTTCGTTGCAAGCGGGTTTTTAATTGCTCTGGAGTCATTTCGTTGCAAGCGGGTTTTTACTTGCTCTGGAGTCATTTCGTTGCAAGCGGGTTTTTAAGTGCTCTGGAGTCATTTCGTTGCAAGCGGGTTTTTAAGTGCTCTGGAGTCTTTTCGTTGCAAGCGGGTTTTTAAGTGTTCTGGAGTCATTTCGTTGCAAGCGGGTTTTTAAGTGCTCTGAAGACATTTCGTTGTAAGCGGGTTTTTAAGTGCTCTGGAGTCATTTCGTTGCAAGCGGGTTTTTACGTGTTCTGGAGTCATTTCGTTGCAAGCGGGTTTTTACATACTTCTCAGACATTTCACTGGAAGCGGGTTTTTTAAGTGCTCTGAAGTCATTTCGATGCAAGCGGGTTTTTAAGTGTTCTGGAGTCTTTTCGTTGCAAGCGGGTTTTTAAGTGTTCTGGAGTCATTTCGTTGCAAGCCGGTTTTTAAGTGCTCTGAAGGCATTTCGTTGCAAGCGGGTTTTTACTTGCTCTGGAGTCATTTCGTTGCAAGCGGGTTTTTACGTGTTCTGGAGTCATTTCGTTGCAAGCAGGTTTTTACATACTTCTCAGAAATTTCACTGGAAGCGGGTTTTTTAAGTGCTCTGGAGTCATTTCAATGCAAGCGGGTTTTTAAGTGTTCTGGAGTCATTTTGTGCAAGCGGGTTTTTAAGTGCTCTGGAGTCATTTCGTTGCAAGCGGGTTTTTACGTGCTTTGGAGTCATTTCGTTGCAAGCGCGTTTTTACATACTTCTCAGACATTTCACTGGAAGCGGGTTTTTTAAGTACTCTGGAGTCATTTCGTTGCAAGCGGGTTTTTAAGTGCTATGGAGTCATTTCATTGCAAGCGGGTTTTTAAGTACTCTGGAGTGATTTCGTTGCAAGCGGGTTTTTAAGTGCTATGGAGTCATTTCGTTGCAAGCGGGTTTTTAAGTGCTCTGGAGTCATTTCGTGGCAAGCGGGTTTTTAAGTGCTCTGGAGTCATTTTGTTGCAAGCGGGTTTTTACTTGCTCTGGAGTCATTTCGTTGCAAGCGGGTTTTTAAGTGTTCTGGAGTCATTTCGTTGCAAGCGGGTTTTTAAGTACTCTGGAGTCATTTCGTTGCAAGCGGGTTTTTAATTGCTCTGGAGTCATTTCGTTGCAAGCGGGTTTTTACGTGCTCTGGAGTCATTTCGTTGCAAGCGGGTTTTTAAGTGCTCTGGAGTCATTTCGTTGCAAGCGGGTTTTAAGTGCTCTGGAGTCATTTCTTTGCAAGCGGGTTTGTAAGTGCTCTGGAGTCATTTCGTTGCAAGCGGGTTTTTAAGTGTTCTGGAGTCATTTCGTTGCAAGCGGGTTTTTACGTGCTCTGGAGTCATTTCGTTGCAAGCGGCTTTTTAAGTGCTCTGCAGTCATTTCGTTGCTAGCGGGTTTTTAAGTTCTCTAGAGTCATTTTGTTGCAAGCGGGTTTTTAAGTGCTCTGGAGTCTTTTCGTTGCAAGCGGGTTTTTAAGTGTTCTGGAGTCATTTCGTTGCAAGCCGGTTTTTAAGTGCTCTGAAGGCATTTCGTTGTAAGCGGGTTTTTAAGTGCTCTGGAGTCATTTCGTTGCAAGCGGGTTTTTACGTGTTCTGGAGTCATTTCGTTGCAAGCAGGTTTTTACATACTTCTCAGACATTTCACTGGAAGCGGGTTTTTTAAGTGCTCTGGAGTCATTTCGATGCAAGCGGGTTTTTAAGTGTTCTGGAGTCATTTCGTGCAAGCGGGTTTTTAAGTGCTCTGGAGTCATTTCGTTGCAAGCGGGTTTTTACGTGCTTTGGAGTCATTTCGTTGCAAGCGGGTTTTTACATACTTCTCAGACATTTCACTGGAAGCGGGTTTTTTAAGTACTCTGGAGTCATTTCGTTGCAAGCGGGTTTTTAAGTGCTATGGAGTCATTTCATTGCAAGCGGGTTTTTAAGTACTCTGGAGTGATTTCGTTGCAAGCGGGTTTTTAAGTGCTCTGGAGTCATTTCGTTGCAAGCGGGTTTTTACGTGCTCTGGAGTCATTTCGTTGCAAGCGGGTTTTTAAGTGCTCTGGAGTCATTTCGTTGCAAGCGGGTTTTTAAGTGCTCTGGAGTCATTTCGTTGCAAGCGGGTTTTTAAGTGTTCTGGAGTCATTTCGTTGCAAGCGGGTTTTTAAGTGCTCTGGAGTCATTTCGTTGCAAGCGGGTTTTTAATTGCTCTGGAGTCATTTCGTTGCAAGCGGGTTTTTACTTGCTCTGGAGTCATTTCGTTGCAAGCGGGTTTTTAAGTGCTCTGGAGTCATTTCGTTGCAAGCGGGTTTTTAATTGCTCTGGAGTCATTTCGTTGCAAGCGGGTTTTTACTTGCTCTGGAGTCATTTCGTTGCAAGCGGGTTTTTAAGTGCTCTGCAGTCATTTCGTTGCTAGCGGGTTTTTAAGTTCTCTAGAGTCATTTTGTTGCAAGCGGGTTTTTAAGTGCTCTGGAGTCTTTTCGTTGCAAGCGGGTTTTTAAGTGTTCTGGAGTCATTTCGTTGCAAGCCGGTTTTTAAGTGCTCTGAAGGCATTTCGTTGTAAGCGGGTTTTTAAGTGCTCTGGAGTCATTTCGTTGCAAGCGGGTTTTTACGTGTTCTGGAGTCATTTCGTTGCAAGCAGGTTTTTACATACTTCTCAGACATTTCACTGGAAGCGGGTTTTTTAAGTGCTCTGGAGTCATTTCGATGCAAGCGGGTTTTTAAGTGTTCTGGAGTCATTTCGTGCAAGCGGGTTTTTAAGTGCTCTGGAGTCATTTCGTTGCAAGCGGGTTTTTACGTGCTTTGGAGTCATTTCGTTGCAAGCGGGTTTTTACATACTTCTCAGACATTTCACTGGAAGCGGGTTTTTTAAGTACTCTGGAGTCATTTCGTTGCAAGCGGGTTTTTAAGTGCTATGGAGTCATTTCATTGCAAGCGGGTTTTTAAGTACTCTGGAGTGATTTCGTTGCAAGCGGGTTTTTAAGTGCTCTGGAGTCATTTCGTTGCAAGCGGGTTTTTACGTGCTCTGGAGTCATTTCGTTGCAAGCGGGTTTTTAAGTGCTCTGGAGTCATTTCGTTGCAAGCGGGTTTTTAAGTGCTCTGGAGTCATTTCGTTGCAAGCGGGTTTTTAAGTGTTCTGGAGTCATTTCGTTGCAAGCGGGTTTTTAAGTGCTCTGGAGTCATTTCGTTGCAAGCGGGTTTTTAATTGCTCTGGAGTCATTTCGTTGCAAGCGGGTTTTTACTTGCTCTGGAGTCATTTCGTTGCAAGCGGGTTTTTAAGTGCTCTGGAGTCATTTCGTTGCAAGCGGGTTTTTAAGTGCTCTGGAGTCATTTCGTTGCAAGCGGGTTTTTAAGTGCTCTGGAGTCTTTTCGTTGCAAGCGGGTTTTTAAGTGTTCTGGAGTCATTTCGTTGCAAGCGGGTTTTTAAGTGCTCTGAAGACATTTCGTTGTAAGCGGGTTTTTAAGTGCTCTGGAGTCGTTTCGTTGCAAGCGGGTTTTTACGTGTTCTGGAGTCATTTCGTTGCAAGCGGGTTTTTACATACTTCTCAGACATTTCACTGGAAGCGGGTTTTTTAAGTGCTCTGAAGTCATTTCGTTGCAAGCGGGTTTTTAAGTGTTCTGGAGTCATTTCGTTGCAAGCGGGTTTTTACATACTTCTCAGAAATTTCACTGGAAGCGGGTTTTTTAAGTACTCTGGAGTCATTTCGTTGCAAGCGGGTTTTTAAGTACTCTGGAGTCATTTCGTTGCAAGCGGGTTTTTAAGTGCTCTGGAATCATTTCGTTGCAAGCGGGTTTTTACGTGCTCTGGAGTCATTTTGTTGCAAGCGGGTTTTTACATACTTCTCTGACATTTAACTGGAAGCGAGTTTTTTAAGTGCTCTGGAGTCATTTCGTTGCAAGTGGGTTTTTACGTGACCTGGAGTCATTTCGTTGCAAGCGGGTTTTTACATACTTCTCAGACATTTCACTGGAAGCGGGTTTTTCAAGTGCTCTGGAGTCATTTCGATGCAAGCGTGTTTTTAAGTGTTCTGGAGTCATTTCGTTGCAAGCGGGTTTTTAAGTGCTCTGGAGTCATTTCGTTGCAAGCGGGTTTTTACGTGCTCTGGAGTCATTTCTTTGCAAGCGGATTTTTACATATTCTCAGACATTTCACTGGAAGCGGGTTTTTTAAGTACTCTGGAGTCATTTCGTTGCAAGCGGGTTTTTAAGTGCTATGGAGTCATTTCGTTGCAAGCGGGTTTTTAAGTACTCTGGAGTGATTTCGTTGCAAGCGGGTTTTTAAGTGCTATGGAGTCATTTCGTTGCAAGCGGGTTTGTAAGTGCTCTGGAGTCATTTCGTTGCAAGCGGGTTTTTAAGTGCTCTGGAGTCATTTCGTTGCAAGCGGGTTTTTACGTGCTCTGGAGTCATTTCGTTGCAAGCGGGTTTTTAAGTGCTCTGCAGTCATTTCGTTGCAAGCGGGTTTTTAAGTTCTCTGGAGTCATTTCGTTGCAAGCCGGTTTTTAAGTGCTCTGAAGGCATTTCGTTGTAAGCGGTTTTTTAAGTGCTCTGGAGTCATTTCGTTGCAAGCGGGTTTTTACGTGTTCTGGAGTCATTTCGTTGCAAGCAGGTTTTTACATACTTCTCAGACATTTCACTGGAAGCGGGTTTTTTAAGTGCTCTGGAGTCATTTCGATGCAAGCGGGTTTTTAAGTGTTCTGGAGTCATTTCGTGCAAGCGGGTTTTTAAGTGCTCTGGAGTCATTTCGTTGCAAGCGGGTTTTTACGTGCTTTGGAGTCATTTCATTGCAAGCGGGTTTTTACATACTTCTCAGACATTTCACTGGAAGCGGGTTTTTTAAGTACTCTGGAGTCATTTCGTTGCAAGCGGGTTTTTAAGTGCTATGGAGTCATTTCATTGCAAGCGGGTTTTTAAGTACTCTGGAGTGATTTCGTTGCAAGCGGGTTTTTAAGTGCTATGGAGTCATTTCGTTGCAAGCGGGTTTTTAAGTGCTCTGGAGTCATTTCGTGGCAAGCGGGTTTTTAAGTGCTCTGGATTCTTTTCGTTGCAAGCGGGTTTTTAAGTGTTCTGGAGTCATTTCGTTGCAAGCCGGTTTTTAAGTGCTCTGAAGGCATTTCGTTGTAAGCTGGTTTTTAAGTGCTCTGGAGTCATTTCGTTGCAAGCGGGTTTTTACGTGTTCTGGAGTCATTTCGTTGCAAGCAGGTTTTTACATACTTCTCAGACATTTCACTGGAAGCGGGTTTTTTAAGTGCTCTGGAGTCATTTCGATGCAATCGGGTTTTTAAGTGTTCTGGAGTCATTTCGTGCAAGCGGGTTTTTAAGTGCTCTGGAGTCATTTCGTTGCAAGCGGGTTTTTACATGCTTTGGAGTCATTTCGTTGCAAGCGGGTTTTTACATACTTCTCAGACATTTCACTGGAAGCGGGTTTTTTAAGTACTCTGGAGTCATTTCGTTGCAAGCGGGTTTTTAAGTGCTCTGGAGTCATTTCGTTGCAAGCGGGTTTTTAAGTGCTCTGGAGTCATTTCGTTGCAAGCGGGTTTTTAAGTGCTCTGGAGTCATTTCGTTGCAAGCGGGTTTTTAAGTGCTCTGGAGTCATTTCGTTGCAGGCGGGTTTTTAATTGCTCTGGAGTCATTTCGTTGCAAGCGGGTTTTACGTGCTCTGGAGTCATTTCGTTGCAAGCGGGTTTTTAAGTGCTCTGGAGTCATTTCGTTGCACGCGGGTTTTAAGTGCTCTGGAGTCATTTCTTTGCAAGCGGGTTTGTAAGTGCTCTGGAGTCATTTCGTTGCAAGCGGGTTTTTAAGTGTTCTGGAGTCATTTCGTTGCAAGCGGGTTTTTACGTGCTCTGGAGTCATTTCGTTGCAAGCGGGTTTTTAAGTGCTCTGCAGTCATTTCGTTGCAAGCGGGTTTTTAAGTTCTATAGAGTCATTTTGTTGCAAGCGGGTTTTTAAGTGCTCTGGAGTGATTTCGTTGCAAGCGGGTTTTTAAGTGCTATGGAGTCATTTCGTTGCAAGCGGGTTTTTAAGTGCTCTGGAGTCATTTCGTGGCAAGCGGGTTTTTAAGTGCTCTGGAGTCATTTCGTTGCAAGCGGGTTTTTAAGTGCTCTGGAGTCATTTCGTTGCAAGCGGGTTTTTAAGTGCTCTGGAGTCTTTTCGTTGCAAGCGGGTTTTTAAGTGTTCTGGAGTCATTTCGTTGCAAGCGGGTTTTTAAGTGCTCTGAAGACATTTCGTTGTAAGCGGGTTTTTAAGTGCTCTGGAGTCATTTCGTTGCAAGCGGGTTTTTACGTGTTCTGGAGTCATTTCGTTGCAAGCGGGTTTTTACATACTTCTCAGACATTTCACTGGAAGCGGGTTTTTTAAGTGCTCTGAAGTCATTTCGTTGCAAGCGGGTTTTTACATACTTCTCAGACATTTCACTGGAAGCGGGTTTTTTTAAGTGCTCTGGAGTCATTTCGATGCAAGCGGGTTTTTAAGTGTTCTGGAGTCATTTCGTGCAAGCGGGTTTTTAAGTGCTCTGGAGTCATTTCGTTGCAAGCGGGTTTTTACGTGCTTTGGAGTCATTTCGTTGCAAGCGGGTTTTTACATACTTCTCAGACATTTCACTGGAAGCGGGTTTTTTAAGTACTCTGGAGTCATTTCGTTGCAAGCGGGTTTTTAAGTGCTATGGATTCATTTCATTGCAAGCGGGTTTTTAAGTACTCTGGAGTCATTTCGTTGCAAGCGGGTTTTTGATTGCTCTGGAGTCATTTCGTTGCAAGCGGGTTTTTACTTGCTCTGGAGTCATTTCGTTGCAAGCGGGTTTTTAAGTGCTCTGGAGTCATTTCGTTGCAAGCGGGTTTGTAAGTGCTCTGGAGTCATTTCGTTGCAAGCGGGTTTTTAAGTGCTCTGGAGTCATTTCGTTGCAAGCGGGTTTTTAAGTGCTCTGGAGTCATTTCGTTGCAAGCGGGTTTTTAAGTGTTCTGGAGTCATTTCGTTGCAAGCGGGTTTTTAAGTGCTCTGGAGTCATTTCGTTGCAAGCGGGTTTTTAATTGCTCTGGAGTCATTTCGTTGCAAGCGGGTTTTTACTTGCTCTGGAGTCATTTCGTTGCAAGCGGGTTTTTAAGTGCTCTGGAGTCATTTCGTTGCAAGCGGGTTTTTAAGTGCTCTGGAGTCTTTTCGTTGCAAGCGGGTTTTTAAGTGTTCTGGAGTCATTTCGTTGCAAGCGGGTTTTTAAGTGCTCTGAAGACATTTCGTTGTAAGCGGGTTTTTAAGTGCTCTGGAGTCATTTCGTTGCAAGCGGGTTTTTACGTGTTCTGGAGTCATTTCGTTGCAAGCGGGTTTTTACATACTTCTCAGACATTTCACTGGAAGCGGGTTTTTTAAGTGCTCTGAAGTCATTTCGATGCAAGCGGGTTTTTAAGTGTTCTGGAGTCTTTTCGTTGCAAGCGGGTTTTTAAGTGTTCTGGAGTCATTTCGTTGCAAGCCGGTTTTTAAGTGCTCTGAAGGCATTTCGTTGCAAGCGGGTTTTTACTTGCTCTGGAGTCATTTCGTTGCAAGCGGGTTTTTACGTGTTCTGGAGTCATTTCGTTGCAAGCAGGTTTTTACATACTTCTCAGAAATTTCACTGGAAGCGGGTTTTTTAAGTGCTCTGGAGTCATTTCGATGCAAGCGGGTTTTTAAGTGTTCTGGAGTCATTTTGTGCAAGCGGGTTTTTAAGTGCTCTGGAGTCATTTCGTTGCAAGCGGGTTTTTACGTGCTTTGGAGTCATTTCGTTGCAAGCGCGTTTTTACATACTTCTCAGACATTTCACTGGAAGCGGGTTTTTTAAGTACTCTGGAGTCATTTCGTTGCAAGCGGGTTTTTAAGTGCTATGGAGTCATTTCATTGCAAGCGGGTTTTTAAGTACTCTGGAGTGATTTCGTTGCAAGCGGGTTTTTAAGTGCTATGGAGTCATTTCGTTGCAAGTGGGTTTTTAAGTGCTCTGGAGTCATTTCGTGGCAAGCGGGTTTTTAGTGCTCTGGAGTCATTTCGTTGCAAGCGGGTTTTTAAGTGCTCTGGAGTCATTTCGTTGCAAGCGGGTTTTTAAGTGTTCTGGAGTCATTTCGTTGCAAGCGGGTTTTTAAGTACTCTGGAGTCATTTCGTTGCAAGCGGGTTTTTAATTGCTCTGGAGTCATTTCGTTGCAAGCGGGTTTTTACGTGCTCTGGAGTCATTTCGTTGCAAGCGGGTTTTTAAGTGCTCTGGAGTCATTTCGTTGCAAGCGGGTTTTAAGTGCTCTGGAGTCATTTCTTTGCAAGCGGGTTTGTAAGTGCTCTGGAGTCATTTCGTTGCAAGCGGGTTTTTAAGTGTTCTAGAGTCATTTCGTTGCAAGCGGGTTTTTACGTGCTCTGGAGTCATTTCGTTGCAAGCGGCTTTTTAAGTGCTCTGCAGTCATTTCGTTGCTAGCGGGTTTTTAAGTTCTCTAAAGTCATTTTGTTGCAAGCGGGTTTTTAAGTGCTCTGGAGTCTTTTCGTTGCAAGCGGGTTTTTAAGTGTTCTGGAGTCATTTCGTTGCAAGCCGGTTTTTAAGTGCTCTGAAGGCATTTCGTTGTAAGCGGGTTTTTAAGTGCTCTGGAGTCATTTCGTTGCAAGCGGGTTTTTACGTGTTCTGGAGTCATTTCGTTGCAAGCAGGTTTTTACATACTTCTCAGACATTTCACTGGAAGCGGGTTTTTTAAGTGCTCTGGAGTCATTTCGATGCAAGCGGGTTTTTAAGTGTTCTGGAGTCATTTCGTGCAAGCGGGTTTTTAAGTGCTCTGGAGTCATTTCGTTGCAAGCGGGTTTTTACGTGCTTTGGAGTCATTTCGTTGCAAGCGGGTTTTTACATACTTCTCAGACATTTCACTGGAAGCGGGTTTTTTAAGTACTCTGGAGTCATTTCGTTGCAAGCGGGTTTTTAAGTGCTATGGAGTCATTTCATTGCAAGCGGGTTTTTAAGTACTCTGGAGTGATTTCGTTGCAAGCGGGTTTAAGTGCTATGGAGTCATTTCGTTGCAAGCGGGTTTTTAAGTGCTCTGGAGTCATTTCGTGGCAAGCGGGTTTTTAAGTGCTCTGGAGTCATTTCGTTGCAAGCGGGTTTTTAAGTGCTCTGGAGTCATTTCGTTGCAAGCGGGTTTTTAAGTGCTCTGGAGTCATTTCGTTGCAAGCGGGTTTTTAAGTGTTCTGGAGTCATTTCGTTGCAAGCGGGTTTTTAAGTACTCTGGAGTCATTTCGTTGCAAGCGGGTTTTTAATTGCTCTGGAGTCATTTCATTGCAAGCGGGTTTTTACTTGCTCTGGAGTCATTTCGTTGCAAGCGGGTTTTTAAGTGCTCTGGAGTCATTTCGTTGCAAGCGGGTTTTTACGTGCTCTGGAGTCATTTCGTTGCAAGCGGGTTTTTAAGTGCTCTGGAGTCATTTCGTTGCAAGCGGGTTTTTAAGTGCTCTGGAGTCATTTCGTTGCAAGCGGGTTTTTAAGTGTTCTGGAGTCATTTCGTTGCAAGCGGGTTTTTAAGTGCTCTGGAGTCATTTCGTTGCAAGCGGGTTTTTAATTGCTCTGGAGTCATTTCGTTGCAAGCGGGTTTTTACTTGCTCTGGAGTCATTTCGTTGCAAGCGGGTTTTTAAGTGCTCTGGAGTCATTTCGTTGCAAGCGGGTTTTTAAGTGCTCTGGAGTCATTTCGTTGCAAGCGGGTTTTTAAGTGCTCTGGAGTCTTTTCGTTGCAAGCGGGTTTTTAAGTGTTCTGGAGTCATTTCGTTGCAAGCGGGTTTTTAAGTGCTCTGAAGACATTTCGTTGTAAGCGGGTTTTTAAGTGCTCTGGAGTCATTTCGTTGCAAGCGGGTTTTTACGTGTTCTGGAGTCATTTCGTTGCAAGCGGGTTTTTACATACTTCTCAGACATTTCACTGGAAGCGGGTTTTTTAAGTGCTCTGAAGTCATTTCGTTGCAAGCGGGTTTTTAAGTGTTCTGGAGTCATTTCGTTGCAAGCGGGTTTTTACATACTTCTCAGAAATTTCACTGGAAGCGGGTTTTTTAAGTACTCTGGAGTCATTTCGTTGCAAGCGGGTTTTTAAGTACTCTGGAGTCATTTCGTTGCAAGCGGGTTTTTAAGGGCTCTGGAATCATTTCGTTGCAAGCGGGTTTTTACGTGCTCTGGAGTCATTTTGTTGCAAGCGGGTTTTTACATACTTCTCTGACATTTAACTGGAAGCGAGTTTTTTAAATGCTCTGGAGTCATTTCGTTGCAAGCGGGTTTTTACGTGACCTGGAGTCATTTCGTTGCAAGCGGGTTTTTACATACTTCTCAGACATTTCACTGGAAGCGGGTTTTTTAAGTGCTCTGGAGTCATTTCGATGCAAGCGTGTTTTTAAGTGTTCTGGAGTCATTTCTTTGCAAACGGGTTTTTAAGTGTTCTGGAGTCATTTCGTTGCAAGCGGGTTTTTACGTGCTCTGGAGTCATTTCTTTGCAAGCGGATTTTTACATATTCTCAGACATTTCACTGGAAGCGGGTTTTTTAAGTACTCTGGAGTCATTTCGTTGCAAGCGGGTTTTTAAGTGCTATGGAGTCATTTCGTTGCAAGCGGGTTTTTAAGTACTCTGGAGTGATTTCGTTGCAAGCGGGTTTTTAAGTGCTATGGAGTCATTTCGTTGCAAGCGGGTTTGTAAGTGCTCTGGAGTCATTTCGTTGCAAGCGGGTTTTTAAGTGCTATGGAGTCATTTCGTTGCAAGCGGGTTTTTAAGTACTCTGGAGTGATTTCGTTGCAAGCGGGTTTTTAAGTGCTATGGAGTCATTTCGTTGCAAGCGGGTTTGTAAGTGCTCTGGAGTCATTTCGTTGCAAGCGGGTTTTTAAGTGCTCTGGAGTCATTTCGTTGCAAGCGGGTTTTTACGTGCTCTGGAGTCATTTCGTTGCAAGCGGGTTTTTAAGTGCTCTGCAGTCATTTCGTTGCAAGCGGGTTTTTAAGTTCTCTGGAGTCATTTCGTTGCAAGCGGGTTTTTAAGTGCTCTGGAGTCATTTCGTTGTAAGCGGTTTTTTAAGTGCTCTGGAGTCATTTCGTTGCAAGCGGGTTTTTACGTGTTCTGGAGTCATTTCGTTGCAAGCAGGTTTTTACATACTTCTCAGACATTTCACTGGAAGCGGGTTTTTTAAGTGCTCTGGAGTCATTTCGATGCAAGCGGGTTTTTAAGTGTTCTGGAGTCATTTCGTGCAAGCGGGTTTTTAAGTGCTCTGGAGTCATTTCGTTGCAAGCGGGTTTTTACGTGCTTTGGAGTCATTTCATTGCAAGCGGGTTTTTACATACTTCTCAGACATTTCACTGGAAGCGGGTTTTTTAAGTACTCTGGAGTCATTTCGTTGCAAGCGGGTTTTTAAGTGCTATGGAGTCATTTCATTGCAAGCGGGTTTTTAAGTACTCTGGAGTGATTTCGTTGCAAGCGGGTTTTTAAGTGCTATGGAGTCATTTCGTTGCAAGCGGGTTTTTAAGTGCTCTGGAGTCATTTCGTGGCAAGCGGGTTTTTAAGTGCTCTGGAGTCTTTTCGTTGCAAGCGGGTTTTTAAGTGTTCTGGAGTCATTTCGTTGCAAGCCGGTTTTTAAGTGCTCTGAAGGCATTTCGTTGTAAGCTGGTTTTTAAGTGCTCTGGAGTCATTTCGTTGCAAGCGGGTTTTTACGTGTTCTGGAGTCATTTCGTTGCAAGCAGGTTTTTACATACTTCTCAGACATTTCACTGGAAGCGGGTTTTTTAAGTGCTCTGGAGTCATTTCGATGCAATCGGGTTTTTAAGTGTTCTGGAGTCATTTCGTGCAAGCGGGTTTTTAAGTGCTCTGGAGTCATTTCGTTGCAAGCGGGTTTTTACATGCTTTGGAGTCATTTCGTTGCAAGCGGGTTTTTACATACTTCTCAGACATTTCACTGGAAGCGGGTTTTTTAAGTACTCTGGAGTCATTTCGTTGCAAGCGGGTTTTTAAGTGCTCTGGAGTCATTTCGTTGCAAGCGGGTTTTTAAGTGCTCTGGAGTCATTTCGTTGCAAGCGGGTTTTTAAGTGCTCTGGAGTCATTTCGATGCAAGCGGGTTTTTAAGTGCTCTGGAGTCATTTCGTTGCAGGCGGGTTTTTAATTGCTCTGGAGTCATTTCGTTGCAAGCGGGTTTTACGTGCTCTGGAGTCATTTCGTTGCAAGCGGGTTTTTAAGTGCTCTGGAGTCATTTCGTTGCACGCGGGTTTTAAGTGCTCTGGAGTCATTTCTTTGCAAGCGGGTTTGTAAGTGCTCTGGAGTCATTTCGTTGCAAGCGGGTTTTTAAGTGTTCTGGAGTCATTTCGTTGCAAGCGGGTTTTTACGTGCTCTGGAGTCATTTCGTTGCAAGCGGGTTTTTAAGTGCTCTGCAGTCATTTCGTTGCAAGCGGGTTTTTAAGTTCTCTAGAGTCATTTTGTTGCAAGCGGGTTTTTAAGTGCTCTGGAGTGATTTCGTTGCAAGCGGGTTTTTAAGTGCTATGGAGTCATTTCGTTGCAAGCGGGTTTTTAAGTGCTCTGGAGTCATTTCGTGGCAAGCGGGTTTTTAAGTGCTCTGGAGTCATTTCGTTGCAAGCGGGTTTTTAAGTGCTCTGGAGTCATTTCGTTGCAAGCGGGTTTTTAAGTGCTCTGGAGTCTTTTCGTTGCAAGCGGGTTTTTAAGTGTTCTGGAGTCATTTCGTTGCAAGCGGGTTTTTAAGTGCTCTGAAGACATTTCGTTGTAAGCGGGTTTTTAAGTGCTCTGGAGTCATTTCGTTGCAAGCGGGTTTTTACGTGTTCTGGAGTCATTTCGTTGCAAGCGGGTTTTTACATACTTCTCAGACATTTCACTGGAAGCGGGTTTTTTAAGTGCTCTGAAGTCATTTCGTTGCAAGCGGGTTTTTACATACTTCTCAGACATTTCACTGGAAGCGGGTTTTTTAAGTGCTCTGAAGTCATTTCGATGCAAGCGGGTTTTTAAGTGTTCTGGAGTCTTTTCGTTGCAAGCGGGTTTTTAAGTGTTCTGGAGTCATTTCGTTGCAAGCCGGTTTTTAAGTGCTCTGAAGGCATTTCGTTGCAAGCGGGTTTTTACTTGCTCTGGAGTCATTTCGTTGCAAGCGGGTTTTTACGTGTTCTGGAGTCATTTCGTTGCAAGCGGGTTTTTAAGTGCTCTGAAGACATTTCGTTGTAAGCGGGTTTTTAAGTGCTCTGGAGTCATTTCGTTGCAAGCGGGTTTTTACGTGTTCTGGAGTCATTTCGTTGCAAGCGGGTTTTTACATACTTCTCAGACATTTCACTGGAAGCGGGTTTTTTAAGTGCTCTGAAGTCATTTCGATGCAAGCGGGTTTTTAAGTGTTCTGGAGTCTTTTCGTTGCAAGCGGGTTTTTAAGTGTTCTGGAGTCATTTCGTTGCAAGCCGGTTTTTAAGTGCTCTGAAGGCATTTCGTTGCAAGCGGGTTTTTACTTGCTCTGGAGTCATTTCGTTGCAAGCGGGTTTTTACGTGTTCTGGAGTCATTTCGTTGCAAGCAGGTTTTTACATACTTCTCAGAAATTTCACTGGAAGCGGGTTTTTTAAGTGCTCTGGAGTCATTTCGATGCAAGCGGGTTTTTAAGTGTTCTGGAGTCATTTTGTGCAAGCGGGTTTTTAAGTGCTCTGGAGTCATTTCGTTGCAAGCGGGTTTTTACGTGCTTTGGAGTCATTTCGTTGCAAGCGCGTTTTTACATACTTCTCAGACATTTCACTGGAAGCGGGTTTTTTAAGTACTCTGGAGTCATTTCGTTGCAAGCGGGTTTTTAAGTGCTATGGAGTCATTTCATTGCAAGCGGGTTTTTAAGTACTCTGGAGTGATTTCGTTGCAAGCGGGTTTTTAAGTGCTATGGAGTCATTTCGTTGCAAGTGGGTTTTTAAGTGCTCTGGAGTCATTTCGTGGCAAGCGGGTTTTTAGTGCTCTGGAGTCATTTCGTTGCAAGCGGGTTTTTAAGTGCTCTGGAGTCATTTCGTTGCAAGCGGGTTTTTAAGTGTTCTGGAGTCATTTCGTTGCAAGCGGGTTTTTAAGTACTCTGGAGTCATTTCGTTGCAAGCGGGTTTTTAATTGCTCTGGAGTCATTTCGTTGCAAGCGGGTTTTTACGTGCTCTGGAGTCATTTCGTTGCAAGCGGGTTTTTAAGTGCTCTGGAGTCATTTCGTTGCAAGCGGGTTTTAAGTGCTCTGGAGTCATTTCTTTGCAAGCGGGTTTGTAAGTGCTCTGGAGTCATTTCGTTGCAAGCGGGTTTTTAAGTGTTCTGGAGTCATTTCGTTGCAAGCGGGTTTTTACGTGCTCTGGAGTCATTTCGTTGCAAGCGGCTTTTTAAGTGCTCTGCAGTCATTTCGTTGCTAGCGGGTTTTTAAGTTCTCTAAAGTCATTTTGTTGCAAGCGGGTTTTTAAGTGCTCTGGAGTCTTTTCGTTGCAAGCGGGTTTTTAAGTGTTCTGGAGTCATTTCGTTGCAAGCCGGTTTTTAAGTGCTCTGAAGGCATTTCGTTGTAAGCGGGTTTTTAAGTGCTCTGGAGTCATTTCGTTGCAAGCGGGTTTTTACGTGTTCTGGAGTCATTTCGTTGCAAGCAGGTTTTTACATACTTCTCAGACATTTCACTGGAAGCGGGTTTTTTAAGTGCTCTGGAGTCATTTCGATGCAAGCGGGTTTTTAAGTGTTCTGGAGTCATTTCGTGCAAGCGGGTTTTTAAGTGCTCTGGAGTCATTTCGTTGCAAGCGGGTTTTTACGTGCTTTGGAGTCATTTCGTTGCAAGCGGGTTTTTACATACTTCTCAGACATTTCACTGGAAGCGGGTTTTTTAAGTACTCTGGAGTCATTTCGTTGCAAGCGGGTTTTTAAGTGCTATGGAGTCATTTCATTGCAAGCGGGTTTTTAAGTACTCTGGAGTGATTTCGTTGCAAGCGGGTTTAAGTGCTATGGAGTCATTTCGTTGCAAGCGGGTTTTTAAGTGCTCTGGAGTCATTTCGTGGCAAGCGGGTTTTTAAGTGCTCTGGAGTCATTTCGTTGCAAGCGGGTTTTTAAGTGCTCTGGAGTCATTTCGTTGCAAGCGGGTTTTTAAGTGCTCTGGAGTCATTTCGTTGCAAGCGGGTTTTTAAGTGTTCTGGAGTCATTTCGTTGCAAGCGGGTTTTTAAGTACTCTGGAGTCATTTCGTTGCAAGCGGGTTTTTAATTGCTCTGGAGTCATTTCATTGCAAGCGGGTTTTTACTTGCTCTGGAGTCATTTCGTTGCAAGCGGGTTTTTAAGTGCTCTGGAGTCATTTCGTTGCAAGCGGGTTTTTACGTGCTCTGGAGTCATTTCGTTGCAAGCGGGTTTTTAAGTGCTCTGGAGTCATTTCGTTGCAAGCGGGTTTTTAAGTGCTCTGGAGTCATTTCGTTGCAAGCGGGTTTTTAAGTGTTCTGGAGTCATTTCGTTGCAAACGGGTTTTTAAGTGCTCTGGAGTCATTTCGTTGCAAGCGGGTTTTTAATTGCTCTGGAGTCATTTCGTTGCAAGCGGGTTTTTACTTGCTCTGGAGTCATTTCGTTGCAAGCGGGTTTTTAAGTGCTCTGGAGTCATTTCGTTGCAAGCGGGTTTTTAAGTGCTCTGGAGTCATTTCGTTGCAAGCGGGTTTTTAAGTGCTCTGGAGTCTTTTCGTTGCAAGCGGGTTTTTAAGTGTTCTGGAGTCATTTCGTTGCAAGCGGGTTTTTAAGTGCTCTGAAGACATTTCGTTGTAAGCGGGTTTTTAAGTGCTCTGGAGTCATTTCGTTGCAAGCGGGTTTTTACGTGTTCTGGAGTCATTTCGTTGCAAGCGGGTTTTTACATACTTCTCAGACATTTCACTGGAAGCGGGTTTTTTAAGTGCTCTGAAGTCATTTCGTTGCAAGCGGGTTTTTAAGTGTTCTGGAGTCATTTCGTTGCAAGCGGGTTTTTACATACTTCTCAGAAATTTCACTGGAAGCGGGTTTTTTAAGTACTCTGGAGTCATTTCGTTGCAAGCGGGTTTTTAAGTACTCTGGAGTCATTTCGTTGCAAGCGGGTTTTTAAGGGCTCTGGAATCATTTCGTTGCAAGCGGGTTTTTACGTGCTCTGGAGTCATTTTGTTGCAAGCGGGTTTTTACATACTTCTCTGACATTTAACTGGAAGCGAGTTTTTTAAATGCTCTGGAGTCATTTCGTTGCAAGCGGGTTTTTACGTGACCTGGAGTCATTTCGTTGCAAGCGGGTTTTTACATACTTCTCAGACATTTCACTGGAAGCGGGTTTTTTAAGTGCTCTGGAGTCATTTCGATGCAAGCGTGTTTTTAAGTGTTCTGGAGTCATTTCTTTGCAAACGGGTTTTTAAGTGTTCTGGAGTCATTTCGTTGCAAGCGGGTTTTTACGTGCTCTGGAGTCATTTCTTTGCAAGCGGATTTTTACATATTCTCAGACATTTCACTGGAAGCGGGTTTTTTAAGTACTCTGGAGTCATTTCGTTGCAAGCGGGTTTTTAAGTGCTATGGAGTCATTTCGTTGCAAGCGGGTTTTTAAGTACTCTGGAGTGATTTCGTTGCAAGCGGGTTTTTAAGTGCTATGGAGTCATTTCGTTGCAAGCGGGTTTGTAAGTGCTCTGGAGTCATTTCGTTGCAAGCGGGTTTTTAAGTGCTATGGAGTCATTTCGTTGCAAGCGGGTTTTTAAGTACTCTGGAGTGATTTCGTTGCAAGCGGGTTTTTAAGTGCTATGGAGTCATTTCGTTGCAAGCGGGTTTGTAAGTGCTCTGGAGTCATTTCGTTGCAAGCGGGTTTTTAAGTGCTCTGGAGTCATTTCGTTGCAAGCGGGTTTTTACGTGCTCTGGAGTCATTTCGTTGCAAGCGGGTTTTTAAGTGCTCTGCAGTCATTTCGTTGCAAGCGGGTTTTTAAGTTCTCTGGAGTCATTTCGTTGCAAGCGGGTTTTTAAGTGCTCTGGAGTCATTTCGTTGTAAGCGGTTTTTTAAGTGCTCTGGAGTCATTTCGTTGCAAGCGGGTTTTTACGTGTTCTGGAGTCATTTCGTTGCAAGCAGGTTTTTACATACTTCTCAGACATTTCACTGGAAGCGGGTTTTTTAAGTGCTCTGGAGTCATTTCGATGCAAGCGGGTTTTTAAGTGTTCTGGAGTCATTTCGTGCAAGCGGGTTTTTAAGTGCTCTGGAGTCATTTCGTTGCAAGCGGGTTTTTACGTGCTTTGGAGTCATTTCATTGCAAGCGGGTTTTTACATACTTCTCAGACATTTCACTGGAAGCGGGTTTTTTAAGTACTCTGGAGTCATTTCGTTGCAAGCGGGTTTTTAAGTGCTATGGAGTCATTTCATTGCAAGCGGGTTTTTAAGTACTCTGGAGTGATTTCGTTGCAAGCGGGTTTTTAAGTGCTATGGAGTCATTTCGTTGCAAGCGGGTTTTTAAGTGCTCTGGAGTCATTTCGTGGCAAGCGGGTTTTTAAGTGCTCTGGAGTCTTTTCGTTGCAAGCGGGTTTTTAAGTGTTCTGGAGTCATTTCGTTGCAAGCCGGTTTTTAAGTGCTCTGAAGGCATTTCGTTGTAAGCTGGTTTTTAAGTGCTCTGGAGTCATTTCGTTGCAAGCGGGTTTTTACGTGTTCTGGAGTCATTTCGTTGCAAGCAGGTTTTTACATACTTCTCAGACATTTCACTGGAAGCGGGTTTTTTAAGTGCTCTGGAGTCATTTCGATGCAATCGGGTTTTTAAGTGTTCTGGAGTCATTTCGTGCAAGCGGGTTTTTAAGTGCTCTGGAGTCATTTCGTTGCAAGCGGGTTTTTACATGCTTTGGAGTCATTTCGTTGCAAGCGGGTTTTTACATACTTCTCAGACATTTCACTGGAAGCGGGTTTTTTAAGTACTCTGGAGTCATTTCGTTGCAAGCGGGTTTTTAAGTGCTCTGGAGTCATTTCGTTGCAAGCGGGTTTTTAAGTGCTCTGGAGTCATTTCGTTGCAAGCGGGTTTTTAAGTGCTCTGGAGTCATTTCGATGCAAGCGGGTTTTTAAGTGCTCTGGAGTCATTTCGTTGCAGGCGGGTTTTTAATTGCTCTGGAGTCATTTCGTTGCAAGCGGGTTTTACGTGCTCTGGAGTCATTTCGTTGCAAGCGGGTTTTTAAGTGCTCTGGAGTCATTTCGTTGCACGCGGGTTTTAAGTGCTCTGGAGTCATTTCTTTGCAAGCGGGTTTGTAAGTGCTCTGGAGTCATTTCGTTGCAAGCGGGTTTTTAAGTGTTCTGGAGTCATTTCGTTGCAAGCGGGTTTTTACGTGCTCTGGAGTCATTTCGTTGCAAGCGGGTTTTTAAGTGCTCTGCAGTCATTTCGTTGCAAGCGGGTTTTTAAGTTCTCTAGAGTCATTTTGTTGCAAGCGGGTTTTTAAGTGCTCTGGAGTGATTTCGTTGCAAGCGGGTTTTTAAGTGCTATGGAGTCATTTCGTTGCAAGCGGGTTTTTAAGTGCTCTGGAGTCATTTCGTGGCAAGCGGGTTTTTAAGTGCTCTGGAGTCATTTCGTTGCAAGCGGGTTTTTAAGTGCTCTGGAGTCATTTCGTTGCAAGCGGGTTTTTAAGTGCTCTGGAGTCTTTTCGTTGCAAGCGGGTTTTTAAGTGTTCTGGAGTCATTTCGTTGCAAGCGGGTTTTTAAGTGCTCTGAAGACATTTCGTTGTAAGCGGGTTTTTAAGTGCTCTGGAGTCATTTCGTTGCAAGCGGGTTTTTACGTGTTCTGGAGTCATTTCGTTGCAAGCGGGTTTTTACATACTTCTCAGACATTTCACTGGAAGCGGGTTTTTTAAGTGCTCTGAAGTCATTTCGTTGCAAGCGGGTTTTTACATACTTCTCAGACATTTCACTGGAAGCGGGTTTTTTAAGTGCTCTGAAGTCATTTCGATGCAAGCGGGTTTTTAAGTGTTCTGGAGTCTTTTCGTTGCAAGCGGGTTTTTAAGTGTTCTGGAGTCATTTCGTTGCAAGCCGGTTTTTAAGTGCTCTGAAGGCATTTCGTTGAAAGCGGGTTTTTACTTGCTCTGGAGTCATTTCGTTGCAAGCGGGTTTTTACGTGTTCTGGAGTCATTTCGTTGCAAGCGGGTTTTTAAGTGCTCTGAAGACATTTCGTTGTAAGCGGGTTTTTAAGTGCTCTGGAGTCATTTCGTTGCAAGCGGGTTTTTACGTGTTCTGGAGTCATTTCGTTGCAAGCGGGTTTTTACATACTTCTCAGACATTTCACTGGAAGCGGGTTTTTTAAGTGCTCTGAAGTCATTTCGATGCAAGCGGGTTTTTAAGTGTTCTGGAGTCTTTTCGTTGCAAGCGGGTTTTTAAGTGTTCTGGAGTCATTTCGTTGCAAGCCGGTTTTTAAGTGCTCTGAAGGCATTTCGTTGCAAGCGGGTTTTTACTTGCTCTGGAGTCATTTCGTTGCAAGCGGGTTTTTACGTGTTCTGGAGTCATTTCGTTGCAAGCAGGTTTTTACATACTTCTCAGAAATTTCACTGGAAGCGGGTTTTTTAAGTGCTCTGGAGTCATTTCGATGCAAGCGGGTTTTTAAGTGTTCTGGAGTCATTTTGTGCAAGCGGGTTTTTAAGTGCTCTGGAGTCATTTCGTTGCAAGCGGGTTTTTACGTGCTTTGGAGTCATTTCGTTGCAAGCGCGTTTTTACATACTTCTCAGACATTTCACTGGAAGCGGGTTTTTTAAGTTCTCTGGAGTCATTTCGTTGCAAGCGGGTTTTTAAGTGCTATGGAGTCATTTCATTGCAAGCGGGTTTTTAAGTACTCTGGAGTGATTTCGTTGCAAGCGGGTTTTTAAGTGCTATGGAGTCATTTCGTTGCAAGTGGGTTTTTAAGTGCTCTGGAGTCATTTCGTGGCAAGCGGGTTTTTAGTGCTCTGGAGTCATTTCGTTGCAAGCGGGTTTTTAAGTGCTCTGGAGTCATTTCGTTGCAAGCGGGTTTTTAAGTGTTCTGGAGTCATTTCGTTGCAAGCGGGTTTTTAAGTACTCTGGAGTCATTTCGTTGCAAGCGGGTTTTTAATTGCTCTGGAGTCATTTCGTTGCAAGCGGGTTTTTACGTGCTCTGGAGTCATTTCGTTGCAAGCGGGTTTTTAAGTGCTCTGGAGTCATTTCGTTGCAAGCGGGTTTTAAGTGCTCTGGAGTCATTTCTTTGCAAGCGGGTTTGTAAGTGCTCTGGAGTCATTTCGTTGCAAGCGGGTTTTTAAGTGTTCTGGAGTCATTTCGTTGCAAGCGGGTTTTTACGTGCTCTGGAGTCATTTCGTTGCAAGCGGCTTTTTAAGTGCTCTGCAGTCATTTCGTTGCTAGCGGGTTTTTAAGTTCTCTAAAGTCATTTTGTTGCAAGCGGGTTTTTAAGTGCTCTGGAGTCTTTTCGTTGCAAGCGGGTTTTTAAGTGTTCTGGAGTCATTTCGTTGCAAGCCGGTTTTTAAGTGCTCTGAAGGCATTTCGTTGTAAGCGGGTTTTTAAGTGCTCTGGAGTCATTTCGTTGCAAGCGGGTTTTTACGTGTTCTGGAGTCATTTCGTTGCAAGCAGGTTTTTACATACTTCTCAGACATTTCACTGGAAGCGGGTTTTTTAAGTGCTCTGGAGTCATTTCGATGCAAGCGGGTTTTTAAGTGTTCTGGAGTCATTTCGTGCAAGCGGGTTTTTAAGTGCTCTGGAGTCATTTCGTTGCAAGCGGGTTTTTACGTGCTTTGGAGTCATTTCGTTGCAAGCGGGTTTTTACATACTTCTCAGACATTTCACTGGAAGCGGGTTTTTTAAGTACTCTGGAGTCATTTCGTTGCAAGCGGGTTTTTAAGTGCTATGGAGTCATTTCATTGCAAGCGGGTTTTTAAGTACTCTGGAGTGATTTCGTTGCAAGCGGGTTTAAGTGCTATGGAGTCATTTCGTTGCAAGCGGGTTTTTAAGTGCTCTGGAGTCATTTCGTGGCAAGCGGGTTTTTAAGTGCTCTGGAGTCATTTCGTTGCAAGCGGGTTTTTAAGTGCTCTGGAGTCATTTCGTTGCAAGCGGGTTTTTAAGTGCTCTGGAGTCATTTCGTTGCAAGCGGGTTTTTAAGTGTTCTGGAGTCATTTCGTTGCAAGCGGGTTTTTAAGTACTCTGGAGTCATTTCGTTGCAAGCGGGTTTTTAATTGCTCTGGAGTCATTTCATTGCAAGCGGGTTTTTACTTGCTCTGGAGTCATTTCGTTGCAAGCGGGTTTTTAAGTGCTCTGGAGTCATTTCGTTGCAAGCGGGTTTTTACGTGCTCTGGAGTCATTTCGTTGCAAGCGGGTTTTTAAGTGCTCTGGAGTCATTTCGTTGCAAGCGGGTTTTTAAGTGCTCTGGAGTCATTTCGTTGCAAGCGGGTTTTTAAGTGTTCTGGAGTCATTTCGTTGCAAACGGGTTTTTAAGTGCTCTGGAGTCATTTCGTTGCAAGCGGGTTTTTAATTGCTCTGGAGTCATTTCGTTGCAAGCGGGTTTTTACTTGCTCTGGAGTCATTTCGTTGCAAGCGGGTTTTTAAGTGCTCTGGAGTCATTTCGTTGCAAGCGGGTTTTTAAGTGCTCTGGAGTCATTTCGTTGCAAGCGGGTTTTTAAGTGCTCTGGAGTCTTTTCGTTGCAAGCGGGTTTTTAAGTGTTCTGGAGTCATTTCGTTGCAAGCGGGTTTTTAAGTGCTCTGAAGACATTTCGTTGTAAGCGGGTTTTTAAGTGCTCTGGAGTCATTTCGTTGCAAGCGGGTTTTTACGTGTTCTGGAGTCATTTCGTTGCAAGCGGGTTTTTACATACTTCTCAGACATTTCACTGGAAGCGGGTTTTTTAAGTGCTCTGAAGTCATTTCGTTGCAAGCGGGTTTTTAAGTGTTCTGGAGTCATTTCGTTGCAAGCGGGTTTTTACATACTTCTCAGAAATTTCACTGGAAGCGGGTTTTTTAAGTACTCTGGAGTCATTTCGTTGCAAGCGGGTTTTTAAGTACTCTGGAGTCATTTCGTTGCAAGCGGGTTTTTAAGGGCTCTGGAATCATTTCGTTGCAAGCGGGTTTTTAAGTGCTCTGGAGTCATTTCGTTGCAAGCGGGTTTTTACGTGTTCTGGAGTCATTTCGTTGCAAGCGGGTTTTTACATACTTCTCAGACATTTCACTGGAAGCGGGTTTTTTAAGTGCTCTGAAGTCATTTCGATGCAAGCGGGTTTTTAAGTGTTCTGGAGTCTTTTCGTTGCAAGCGGGTTTTTAAGTGTTCTGGAGTCATTTCGTTGCAAGCCGGTTTTTAAGTGCTCTGAAGGCATTTCGTTGCAAGCGGGTTTTTACTTGCTCTGGAGTCATTTCGTTGCAAGCGGGTTTTTACGTGTTCTGGAGTCATTTCGTTGCAAGCAGGTTTTTACATACTTCTCAGAAATTTCACTGGAAGCGGGTTTTTTAAGTGCTCTGGAGTCATTTCGATGCAAGCGGGTTTTTAAGTGTTCTGGAGTCATTTTGTGCAAGCGGGTTTTTAAGTGCTCTGGAGTCATTTCGTTGCAAGCGGGTTTTTACGTGCTTTGGAGTCATTTCGTTGCAAGCGCGTTTTTACATACTTCTCAGACATTTCACTGGAAGCGGGTTTTTTAAGTTCTCTGGAGTCATTTCGTTGCAAGCGGGTTTTTAAGTGCTATGGAGTCATTTCATTGCAAGCGGGTTTTTAAGTACTCTGGAGTGATTTCGTTGCAAGCGGGTTTTTAAGTGCTATGGAGTCATTTCGTTGCAAGTGGGTTTTTAAGTGCTCTGGAGTCATTTCGTGGCAAGCGGGTTTTTAGTGCTCTGGAGTCATTTCGTTGCAAGCGGGTTTTTAAGTGCTCTGGAGTCATTTCGTTGCAAGCGGGTTTTTAAGTGTTCTGGAGTCATTTCGTTGCAAGCGGGTTTTTAAGTACTCTGGAGTCATTTCGTTGCAAGCGGGTTTTTAATTGCTCTGGAGTCATTTCGTTGCAAGCGGGTTTTTACGTGCTCTGGAGTCATTTCGTTGCAAGCGGGTTTTTAAGTGCTCTGGAGTCATTTCGTTGCAAGCGGGTTTTAAGTGCTCTGGAGTCATTTCTTTGCAAGCGGGTTTGTAAGTGCTCTGGAGTCATTTCGTTGCAAGCGGGTTTTTAAGTGTTCTGGAGTCATTTCGTTGCAAGCGGGTTTTTACGTGCTCTGGAGTCATTTCGTTGCAAGCGGCTTTTTAAGTGCTCTGCAGTCATTTCGTTGCTAGCGGGTTTTTAAGTTCTCTAAAGTCATTTTGTTGCAAGCGGGTTTTTAAGTGCTCTGGAGTCTTTTCGTTGCAAGCGGGTTTTTAAGTGTTCTGGAGTCATTTCGTTGCAAGCCGGTTTTTAAGTGCTCTGAAGGCATTTCGTTGTAAGCGGGTTTTTAAGTGCTCTGGAGTCATTTCGTTGCAAGCGGGTTTTTACGTGTTCTGGAGTCATTTCGTTGCAAGCAGGTTTTTACATACTTCTCAGACATTTCACTGGAAGCGGGTTTTTTAAGTGCTCTGGAGTCATTTCGATGCAAGCGGGTTTTTAAGTGTTCTGGAGTCATTTCGTGCAAGCGGGTTTTTAAGTGCTCTGGAGTCATTTCGTTGCAAGCGGGTTTTTACGTGCTTTGGAGTCATTTCGTTGCAAGCGGGTTTTTACATACTTCTCAGACATTTCACTGGAAGCGGGTTTTTTAAGTACTCTGGAGTCATTTCGTTGCAAGCGGGTTTTTAAGTGCTATGGAGTCATTTCATTGCAAGCGGGTTTTTAAGTACTCTGGAGTGATTTCGTTGCAAGCGGGTTTAAGTGCTATGGAGTCATTTCGTTGCAAGCGGGTTTTTAAGTGCTCTGGAGTCATTTCGTGGCAAGCGGGTTTTTAAGTGCTCTGGAGTCATTTCGTTGCAAGCGGGTTTTTAAGTGCTCTGGAGTCATTTCGTTGCAAGCGGGTTTTTAAGTGCTCTGGAGTCATTTCGTTGCAAGCGGGTTTTTAAGTGTTCTGGAGTCATTTCGTTGCAAGCGGGTTTTTAAGTACTCTGGAGTCATTTCGTTGCAAGCGGGTTTTTAATTGCTCTGGAGTCATTTCATTGCAAGCGGGTTTTTACTTGCTCTGGAGTCATTTCGTTGCAAGCGGGTTTTTAAGTGCTCTGGAGTCATTTCGTTGCAAGCGGGTTTTTACGTGCTCTGGAGTCATTTCGTTGCAAGCGGGTTTTTAAGTGCTCTGGAGTCATTTCGTTGCAAGCGGGTTTTTAAGTGCTCTGGAGTCATTTCGTTGCAAGCGGGTTTTTAAGTGTTCTGGAGTCATTTCGTTGCAAACGGGTTTTTAAGTGCTCTGGAGTCATTTCGTTGCAAGCGGGTTTTTAATTGCTCTGGAGTCATTTCGTTGCAAGCGGGTTTTTACTTGCTCTGGAGTCATTTCGTTGCAAGCGGGTTTTTAAGTGCTCTGGAGTCATTTCGTTGCAAGCGGGTTTTTAAGTGCTCTGGAGTCATTTCGTTGCAAGCGGGTTTTTAAGTGCTCTGGAGTCTTTTCGTTGCAAGCGGGTTTTTAAGTGTTCTGGAGTCATTTCGTTGCAAGCGGGTTTTTAAGTGCTCTGAAGACATTTCGTTGTAAGCGGGTTTTTAAGTGCTCTGGAGTCATTTCGTTGCAAGCGGGTTTTTACGTGTTCTGGAGTCATTTCGTTGCAAGCGGGTTTTTACATACTTCTCAGACATTTCACTGGAAGCGGGTTTTTTAAGTGCTCTGAAGTCATTTCGTTGCAAGCGGGTTTTTAAGTGTTCTGGAGTCATTTCGTTGCAAGCGGGTTTTTACATACTTCTCAGAAATTTCACTGGAAGCGGGTTTTTTAAGTACTCTGGAGTCATTTCGTTGCAAGCGGGTTTTTAAGTACTCTGGAGTCATTTCGTTGCAAGCGGGTTTTTAAGGGCTCTGGAATCATTTCGTTGCAAGCGGGTTTTTACGTGCTCTGGAGTCATTTTGTTGCAAGCGGGTTTTTACATACTTCTCTGACATTTAACTGGAAGCGAGTTTTTTAAATGCTCTGGAGTCATTTCGTTGCAAGCGGGTTTTTACGTGACCTGGAGTCATTTCGTTGCAAGCGGGTTTTTACATACTTCTCAGACATTTCACTGGAAGCGGGTTTTTTAAGTGCTCTGGAGTCATTTCGATGCAAGCGTGTTTTTAAGTGTTCTGGAGTCATTTCTTTGCAAACGGGTTTTTAAGTGTTCTGGAGTCATTTCGTTGCAAGCGGGTTTTTACGTGCTCTGGAGTCATTTCTTTGCAAGCGGATTTTTACATATTCTCAGACATTTCACTGGAAGCGGGTTTTTTAAGTACTCTGGAGTCATTTCGTTGCAAGCGGGTTTTTAAGTGCTATGGAGTCATTTCGTTGCAAGCGGGTTTTTAAGTACTCTGGAGTGATTTCGTTGCAAGCGGGTTTTTAAGTGCTATGGAGTCATTTCGTTGCAAGCGGGTTTGTAAGTGCTCTGGAGTCATTTCGTTGCAAGCGGGTTTTTAAGTGCTATGGAGTCATTTCGTTGCAAGCGGGTTTTTAAGTACTCTGGAGTGATTTCGTTGCAAGCGGGTTTTTAAGTGCTATGGAGTCATTTCGTTGCAAGCGGGTTTGTAAGTGCTCTGGAGTCATTTCGTTGCAAGCGGGTTTTTAAGTGCTCTGGAGTCATTTCGTTGCAAGCGGGTTTTTACGTGCTCTGGAGTCATTTCGTTGCAAGCGGGTTTTTAAGTGCTCTGCAGTCATTTCGTTGCAAGCGGGTTTTTAAGTTCTCTGGAGTCATTTCGTTGCAAGCGGGTTTTTAAGTGCTCTGGAGTCATTTCGTTGTAAGCGGTTTTTTAAGTGCTCTGGAGTCATTTCGTTGCAAGCGGGTTTTTACGTGTTCTGGAGTCATTTCGTTGCAAGCAGGTTTTTACATACTTCTCAGACATTTCACTGGAAGCGGGTTTTTTAAGTGCTCTGGAGTCATTTCGATGCAAGCGGGTTTTTAAGTGTTCTGGAGTCATTTCGTGCAAGCGGGTTTTTAAGTGCTCTGGAGTCATTTCGTTGCAAGCGGGTTTTTACGTGCTTTGGAGTCATTTCATTGCAAGCGGGTTTTTACATACTTCTCAGACATTTCACTGGAAGCGGGTTTTTTAAGTACTCTGGAGTCATTTCGTTGCAAGCGGGTTTTTAAGTGCTATGGAGTCATTTCATTGCAAGCGGGTTTTTAAGTACTCTGGAGTGATTTCGTTGCAAGCGGGTTTTTAAGTGCTATGGAGTCATTTCGTTGCAAGCGGGTTTTTAAGTGCTCTGGAGTCATTTCGTGGCAAGCGGGTTTTTAAGTGCTCTGGAGTCTTTTCGTTGCAAGCGGGTTTTTAAGTGTTCTGGAGTCATTTCGTTGCAAGCGGGTTTTTAAGTGCTATGGA